>NW_027288815.1:0-326329 GCF_037038585.1 Patagioenas fasciata | reverse complement strand
GAGCCACTTCTGAATGCCCCGCAGCCCAGGACTGAATGGATACACTAACAAGTGCACCGGTGTGAGCAACCACATATGCAGAAGGACGTCTTTCATCTCACAGAAGCGCGAACGTCTTGGCGTTCAAGCACATGGCAGAAACAAGGTGTGAACAGATGAGCTGCTGCTATTTTCTCCGTTCGGCATGCTTCGTTGTAGCTCTCTTGCCGGTCGCCGGCTTAGCGGCTTGCTTTGCGCGACTAGCTCTGGGGAGAGAAGGAGATAGCGCCGGAAACCTCGCCTTTTGCCTTCTTCGGCGCTGGAACCTGGTTGCTGCGCCTTCTCTTTGTCCATGTGCACACACACGATTCCTCAGCGAAAACCATGCAGAAACCTTTCCACGAGCACCCAGGGATGTGCACCCAGCACCACGTGCACGCACACGCAGCTAGAGAAAAGCACCTACCTTTTCACACACTGATGCCTAAGCAAACGCGTGGCCACACACACGCACACATCCGCAAGCGCGCCTACTCCCATCTATTGAGGGAAAGACGGACGAGCTCTTTGGTTGCTCTTCACAGGCTTGTCCCTGATCTATAGCTGAGGGCAAACACTTGTGTGCTTGTGGGAGAGCCTGTGTCTTTCCTGGAAGCGTTTGGGAGTTTTGCTCAGACGCGTGTTTCCTCAAGTTCAAGAATCAAGATCTAGGATACCTGCAGACAGGTGCCTGTTTGTGTGGAGACAGTCTGTTTGAAACTGTGTTCCTCAGCGCCCGCTCTTTCTCCCCGTCGCTCCACACGCCTGGGAGTCCCTTTCTTTCTCTCCACAAGCACGTGTGTTGACTTCGTCGCACATGTGCATCTGCACAAGCGTTGAGCTCAGCAGAGCGTGTCTCTTGACACTTGATGTGCGTTGGCTGTGTCTGCCTGCTCCAGTGAAGAGAGAAACGGGAAATCATCTTGGTAGAGGCAACAAAGCAAAAGCGAGGCAGGATTGACATCTGCTCAACAGAGACGGATTCCCTGCGCTGACACAGTTCACAGTTACACGAGAAGCAATCTGAGCGGTCCGTCGACCGGAGACGTGTTTCCCAAGAGGTCGTTTAGCGAGTGAACAGCAGTGTGCGCGACTTTCAGGAGTGTGCCTGGAAAGTGCCAGAATCACCAGGAGCATCTGTGCAAAAGCTGCTGCCTCTGTGACCGCATTGAGGCACGTTCGCGTGTCTGCGAGTATATAGACGGCTCTTTCGCGTTCACTCCGAGGGAAACGGTCCGCTATTGCTTCTGTGCGCACAGACGCGATTCCCTTGTCTCTTGCGAACACAGGGAACTCTGTGCATCCAAATCTACAGGCTAAGGACGCGTCTGCATATGTTTTGGTGAACAATCGAGTGTGCGTGTTCTGACAGCTGCCTCTATGCAGACGTCTCCACAGAGCCACTTCTGAATGCCCCGCAGCCCAGGACTGAATGGATACACTAACAAGTGCACCGGTGTGAGCAACCACATATGCAGAAGGACGTCTTTCATCTCACAGAAGCGCGAACGTCTTGGCGTTCAAGCACATGGCAGAAACAAGGTGTGAACAGATGAGCTGCTGCTATTTTCTCCGTTCGGCATGCTTCGTTGTAGCTCTCTTGCCGGTCGCCGGCTTAGCGGCTTGCTTTGCGCGACTAGCTCTGGGGAGAGAAGGAGATAGCGCCGGAAACCTCGCCTTTTGCCTTCTTCGGCGCTGGAACCTGGTTGCTGCGCCTTCTCTTTGTCCATGTGCACACACACGATTCCTCAGCGAAAACCATGCAGAAACCTTTCCACGAGCACCCAGGGATGTGCACCCAGCACCACGTGCACGCACACGCAGCTAGAGAAAAGCACCTACCTTTTCACACACTGATGCCTAAGCAAACGCGTGGCCACACACACGCACACATCCGCAAGCGCGCCTACTCCCATCTATTGAGGGAAAGACGGACGAGCTCTTTGGTTGCTCTTCACAGGCTTGTCCCTGATCTATAGCTGAGGGCAAACACTTGTGTGCTTGTGGGAGAGCCTGTGTCTTTCCTGGAAGCGTTTGGGAGTTTTGCTCAGACGCGTGTTTCCTCAAGTTCAAGAATCAAGATCTAGGATACCTGCAGACAGGTGCCTGTTTGTGTGGAGACAGTCTGTTTGAAACTGTGTTCCTCAGCGCCCGCTCTTTCTCCCCGTCGCTCCACACGCCTGGGAGTCCCTTTCTTTCTCTCCACAAGCACGTGTGTTGACTTCGTCGCACATGTGCATCTGCACAAGCGTTGAGCTCAGCAGAGCGTGTCTCTTGACACTTGATGTGCGTTGGCTGTGTCTGCCTGCTCCAGTGAAGAGAGAAACGGGAAATCATCTTGGTAGAGGCAACAAAGCAAAAGCGAGGCAGGATTGACATCTGCTCAACAGAGACGGATTCCCTGCGCTGACACAGTTCACAGTTACACGAGAAGCAATCTGAGCGGTCCGTCGACCGGAGACGTGTTTCCCAAGAGGTCGTTTAGCGAGTGAACAGCAGTGTGCGCGACTTTCAGGAGTGTGCCTGGAAAGTGCCAGAATCACCAGGAGCATCTGTGCAAAAGCTGCTGCCTCTGTGACCGCATTGAGGCACGTTCGCGTGTCTGCGAGTATATAGACGGCTCTTTCGCGTTCACTCCGAGGGAAACGGTCCGCTATTGCTTCTGTGCGCACAGACGCGATTCCCTTGTCTCTTGCGAACACAGGGAACTCTGTGCATCCAAATCTACAGGCTAAGGACGCGTCTGCATATGTTTTGGTGAACAATCGAGTGTGCGTGTTCTGACAGCTGCCTCTATGCAGACGTCTCCACAGAGCCACTTCTGAATGCCCCGCAGCCCAGGACTGAATGGATACACTAACAAGTGCACCGGTGTGAGCAACCACATATGCAGAAGGACGTCTTTCATCTCACAGAAGCGCGAACGTCTTGGCGTTCAAGCACATGGCAGAAACAAGGTGTGAACAGATGAGCTGCTGCTATTTTCTCCGTTCGGCATGCTTCGTTGTAGCTCTCTTGCCGGTCGCCGGCTTAGCGGCTTGCTTTGCGCGACTAGCTCTGGGGAGAGAAGGAGATAGCGCCGGAAACCTCGCCTTTTGCCTTCTTCGGCGCTGGAACCTGGTTGCTGCGCCTTCTCTTTGTCCATGTGCACACACACGATTCCTCAGCGAAAACCATGCAGAAACCTTTCCACGAGCACCCAGGGATGTGCACCCAGCACCACGTGCACGCACACGCAGCTAGAGAAAAGCACCTACCTTTTCACACACTGATGCCTAAGCAAACGCGTGGCCACACACACGCACACATCCGACAAGCGCGCCTACTCCCATCTATTGAGGGAAAGACGGACGAGCTCTTTGGTTGCTCTTCACAGGCTTGTCCCTGATCTATAGCTGAGGGCAAACACTTGTGTGCTTGTGGGAGAGCCTGTGTCTTTCCTGGAAGCGTTTGGGAGTTTTGCTCAGACGCGTGTTTCCTCAAGTTCAAGAATCAAGATCTAGGATACCTGCAGACAGGTGCCTGTTTGTGTGGAGACAGTCTGTTTGAAACTGTGTTCCTCAGCGCCCGCTCTTTCTCCCCGTCGCTCCACACGCCTGGGAGTCCCTTTCTTTCTCTCCACAAGCACGTGTGTTGACTTCGTCGCACATGTGCATCTGCACAAGCGTTGAGCTCAGCAGAGCGTGTCTCTTGACACTTGATGTGCGTTGGCTGTGTCTGCCTGCTCCAGTGAAGAGAGAAACGGGAAATCATCTTGGTAGAGGCAACAAAGCAAAAGCGAGGCAGGATTGACATCTGCTCAACAGAGACGGATTCCCTGCGCTGACACAGTTCACAGTTACACGAGAAGCAATCTGAGCGGTCCGTCGACCGGAGACGTGTTTCCCAAGAGGTCGTTTAGCGAGTGAACAGCAGTGTGCGCGACTTTCAGGAGTGTGCCTGGAAAGTGCCAGAATCACCAGGAGCATCTGTGCAAAAGCTGCTGCCTCTGTGACCGCATTGAGGCACGTTCGCGTGTCTGCGAGTATATAGACGGCTCTTTCGCGTTCACTCCGAGGGAAACGGTCCGCTATTGCTTCTGTGCGCACAGACGCGATTCCCTTGTCTCTTGCGAACACAGGGAACTCTGTGCATCCAAATCTACAGGCTAAGGACGCGTCTGCATATGTTTTGGTGAACAATCGAGTGTGCGTGTTCTGACAGCTGCCTCTATGCAGACGTCTCCACAGAGCCACTTCTGAATGCCCCGCAGCCCAGGACTGAATGGATACACTAACAAGTGCACCGGTGTGAGCAACCACATATGCAGAAGGACGTCTTTCATCTCACAGAAGCGCGAACGTCTTGGCGTTCAAGCACATGGCAGAAACAAGGTGTGAACAGATGAGCTGCTGCTATTTTCTCCGTTCGGCATGCTTCGTTGTAGCTCTCTTGCCGGTCGCCGGCTTAGCGGCTTGCTTTGCGCGACTAGCTCTGGGGAGAGAAGGAGATAGCGCCGGAAACCTCGCCTTTTGCCTTCTTCGGCGCTGGAACCTGGTTGCTGCGCCTTCTCTTTGTCCATGTGCACACACACGATTCCTCAGCGAAAACCATGCAGAAACCTTTCCACGAGCACCCAGGGATGTGCACCCAGCACCACGTGCACGCACACGCAGCTAGAGAAAAGCACCTACCTTTTCACACACTGATGCCTAAGCAAACGCGTGGCCACACACACGCACACATCCGCAAGCGCGCCTACTCCCATCTATTGAGGGAAAGACGGACGAGCTCTTTGGTTGCTCTTCACAGGCTTGTCCCTGATCTATAGCTGAGGGCAAACACTTGTGTGCTTGTGGGAGAGCCTGTGTCTTTCCTGGAAGCGTTTGGGAGTTTTGCTCAGACGCGTGTTTCCTCAAGTTCAAGAATCAAGATCTAGGATACCTGCAGACAGGTGCCTGTTTGTGTGGAGACAGTCTGTTTGAAACTGTGTTCCTCAGCGCCCGCTCTTTCTCCCCGTCGCTCCACACGCCTGGGAGTCCCTTTCTTTCTCTCCACAAGCACGTGTGTTGACTTCGTCGCACATGTGCATCTGCACAAGCGTTGAGCTCAGCAGAGCGTGTCTCTTGACACTTGATGTGCGTTGGCTGTGTCTGCCTGCTCCAGTGAAGAGAGAAACGGGAAATCATCTTGGTAGAGGCAACAAAGCAAAGGCGAGGCAGGATTGACATCTGCTCAACAGAGACGGATTCCCTGCGCTGACACAGTTCACAGTTACACGAGAAGCAATCTGAGCGGTCGGTCGACCGGAGACGTGTTTCCCAAGAGGTCGTTTAGCGAGTGAACAGCAGTGTGCGCGACTTTCAGGAGTGTGCCTGGAAAGTGCCAGAATCACCAGGAGCATCTGTGCAAAAGCTGCTGCCTCTGTGACCGCATTGAGGCACGTTCGCGTGTCTGCGAGTATATAGACGGCTCTTTCGCGTTCACTCCGAGGGAAACGGTCCGCTATTGCTTCTGTGCGCACAGACGCGATTCCCTTGTCTCTTGCGAACACAGGGAACTCTGTGCATCCAAATCTACAGGCTAAGGACGCGTCTGCATATGTTTTGGTGAACAATCGAGTGTGCGTGTTCTGACAGCTGCCTCTATGCAGACGTCTCCACAGAGCCACTTCTGAATGCCCCGCAGCCCAGGACTGAATGGATACACTAACAAGTGCACCGGTGTGAGCAACCACATATGCAGAAGGACGTCTTTCATCTCACAGAAGCGCGAACGTCTTGGCGTTCAAGCACATGGCAGAAACAAGGTGTGAACAGATGAGCTGCTGCTATTTTCTCCGTTCCGCATGCTTCGTTGTAGCTCTCTTGCCGGTCGCCGGCTTAGCGGCTTGCTTTGCGCGACTAGCTCTGGGGAGAGAAGGAGATAGCGCCGGAAACCTCGCCTTTTGCCTTCTTCGGCGCTGGAACCTGGTTGCTGCGCCTTCTCTTTGTCCATGTGCACACACACGATTCCTCAGCGAAAACCGTGCAGAAACCTTTCCACGAGCACCCAGGGATGTGCACCCAGCACCACGTGCACGCACACGCAGCTAGAGAAAAGCACCTACCTTTTCACACACTGATGCCTAAGCAAACGCGTGGCCACACACACGCACACATCCGCAAGCGCGCCTACTCCCATCTATTGAGGGAAAGACGGACGAGCTCTTTGGTTGCTCTTCACAGGCTTGTCCCTGATCTATAGCTGAGGGCAAACACTTGTGTGCTTGTGGGAGAGCCTGTGTCTTTCCTGGAAGCGTTTGGGAGTTTTGCTCAGACGCGTGTTTCCTCAAGTTCAAGAATCAAGATCTAGGATACCTGCAGACAGGTGCCTGTTTGTGTGGAGACAGTCTGTTTGAAACTGTGTTCCTCAGCGCCCGCTCTTTCTCCCCGTCGCTCCACACGCCTGGGAGTCCCTTTCTTTCTCTCCACAAGCACGTGTGTTGACTTCGTCGCACATGTGCATCTGCACAAGCGTTGAGCTCAGCAGAGCGTGTCTCTTGACACTTGATGTGCGTTGGCTGTGTCTGCCTGCTCCAGTGAAGAGAGAAACGGGAAATCATCTTGGTAGAGGCAACAAAGCAAAAGCGAGGCAGGATTGACATCTGCTCAACAGAGACGGATTCCCTGCGCTGACACAGTTCACAGTTACACGAGAAGCAATCTGAGCGGTCCGTCGACCGGAGACGTGTTTCCCAAGAGGTCGTTTAGCGAGTGAACAGCAGTGTGCGCGACTTTCAGGAGTGTGCCTGGAAAGTGCCAGAATCACCAGGAGCATCTGTGCAAAAGCTGCTGCCTCTGTGACCGCATTGAGGCACGTTCGCGTGTCTGCGAGTATATAGACGGCTCTTTCGCGTTCACTCCGAGGGAAACGGTCCGCTATTGCTTCTGTGCGCACAGACGCGATTCCCTTGTCTCTTGCGAACACAGGGAACTCTGTGCATCCAAATCTACAGGCTAAGGACGCGTCTGCATATGTTTTGGTGAACAATCGAGTGTGCGTGTTCTGACAGCTGCCTCTATGCAGACGTCTCCACAGAGCCACTTCTGAATGCCCCGCAGCCCAGGACTGAATGGATACACTAACAAGTGCACCGGTGTGAGCAACCACATATGCAGAAGGACGTCTTTCATCTCACAGAAGCGCGAACGTCTTGGCGTTCAAGCACATGGCAGAAACAAGGTGTGAACAGATGAGCTGCTGCTATTTTCTCCGTTCGGCATGCTTCGTTGTAGCTCTCTTGCCGGTCGCCGGCTTAGCGGCTTGCTTTGCGCGACTAGCTCTGGGGAGAGAAGGAGATAGCGCCGGAAACCTCGCCTTTTGCCTTCTTCGGCGCTGGAACCTGGTTGCTGCGCCTTCTCTTTGTCCATGTGCACACACACGATTCCTCAGCGAAAACCATGCAGAAACCTTTCCACGAGCACCCAGGGATGTGCACCCAGCACCACGTGCACGCACACGCAGCTAGAGAAAAGCACCTACCTTTTCACACACTGATGCCTAAGCAAACGCGTGGCCACACACACGCACACATCCGCAAGCGCGCCTACTCCCATCTATTGAGGGAAAGACGGACGAGCTCTTTGGTTGCTCTTCACAGGCTTGTCCCTGATCTATAGCTGAGGGCAAACACTTGTGTGCTTGTGGGAGAGCCTGTGTCTTTCCTGGAAGCGTTTGGGAGTTTTGCTCAGACGCGTGTTTCCTCAAGTTCAAGAATCAAGATCTAGGATACCTGCAGACAGGTGCCTGTTTGTGTGGAGACAGTCTGTTTGAAACTGTGTTCCTCAGCGCCCGCTCTTTCTCCCCGTCGCTCCACACGCCTGGGAGTCCCTTTCTTTCTCTCCACAAGCACGTGTGTTGACTTCGTCGCACATGTGCATCTGCACAAGCGTTGAGCTCAGCAGAGCGTGTCTCTTGACACTTGATGTGCGTTGGCTGTGTCTGCCTGCTCCAGTGAAGAGAGAAACGGGAAATCATCTTGGTAGAGGCAACAAAGCAAAGGCGAGGCAGGATTGACATCTGCTCAACAGAGACGGATTCCCTGCGCTGACACAGTTCACAGTTACACGAGAAGCAATCTGAGCGGTCCGTCGACCGGAGACGTGTTTCCCAAGAGGTCGTTTAGCGAGTGAACAGCAGTGTGCGCGACTTTCAGGAGTGTGCCTGGAAAGTGCCAGAATCACCAGGAGCATCTGTGCAAAAGCTGCTGCCTCTGTGACCGCATTGAGGCACGTTCGCGTGTCTGCGAGTATATAGACGGCTCTTTCGCGTTCACTCCGAGGGAAACGGTCCGCTATTGCTTCTGTGCGCACAGACGCGATTCCCTTGTCTCTTGCGAACACAGGGAACTCTGTGCATCCAAATCTACAGGCTAAGGACGCGTCTGCATATGTTTTGGTGAACAATCGAGTGTGCGTGTTCTGACAGCTGCCTCTATGCAGACGTCTCCACAGAGCCACTTCTGAATGCCCCGCAGCCCAGGACTGAATGGATACACTAACAAGTGCACCGGTGTGAGCAACCACATATGCAGAAGGACGTCTTTCATCTCACAGAAGCGCGAACGTCTTGGCGTTCAAGCACATGGCAGAAACAAGGTGTGAACAGATGAGCTGCTGCTATTTTCTCCGTTCCGCATGCTTCGTTGTAGCTCTCTTGCCGGTCGCCGGCTTAGCGGCTTGCTTTGCGCGACTAGCTCTGGGGAGAGAAGGAGATAGCGCCGGAAACCTCGCCTTTTGCCTTCTTCGGCGCTGGAACCTGGTTGCTGCGCCTTCTCTTTGTCCATGTGCACACACACGATTCCTCAGCGAAAACCGTGCAGAAACCTTTCCACGAGCACCCAGGGATGTGCACCCAGCACCACGTGCACGCACACGCAGCTAGAGAAAAGCACCTACCTTTTCACACACTGATGCCTAAGCAAACGCGTGGCCACACACACGCACACATCCGCAAGCGCGCCTACTCCCATCTATTGAGGGAAAGACGGACGAGCTCTTTGGTTGCTCTTCACAGGCTTGTCCCTGATCTATAGCTGAGGGCAAACACTTGTGTGCTTGTGGGAGAGCCTGTGTCTTTCCTGGAAGCGTTTGGGAGTTTTGCTCAGACGCGTGTTTCCTCAAGTTCAAGAATCAAGATCTAGGATACCTGCAGACAGGTGCCTGTTTGTGTGGAGACAGTCTGTTTGAAACTGTGTTCCTCAGCGCCCGCTCTTTCTCCCCGTCGCTCCACACGCCTGGGAGTCCCTTTCTTTCTCTCCACAAGCACGTGTGTTGACTTCGTCGCACATGTGCATCTGCACAAGCGTTGAGCTCAGCAGAGCGTGTCTCTTGACACTTGATGTGCGTTGGCTGTGTCTGCCTGCTCCAGTGAAGAGAGAAACGGGAAATCATCTTGGTAGAGGCAACAAAGCAAAAGCGAGGCAGGATTGACATCTGCTCAACAGAGACGGATTCCCTGCGCTGACACAGTTCACAGTTACACGAGAAGCAATCTGAGCGGTCCGTCGACCGGAGACGTGTTTCCCAAGAGGTCGTTTAGCGAGTGAACAGCAGTGTGCGCGACTTTCAGGAGTGTGCCTGGAAAGTGCCAGAATCACCAGGAGCATCTGTGCAAAAGCTGCTGCCTCTGTGACCGCATTGAGGCACGTTCGCGTGTCTGCGAGTATATAGACGGCTCTTTCGCGTTCACTCCGAGGGAAACGGTCCGCTATTGCTTCTGTGCGCACAGACGCGATTCCCTTGTCTCTTGCGAACACAGGGAACTCTGTGCATCCAAATCTACAGGCTAAGGACGCGTCTGCATATGTTTTGGTGAACAATCGAGTGTGCGTGTTCTGACAGCTGCCTCTATGCAGACGTCTCCACAGAGCCACTTCTGAATGCCCCGCAGCCCAGGACTGAATGGATACACTAACAAGTGCACCGGTGTGAGCAACCACATATGCAGAAGGACGTCTTTCATCTCACAGAAGCGCGAACGTCTTGGCGTTCAAGCACATGGCAGAAACAAGGTGTGAACAGATGAGCTGCTGCTATTTTCTCCGTTCGGCATGCTTCGTTGTAGCTCTCTTGCCGGTCGCCGGCTTAGCGGCTTGCTTTGCGCGACTAGCTCTGGGGAGAGAAGGAGATAGCGCCGGAAACCTCGCCTTTTGCCTTCTTCGGCGCTGGAACCTGGTTGCTGCGCCTTCTCTTTGTCCATGTGCACACACACGATTCCTCAGCGAAAACCATGCAGAAACCTTTCCACGAGCACCCAGGGATGTGCACCCAGCACCACGTGCACGCACACGCAGCTAGAGAAAAGCACCTACCTTTTCACACACTGATGCCTAAGCAAACGCGTGGCCACACACACGCACACATCCGCAAGCGCGCCTACTCCCATCTATTGAGGGAAAGACGGACGAGCTCTTTGGTTGCTCTTCACAGGCTTGTCCCTGATCTATAGCTGAGGGCAAACACTTGTGTGCTTGTGGGAGAGCCTGTGTCTTTCCTGGAAGCGTTTGGGAGTTTTGCTCAGACGCGTGTTTCCTCAAGTTCAAGAATCAAGATCTAGGATACCTGCAGACAGGTGCCTGTTTGTGTGGAGACAGTCTGTTTGAAACTGTGTTCCTCAGCGCCCGCTCTTTCTCCCCGTCGCTCCACACGCCTGGGAGTCCCTTTCTTTCTCTCCACAAGCACGTGTGTTGACTTCGTCGCACATGTGCATCTGCACAAGCGTTGAGCTCAGCAGAGCGTGTCTCTTGACACTTGATGTGCGTTGGCTGTGTCTGCCTGCTCCAGTGAAGAGAGAAACGGGAAATCATCTTGGTAGAGGCAACAAAGCAAAGGCGAGGCAGGATTGACATCTGCTCAACAGAGACGGATTCCCTGCGCTGACACAGTTCACAGTTACACGAGAAGCAATCTGAGCGGTCCGTCGACCGGAGACGTGTTTCCCAAGAGGTCGTTTAGCGAGTGAACAGCAGTGTGCGCGACTTTCAGGAGTGTGCCTGGAAAGTGCCAGAATCACCAGGAGCATCTGTGCAAAAGCTGCTGCCTCTGTGACCGCATTGAGGCACGTTCGCGTGTCTGCGAGTATATAGACGGCTCTTTCGCGTTCACTCCGAGGGAAACGGTCCGCTATTGCTTCTGTGCGCACAGACGCGATTCCCTTGTCTCTTGCGAACACAGGGAACTCTGTGCATCCAAATCTACAGGCTAAGGACGCGTCTGCATATGTTTTGGTGAACAATCGAGTGTGCGTGTTCTGACAGCTGCCTCTATGCAGACGTCTCCACAGAGCCACTTCTGAATGCCCCGCAGCCCAGGACTGAATGGATACACTAACAAGTGCACCGGTGTGAGCAACCACATATGCAGAAGGACGTCTTTCATCTCACAGAAGCGCGAACGTCTTGGCGTTCAAGCACATGGCAGAAACAAGGTGTGAACAGATGAGCTGCTGCTATTTTCTCCGTTCGGCATGCTTCGTTGTAGCTCTCTTGCCGGTCGCCGGCTTAGCGGCTTGCTTTGCGCGACTAGCTCTGGGGAGAGAAGGAGATAGCGCCGGAAACCTCGCCTTTTGCCTTCTTCGGCGCTGGAACCTGGTTGCTGCGCCTTCTCTTTGTCCATGTGCACACACACGATTCCTCAGCGAAAACCATGCAGAAACCTTTCCACGAGCACCCAGGGATGTGCACCCAGCACCACGTGCACGCACACGCAGCTAGAGAAAAGCACCTACCTTTTCACACACTGATGCCTAAGCAAACGCGTGGCCACACACACGCACACATCCGCAAGCGCGCCTACTCCCATCTATTGAGGGAAAGACGGACGAGCTCTTTGGTTGCTCTTCACAGGCTTGTCCCTGATCTATAGCTGAGGGCAAACACTTGTGTGCTTGTGGGAGAGCCTGTGTCTTTCCTGGAAGCGTTTGGGAGTTTTGCTCAGACGCGTGTTTCCTCAAGTTCAAGAATCAAGATCTAGGATACCTGCAGACAGGTGCCTGTTTGTGTGGAGACAGTCTGTTTGAAACTGTGTTCCTCAGCGCCCGCTCTTTCTCCCCGTCGCTCCACACGCCTGGGAGTCCCTTTCTTTCTCTCCACAAGCACGTGTGTTGACTTCGTCGCACATGTGCATCTGCACAAGCGTTGAGCTCAGCAGAGCGTGTCTCTTGACACTTGATGTGCGTTGGCTGTGTCTGCCTGCTCCAGTGAAGAGAGAAACGGGAAATCATCTTGGTAGAGGCAACAAAGCAAAGGCGAGGCAGGATTGACATCTGCTCAACAGAGACGGATTCCCTGCGCTGACACAGTTCACAGTTACACGAGAAGCAATCTGAGCGGTCCGTCGACCGGAGACGTGTTTCCCAAGAGGTCGTTTAGCGAGTGAACAGCAGTGTGCGCGACTTTCAGGAGTGTGCCTGGAAAGTGCCAGAATCACCAGGAGCATCTGTGCAAAAGCTGCTGCCTCTGTGACCGCATTGAGGCACGTTCGCGTGTCTGCGAGTATATAGACGGCTCTTTCGCGTTCACTCCGAGGGAAACGGTCCGCTATTGCTTCTGTGCGCACAGACGCGATTCCCTTGTCTCTTGCGAACACAGGGAACTCTGTGCATCCAAATCTACAGGCTAAGGACGCGTCTGCATATGTTTTGGTGAACAATCGAGTGTGCGTGTTCTGACAGCTGCCTCTATGCAGACGTCTCCACAGAGCCACTTCTGAATGCCCCGCAGCCCAGGACTGAATGGATACACTAACAAGTGCACCGGTGTGAGCAACCACATATGCAGAAGGACGTCTTTCATCTCACAGAAGCGCGAACGTCTTGGCGTTCAAGCACATGGCAGAAACAAGGTGTGAACAGATGAGCTGCTGCTATTTTCTCCGTTCGGCATGCTTCGTTGTAGCTCTCTTGCCGGTCGCCGGCTTAGCGGCTTGCTTTGCGCGACTAGCTCTGGGGAGAGAAGGAGATAGCGCCGGAAACCTCGCCTTTTGCCTTCTTCGGCGCTGGAACCTGGTTGCTGCGCCTTCTCTTTGTCCATGTGCACACACACGATTCCTCAGCGAAAACCATGCAGAAACCTTTCCACGAGCACCCAGGGATGTGCACCCAGCACCACGTGCACGCACACGCAGCTAGAGAAAAGCACCTACCTTTTCACACACTGATGCCTAAGCAAACGCGTGGCCACACACACGCACACATCCGCAAGCGCGCCTACTCCCATCTATTGAGGGAAAGACGGACGAGCTCTTTGGTTGCTCTTCACAGGCTTGTCCCTGATCTATAGCTGAGGGCAAACACTTGTGTGCTTGTGGGAGAGCCTGTGTCTTTCCTGGAAGCGTTTGGGAGTTTTGCTCAGACGCGTGTTTCCTCAAGTTCAAGAATCAAGATCTAGGATACCTGCAGACAGGTGCCTGTTTGTGTGGAGACAGTCTGTTTGAAACTGTGTTCCTCAGCGCCCGCTCTTTCTCCCCGTCGCTCCACACGCCTGGGAGTCCCTTTCTTTCTCTCCACAAGCACGTGTGTTGACTTCGTCGCACATGTGCATCTGCACAAGCGTTGAGCTCAGCAGAGCGTGTCTCTTGACACTTGATGTGCGTTGGCTGTGTCTGCCTGCTCCAGTGAAGAGAGAAACGGGAAATCATCTTGGTAGAGGCAACAAAGCAAAAGCGAGGCAGGATTGACATCTGCTCAACAGAGACGGATTCCCTGCGCTGACACAGTTCACAGTTACACGAGAAGCAATCTGAGCGGTCCGTCGACCGGAGACGTGTTTCCCAAGAGGTCGTTTAGCGAGTGAACAGCAGTGTGCGCGACTTTCAGGAGTGTGCCTGGAAAGTGCCAGAATCACCAGGAGCATCTGTGCAAAAGCTGCTGCCTCTGTGACCGCATTGAGGCACGTTCGCGTGTCTGCGAGTATATAGACGGCTCTTTCGCGTTCACTCCGAGGGAAACGGTCCGCTATTGCTTCTGTGCGCACAGACGCGATTCCCTTGTCTCTTGCGAACACAGGGAACTCTGTGCATCCAAATCTACAGGCTAAGGACGCGTCTGCATATGTTTTGGTGAACAATCGAGTGTGCGTGTTCTGACAGCTGCCTCTATGCAGACGTCTCCACAGAGCCACTTCTGAATGCCCCGCAGCCCAGGACTGAATGGATACACTAACAAGTGCACCGGTGTGAGCAACCACATATGCAGAAGGACGTCTTTCATCTCACAGAAGCGCGAACGTCTTGGCGTTCAAGCACATGGCAGAAACAAGGTGTGAACAGATGAGCTGCTGCTATTTTCTCCGTTCGGCATGCTTCGTTGTAGCTCTCTTGCCGGTCGCCGGCTTAGCGGCTTGCTTTGCGCGACTAGCTCTGGGGAGAGAAGGAGATAGCGCCGGAAACCTCGCCTTTTGCCTTCTTCGGCGCTGGAACCTGGTTGCTGCGCCTTCTCTTTGTCCATGTGCACACACACGATTCCTCAGCGAAAACCATGCAGAAACCTTTCCACGAGCACCCAGGGATGTGCACCCAGCACCACGTGCACGCACACGCAGCTAGAGAAAAGCACCTACCTTTTCACACACTGATGCCTAAGCAAACGCGTGGCCACACACACGCACACATCCGCAAGCGCGCCTACTCCCATCTATTGAGGGAAAGACGGACGAGCTCTTTGGTTGCTCTTCACAGGCTTGTCCCTGATCTATAGCTGAGGGCAAACACTTGTGTGCTTGTGGGAGAGCCTGTGTCTTTCCTGGAAGCGTTTGGGAGTTTTGCTCAGACGCGTGTTTCCTCAAGTTCAAGAATCAAGATCTAGGATACCTGCAGACAGGTGCCTGTTTGTGTGGAGACAGTCTGTTTGAAACTGTGTTCCTCAGCGCCCGCTCTTTCTCCCCGTCGCTCCACACGCCTGGGAGTCCCTTTCTTTCTCTCCACAAGCACGTGTGTTGACTTCGTCGCACATGTGCATCTGCACAAGCGTTGAGCTCAGCAGAGCGTGTCTCTTGACACTTGATGTGCGTTGGCTGTGTCTGCCTGCTCCAGTGAAGAGAGAAACGGGAAATCATCTTGGTAGAGGCAACAAAGCAAAAGCGAGGCAGGATTGACATCTGCTCAACAGAGACGGATTCCCTGCGCTGACACAGTTCACAGTTACACGAGAAGCAATCTGAGCGGTCCGTCGACCGGAGACGTGTTTCCCAAGAGGTCGTTTAGCGAGTGAACAGCAGTGTGCGCGACTTTCAGGAGTGTGCCTGGAAAGTGCCAGAATCACCAGGAGCATCTGTGCAAAAGCTGCTGCCTCTGTGACCGCATTGAGGCACGTTCGCGTGTCTGCGAGTATATAGACGGCTCTTTCGCGTTCACTCCGAGGGAAACGGTCCGCTATTGCTTCTGTGCGCACAGACGCGATTCCCTTGTCTCTTGCGAACACAGGGAACTCTGTGCATCCAAATCTACAGGCTAAGGACGCGTCTGCATATGTTTTGGTGAACAATCGAGTGTGCGTGTTCTGACAGCTGCCTCTATGCAGACGTCTCCACAGAGCCACTTCTGAATGCCCCGCAGCCCAGGACTGAATGGATACACTAACAAGTGCACCGGTGTGAGCAACCACATATGCAGAAGGACGTCTTTCATCTCACAGAAGCGCGAACGTCTTGGCGTTCAAGCACATGGCAGAAACAAGGTGTGAACAGATGAGCTGCTGCTATTTTCTCCGTTCGGCATGCTTCGTTGTAGCTCTCTTGCCGGTCGCCGGCTTAGCGGCTTGCTTTGCGCGACTAGCTCTGGGGAGAGAAGGAGATAGCGCCGGAAACCTCGCCTTTTGCCTTCTTCGGCGCTGGAACCTGGTTGCTGCGCCTTCTCTTTGTCCATGTGCACACACACGATTCCTCAGCGAAAACCATGCAGAAACCTTTCCACGAGCACCCAGGGATGTGCACCCAGCACCACGTGCACGCACACGCAGCTAGAGAAAAGCACCTACCTTTTCACACACTGATGCCTAAGCAAACGCGTGGCCACACACACGCACACATCCGCAAGCGCGCCTACTCCCATCTATTGAGGGAAAGACGGACGAGCTCTTTGGTTGCTCTTCACAGGCTTGTCCCTGATCTATAGCTGAGGGCAAACACTTGTGTGCTTGTGGGAGAGCCTGTGTCTTTCCTGGAAGCGTTTGGGAGTTTTGCTCAGACGCGTGTTTCCTCAAGTTCAAGAATCAAGATCTAGGATACCTGCAGACAGGTGCCTGTTTGTGTGGAGACAGTCTGTTTGAAACTGTGTTCCTCAGCGCCCGCTCTTTCTCCCCGTCGCTCCACACGCCTGGGAGTCCCTTTCTTTCTCTCCACAAGCACGTGTGTTGACTTCGTCGCACATGTGCATCTGCACAAGCGTTGAGCTCAGCAGAGCGTGTCTCTTGACACTTGATGTGCGTTGGCTGTGTCTGCCTGCTCCAGTGAAGAGAGAAACGGGAAATCATCTTGGTAGAGGCAACAAAGCAAAAGCGAGGCAGGATTGACATCTGCTCAACAGAGACGGATTCCCTGCGCTGACACAGTTCACAGTTACACGAGAAGCAATCTGAGCGGTCCGTCGACCGGAGACGTGTTTCCCAAGAGGTCGTTTAGCGAGTGAACAGCAGTGTGCGCGACTTTCAGGAGTGTGCCTGGAAAGTGCCAGAATCACCAGGAGCATCTGTGCAAAAGCTGCTGCCTCTGTGACCGCATTGAGGCACGTTCGCGTGTCTGCGAGTATATAGACGGCTCTTTCGCGTTCACTCCGAGGGAAACGGTCCGCTATTGCTTCTGTGCGCACAGACGCGATTCCCTTGTCTCTTGCGAACACAGGGAACTCTGTGCATCCAAATCTACAGGCTAAGGACGCGTCTGCATATGTTTTGGTGAACAATCGAGTGTGCGTGTTCTGACAGCTGCCTCTATGCAGACGTCTCCACAGAGCCACTTCTGAATGCCCCGCAGCCCAGGACTGAATGGATACACTAACAAGTGCACCGGTGTGAGCAACCACATATGCAGAAGGACGTCTTTCATCTCACAGAAGCGCGAACGTCTTGGCGTTCAAGCACATGGCAGAAACAAGGTGTGAACAGATGAGCTGCTGCTATTTTCTCCGTTCGGCATGCTTCGTTGTAGCTCTCTTGCCGGTCGCCGGCTTAGCGGCTTGCTTTGCGCGACTAGCTCTGGGGAGAGAAGGAGATAGCGCCGGAAACCTCGCCTTTTGCCTTCTTCGGCGCTGGAACCTGGTTGCTGCGCCTTCTCTTTGTCCATGTGCACACACACGATTCCTCAGCGAAAACCATGCAGAAACCTTTCCACGAGCACCCAGGGATGTGCACCCAGCACCACGTGCACGCACACGCAGCTAGAGAAAAGCACCTACCTTTTCACACACTGATGCCTAAGCAAACGCGTGGCCACACACACGCACACATCCGCAAGCGCGCCTACTCCCATCTATTGAGGGAAAGACGGACGAGCTCTTTGGTTGCTCTTCACAGGCTTGTCCCTGATCTATAGCTGAGGGCAAACACTTGTGTGCTTGTGGGAGAGCCTGTGTCTTTCCTGGAAGCGTTTGGGAGTTTTGCTCAGACGCGTGTTTCCTCAAGTTCAAGAATCAAGATCTAGGATACCTGCAGACAGGTGCCTGTTTGTGTGGAGACAGTCTGTTTGAAACTGTGTTCCTCAGCGCCCGCTCTTTCTCCCCGTCGCTCCACACGCCTGGGAGTCCCTTTCTTTCTCTCCACAAGCACGTGTGTTGACTTCGTCGCACATGTGCATCTGCACAAGCGTTGAGCTCAGCAGAGCGTGTCTCTTGACACTTGATGTGCGTTGGCTGTGTCTGCCTGCTCCAGTGAAGAGAGAAACGGGAAATCATCTTGGTAGAGGCAACAAAGCAAAAGCGAGGCAGGATTGACATCTGCTCAACAGAGACGGATTCCCTGCGCTGACACAGTTCACAGTTACACGAGAAGCAATCTGAGCGGTCCGTCGACCGGAGACGTGTTTCCCAAGAGGTCGTTTAGCGAGTGAACAGCAGTGTGCGCGACTTTCAGGAGTGTGCCTGGAAAGTGCCAGAATCACCAGGAGCATCTGTGCAAAAGCTGCTGCCTCTGTGACCGCATTGAGGCACGTTCGCGTGTCTGCGAGTATATAGACGGCTCTTTCGCGTTCACTCCGAGGGAAACGGTCCGCTATTGCTTCTGTGCGCACAGACGCGATTCCCTTGTCTCTTGCGAACACAGGGAACTCTGTGCATCCAAATCTACAGGCTAAGGACGCGTCTGCATATGTTTTGGTGAACAATCGAGTGTGCGTGTTCTGACAGCTGCCTCTATGCAGACGTCTCCACAGAGCCACTTCTGAATGCCCCGCAGCCCAGGACTGAATGGATACACTAACAAGTGCACCGGTGTGAGCAACCACATATGCAGAAGGACGTCTTTCATCTCACAGAAGCGCGAACGTCTTGGCGTTCAAGCACATGGCAGAAACAAGGTGTGAACAGATGAGCTGCTGCTATTTTCTCCGTTCGGCATGCTTCGTTGTAGCTCTCTTGCCGGTCGCCGGCTTAGCGGCTTGCTTTGCGCGACTAGCTCTGGGGAGAGAAGGAGATAGCGCCGGAAACCTCGCCTTTTGCCTTCTTCGGCGCTGGAACCTGGTTGCTGCGCCTTCTCTTTGTCCATGTGCACACACACGATTCCTCAGCGAAAACCATGCAGAAACCTTTCCACGAGCACCCAGGGATGTGCACCCAGCACCACGTGCACGCACACGCAGCTAGAGAAAAGCACCTACCTTTTCACACACTGATGCCTAAGCAAACGCGTGGCCACACACACGCACACATCCGCAAGCGCGCCTACTCCCATCTATTGAGGGAAAGACGGACGAGCTCTTTGGTTGCTCTTCACAGGCTTGTCCCTGATCTATAGCTGAGGGCAAACACTTGTGTGCTTGTGGGAGAGCCTGTGTCTTTCCTGGAAGCGTTTGGGAGTTTTGCTCAGACGCGTGTTTCCTCAAGTTCAAGAATCAAGATCTAGGATACCTGCAGACAGGTGCCTGTTTGTGTGGAGACAGTCTGTTTGAAACTGTGTTCCTCAGCGCCCGCTCTTTCTCCCCGTCGCTCCACACGCCTGGGAGTCCCTTTCTTTCTCTCCACAAGCACGTGTGTTGACTTCGTCGCACATGTGCATCTGCACAAGCGTTGAGCTCAGCAGAGCGTGTCTCTTGACACTTGATGTGCGTTGGCTGTGTCTGCCTGCTCCAGTGAAGAGAGAAACGGGAAATCATCTTGGTAGAGGCAACAAAGCAAAGGCGAGGCAGGATTGACATCTGCTCAACAGAGACGGATTCCCTGCGCTGACACAGTTCACAGTTACACGAGAAGCAATCTGAGCGGTCGGTCGACCGGAGACGTGTTTCCCAAGAGGTCGTTTAGCGAGTGAACAGCAGTGTGCGCGACTTTCAGGAGTGTGCCTGGAAAGTGCCAGAATCACCAGGAGCATCTGTGCAAAAGCTGCTGCCTCTGTGACCGCATTGAGGCACGTTCGCGTGTCTGCGAGTATATAGACGGCTCTTTCGCGTTCACTCCGAGGGAAACGGTCCGCTATTGCTTCTGTGCGCACAGACGCGATTCCTTTGTCTCTTGCGAACACAGGGAACTCTGTGCATCCAAATCTACAGGCTAAGGACGCGTCTGCATATGTTTTGGTGAACAATCGAGTGTGCGTGTTCTGACAGCTGCCTCTATGCAGACGTCTCCACAGAGCCACTTCTGAATGCCCCGCAGCCCAGGACTGAATGGATACACTAACAAGTGCACCGGTGTGAGCAACCACATATGCAGAAGGACGTCTTTCATCTCACAGAAGCGCGAACGCCTTGGCGTTCAAGCACATGGCAGAAACAAGGTGTGAACAGATGAGCTGCTGCTATTTTCTCCGTTCGGCATGCTTCGTTGTAGCTCTCTTGCCGGTCGCCGGCTTAGCGGCTTGCTTTGCGCGACTAGCTCTGGGGAGAGAAGGAGATAGCGCCGGAAACCTCGCCTTTTGCCTTCTTCGGCGCTGGAACCTGGTTGCTGCGCCTTCTCTTTGTCCATGTGCACACACACGATTCCTCAGCGAAAACCGTGCAGAAACCTTTCCACGAGCACCCAGGGATGTGCACCCAGCACCACGTGCACGCACACGCAGCTAGAGAAAAGCACCTACCTTTTCACACACTGATGCCTAAGCAAACGCGTGGCCACACACACGCACACATCCGCAAGCGCGCCTACTCCCATCTATTGAGGGAAAGACGGACGAGCTCTTTGGTTGCTCTTCACAGGCTTGTCCCTGATCTATAGCTGAGGGCAAACACTTGTGTGCTTGTGGGAGAGCCTGTGTCTTTCCTGGAAGCGTTTGGGAGTTTTGCTCAGACGCGTGTTTCCTCAAGTTCAAGAATCAAGATCTAGGATACCTGCAGACAGGTGCCTGTTTGTGTGGAGACAGTCTGTTTGAAACTGTGTTCCTCAGCGCCCGCTCTTTCTCCCCGTCGCTCCACACGCCTGGGAGTCCCTTTCTTTCTCTCCACAAGCACGTGTGTTGACTTCGTCGCACATGTGCATCTGCACAAGCGTTGAGCTCAGCAGAGCGTGTCTCTTGACACTTGATGTGCGTTGGCTGTGTCTGCCTGCTCCAGTGAAGAGAGAAACGGGAAATCATCTTGGTAGAGGCAACAAAGCAAAAGCGAGGCAGGATTGACATCTGCTCAACAGAGACGGATTCCCTGCGCTGACACAGTTCACAGTTACACGAGAAGCAATCTGAGCGGTCCGTCGACCGGAGACGTGTTTCCCAAGAGGTCGTTTAGCGAGTGAACAGCAGTGTGCGCGACTTTCAGGAGTGTGCCTGGAAAGTGCCAGAATCACCAGGAGCATCTGTGCAAAAGCTGCTGCCTCTGTGACCGCATTGAGGCACGTTCGCGTGTCTGCGAGTATATAGACGGCTCTTTCGCGTTCACTCCGAGGGAAACGGTCCGCTATTGCTTCTGTGCGCACAGACGCGATTCCCTTGTCTCTTGCGAACACAGGGAACTCTGTGCATCCAAATCTACAGGCTAAGGACGCGTCTGCATATGTTTTGGTGAACAATCGAGTGTGCGTGTTCTGACAGCTGCCTCTATGCAGACGTCTCCACAGAGCCACTTCTGAATGCCCCGCAGCCCAGGACTGAATGGATACACTAACAAGTGCACCGGTGTGAGCAACCACATATGCAGAAGGACGTCTTTCATCTCACAGAAGCGCGAACGTCTTGGCGTTCAAGCACATGGCAGAAACAAGGTGTGAACAGATGAGCTGCTGCTATTTTCTCCGTTCCGCATGCTTCGTTGTAGCTCTCTTGCCGGTCGCCGGCTTAGCGGCTTGCTTTGCGCGACTAGCTCTGGGGAGAGAAGGAGATAGCGCCGGAAACCTCGCCTTTTGCCTTCTTCGGCGCTGGAACCTGGTTGCTGCGCCTTCTCTTTGTCCATGTGCACACACACGATTCCTCAGCGAAAACCGTGCAGAAACCTTTCCACGAGCACCCAGGGATGTGCACCCAGCACCACGTGCACGCACACGCAGCTAGAGAAAAGCACCTACCTTTTCACACACTGATGCCTAAGCAAACGCGTGGCCACACACACGCACACATCCGCAAGCGCGCCTACTCCCATCTATTGAGGGAAAGACGGACGAGCTCTTTGGTTGCTCTTCACAGGCTTGTCCCTGATCTATAGCTGAGGGCAAACACTTGTGTGCTTGTGGGAGAGCCTGTGTCTTTCCTGGAAGCGTTTGGGAGTTTTGCTCAGACGCGTGTTTCCTCAAGTTCAAGAATCAAGATCTAGGATACCTGCAGACAGGTGCCTGTTTGTGTGGAGACAGTCTGTTTGAAACTGTGTTCCTCAGCGCCCGCTCTTTCTCCCCGTCGCTCCACACGCCTGGGAGTCCCTTTCTTTCTCTCCACAAGCACGTGTGTTGACTTCGTCGCACATGTGCATCTGCACAAGCGTTGAGCTCAGCAGAGCGTGTCTCTTGACACTTGATGTGCGTTGGCTGTGTCTGCCTGCTCCAGTGAAGAGAGAAACGGGAAATCATCTTGGTAGAGGCAACAAAGCAAAAGCGAGGCAGGATTGACATCTGCTCAACAGAGACGGATTCCCTGCGCTGACACAGTTCACAGTTACACGAGAAGCAATCTGAGCGGTCCGTCGACCGGAGACGTGTTTCCCAAGAGGTCGTTTAGCGAGTGAACAGCAGTGTGCGCGACTTTCAGGAGTGTGCCTGGAAAGTGCCAGAATCACCAGGAGCATCTGTGCAAAAGCTGCTGCCTCTGTGACCGCATTGAGGCACGTTCGCGTGTCTGCGAGTATATAGACGGCTCTTTCGCGTTCACTCCGAGGGAAACGGTCCGCTATTGCTTCTGTGCGCACAGACGCGATTCCCTTGTCTCTTGCGAACACAGGGAACTCTGTGCATCCAAATCTACAGGCTAAGGACGCGTCTGCATATGTTTTGGTGAACAATCGAGTGTGCGTGTTCTGACAGCTGCCTCTATGCAGACGTCTCCACAGAGCCACTTCTGAATGCCCCGCAGCCCAGGACTGAATGGATACACTAACAAGTGCACCGGTGTGAGCAACCACATATGCAGAAGGACGTCTTTCATCTCACAGAAGCGCGAACGTCTTGGCGTTCAAGCACATGGCAGAAACAAGGTGTGAACAGATGAGCTGCTGCTATTTTCTCCGTTCGGCATGCTTCGTTGTAGCTCTCTTGCCGGTCGCCGGCTTAGCGGCTTGCTTTGCGCGACTAGCTCTGGGGAGAGAAGGAGATAGCGCCGGAAACCTCGCCTTTTGCCTTCTTCGGCGCTGGAACCTGGTTGCTGCGCCTTCTCTTTGTCCATGTGCACACACACGATTCCTCAGCGAAAACCATGCAGAAACCTTTCCACGAGCACCCAGGGATGTGCACCCAGCACCACGTGCACGCACACGCAGCTAGAGAAAAGCACCTACCTTTTCACACACTGATGCCTAAGCAAACGCGTGGCCACACACACGCACACATCCGCAAGCGCGCCTACTCCCATCTATTGAGGGAAAGACGGACGAGCTCTTTGGTTGCTCTTCACAGGCTTGTCCCTGATCTATAGCTGAGGGCAAACACTTGTGTGCTTGTGGGAGAGCCTGTGTCTTTCCTGGAAGCGTTTGGGAGTTTTGCTCAGACGCGTGTTTCCTCAAGTTCAAGAATCAAGATCTAGGATACCTGCAGACAGGTGCCTGTTTGTGTGGAGACAGTCTGTTTGAAACTGTGTTCCTCAGCGCCCGCTCTTTCTCCCCGTCGCTCCACACGCCTGGGAGTCCCTTTCTTTCTCTCCACAAGCACGTGTGTTGACTTCGTCGCACATGTGCATCTGCACAAGCGTTGAGCTCAGCAGAGCGTGTCTCTTGACACTTGATGTGCGTTGGCTGTGTCTGCCTGCTCCAGTGAAGAGAGAAACGGGAAATCATCTTGGTAGAGGCAACAAAGCAAAGGCGAGGCAGGATTGACATCTGCTCAACAGAGACGGATTCCCTGCGCTGACACAGTTCACAGTTACACGAGAAGCAATCTGAGCGGTCCGTCGACCGGAGACGTGTTTCCCAAGAGGTCGTTTAGCGAGTGAACAGCAGTGTGCGCGACTTTCAGGAGTGTGCCTGGAAAGTGCCAGAATCACCAGGAGCATCTGTGCAAAAGCTGCTGCCTCTGTGACCGCATTGAGGCACGTTCGCGTGTCTGCGAGTATATAGACGGCTCTTTCGCGTTCACTCCGAGGGAAACGGTCCGCTATTGCTTCTGTGCGCACAGACGCGATTCCCTTGTCTCTTGCGAACACAGGGAACTCTGTGCATCCAAATCTACAGGCTAAGGACGCGTCTGCATATGTTTTGGTGAACAATCGAGTGTGCGTGTTCTGACAGCTGCCTCTATGCAGACGTCTCCACAGAGCCACTTCTGAATGCCCCGCAGCCCAGGACTGAATGGATACACTAACAAGTGCACCGGTGTGAGCAACCACATATGCAGAAGGACGTCTTTCATCTCACAGAAGCGCGAACGTCTTGGCGTTCAAGCACATGGCAGAAACAAGGTGTGAACAGATGAGCTGCTGCTATTTTCTCCGTTCCGCATGCTTCGTTGTAGCTCTCTTGCCGGTCGCCGGCTTAGCGGCTTGCTTTGCGCGACTAGCTCTGGGGAGAGAAGGAGATAGCGCCGGAAACCTCGCCTTTTGCCTTCTTCGGCGCTGGAACCTGGTTGCTGCGCCTTCTCTTTGTCCATGTGCACACACACGATTCCTCAGCGAAAACCGTGCAGAAACCTTTCCACGAGCACCCAGGGATGTGCACCCAGCACCACGTGCACGCACACGCAGCTAGAGAAAAGCACCTACCTTTTCACACACTGATGCCTAAGCAAACGCGTGGCCACACACACGCACACATCCGCAAGCGCGCCTACTCCCATCTATTGAGGGAAAGACGGACGAGCTCTTTGGTTGCTCTTCACAGGCTTGTCCCTGATCTATAGCTGAGGGCAAACACTTGTGTGCTTGTGGGAGAGCCTGTGTCTTTCCTGGAAGCGTTTGGGAGTTTTGCTCAGACGCGTGTTTCCTCAAGTTCAAGAATCAAGATCTAGGATACCTGCAGACAGGTGCCTGTTTGTGTGGAGACAGTCTGTTTGAAACTGTGTTCCTCAGCGCCCGCTCTTTCTCCCCGTCGCTCCACACGCCTGGGAGTCCCTTTCTTTCTCTCCACAAGCACGTGTGTTGACTTCGTCGCACATGTGCATCTGCACAAGCGTTGAGCTCAGCAGAGCGTGTCTCTTGACACTTGATGTGCGTTGGCTGTGTCTGCCTGCTCCAGTGAAGAGAGAAACGGGAAATCATCTTGGTAGAGGCAACAAAGCAAAAGCGAGGCAGGATTGACATCTGCTCAACAGAGACGGATTCCCTGCGCTGACACAGTTCACAGTTACACGAGAAGCAATCTGAGCGGTCCGTCGACCGGAGACGTGTTTCCCAAGAGGTCGTTTAGCGAGTGAACAGCAGTGTGCGCGACTTTCAGGAGTGTGCCTGGAAAGTGCCAGAATCACCAGGAGCATCTGTGCAAAAGCTGCTGCCTCTGTGACCGCATTGAGGCACGTTCGCGTGTCTGCGAGTATATAGACGGCTCTTTCGCGTTCACTCCGAGGGAAACGGTCCGCTATTGCTTCTGTGCGCACAGACGCGATTCCCTTGTCTCTTGCGAACACAGGGAACTCTGTGCATCCAAATCTACAGGCTAAGGACGCGTCTGCATATGTTTTGGTGAACAATCGAGTGTGCGTGTTCTGACAGCTGCCTCTATGCAGACGTCTCCACAGAGCCACTTCTGAATGCCCCGCAGCCCAGGACTGAATGGATACACTAACAAGTGCACCGGTGTGAGCAACCACATATGCAGAAGGACGTCTTTCATCTCACAGAAGCGCGAACGTCTTGGCGTTCAAGCACATGGCAGAAACAAGGTGTGAACAGATGAGCTGCTGCTATTTTCTCCGTTCGGCATGCTTCGTTGTAGCTCTCTTGCCGGTCGCCGGCTTAGCGGCTTGCTTTGCGCGACTAGCTCTGGGGAGAGAAGGAGATAGCGCCGGAAACCTCGCCTTTTGCCTTCTTCGGCGCTGGAACCTGGTTGCTGCGCCTTCTCTTTGTCCATGTGCACACACACGATTCCTCAGCGAAAACCATGCAGAAACCTTTCCACGAGCACCCAGGGATGTGCACCCAGCACCACGTGCACGCACACGCAGCTAGAGAAAAGCACCTACCTTTTCACACACTGATGCCTAAGCAAACGCGTGGCCACACACACGCACACATCCGCAAGCGCGCCTACTCCCATCTATTGAGGGAAAGACGGACGAGCTCTTTGGTTGCTCTTCACAGGCTTGTCCCTGATCTATAGCTGAGGGCAAACACTTGTGTGCTTGTGGGAGAGCCTGTGTCTTTCCTGGAAGCGTTTGGGAGTTTTGCTCAGACGCGTGTTTCCTCAAGTTCAAGAATCAAGATCTAGGATACCTGCAGACAGGTGCCTGTTTGTGTGGAGACAGTCTGTTTGAAACTGTGTTCCTCAGCGCCCGCTCTTTCTCCCCGTCGCTCCACACGCCTGGGAGTCCCTTTCTTTCTCTCCACAAGCACGTGTGTTGACTTCGTCGCACATGTGCATCTGCACAAGCGTTGAGCTCAGCAGAGCGTGTCTCTTGACACTTGATGTGCGTTGGCTGTGTCTGCCTGCTCCAGTGAAGAGAGAAACGGGAAATCATCTTGGTAGAGGCAACAAAGCAAAGGCGAGGCAGGATTGACATCTGCTCAACAGAGACGGATTCCCTGCGCTGACACAGTTCACAGTTACACGAGAAGCAATCTGAGCGGTCCGTCGACCGGAGACGTGTTTCCCAAGAGGTCGTTTAGCGAGTGAACAGCAGTGTGCGCGACTTTCAGGAGTGTGCCTGGAAAGTGCCAGAATCACCAGGAGCATCTGTGCAAAAGCTGCTGCCTCTGTGACCGCATTGAGGCACGTTCGCGTGTCTGCGAGTATATAGACGGCTCTTTCGCGTTCACTCCGAGGGAAACGGTCCGCTATTGCTTCTGTGCGCACAGACGCGATTCCCTTGTCTCTTGCGAACACAGGGAACTCTGTGCATCCAAATCTACAGGCTAAGGACGCGTCTGCATATGTTTTGGTGAACAATCGAGTGTGCGTGTTCTGACAGCTGCCTCTATGCAGACGTCTCCACAGAGCCACTTCTGAATGCCCCGCAGCCCAGGACTGAATGGATACACTAACAAGTGCACCGGTGTGAGCAACCACATATGCAGAAGGACGTCTTTCATCTCACAGAAGCGCGAACGTCTTGGCGTTCAAGCACATGGCAGAAACAAGGTGTGAACAGATGAGCTGCTGCTATTTTCTCCGTTCGGCATGCTTCGTTGTAGCTCTCTTGCCGGTCGCCGGCTTAGCGGCTTGCTTTGCGCGACTAGCTCTGGGGAGAGAAGGAGATAGCGCCGGAAACCTCGCCTTTTGCCTTCTTCGGCGCTGGAACCTGGTTGCTGCGCCTTCTCTTTGTCCATGTGCACACACAGGATTCCTCAGCGAAAACCATGCAGAAACCTTTCCACGAGCACCCAGGGATGTGCACCCAGCACCACGTGCACGCACACGCAGCTAGAGAAAAGCACCTACCTTTTCACACACTGATGCCTAAGCAAACGCGTGGCCACACACACGCACACATCCGCAAGCGCGCCTACTCCCATCTATTGAGGGAAAGACGGACGAGCTCTTTGGTTGCTCTTCACAGGCTTGTCCCTGATCTATAGCTGAGGGCAAACACTTGTGTGCTTGTGGGAGAGCCTGTGTCTTTCCTGGAAGCGTTTGGGAGTTTTGCTCAGACGCGTGTTTCCTCAAGTTCAAGAATCAAGATCTAGGATACCTGCAGACAGGTGCCTGTTTGTGTGGAGACAGTCTGTTTGAAACTGTGTTCCTCAGCGCCCGCTCTTTCTCCCCGTCGCTCCACACGCCTGGGAGTCCCTTTCTTTCTCTCCACAAGCACGTGTGTTGACTTCGTCGCACATGTGCATCTGCACAAGCGTTGAGCTCAGCAGAGCGTGTCTCTTGACACTTGATGTGCGTTGGCTGTGTCTGCCTGCTCCAGTGAAGAGAGAAACGGGAAATCATCTTGGTAGAGGCAACAAAGCAAAGGCGAGGCAGGATTGACATCTGCTCAACAGAGACGGATTCCCTGCGCTGACACAGTTCACAGTTACACGAGAAGCAATCTGAGCGGTCCGTCGACCGGAGACGTGTTTCCCAAGAGGTCGTTTAGCGAGTGAACAGCAGTGTGCGCGACTTTCAGGAGTGTGCCTGGAAAGTGCCAGAATCACCAGGAGCATCTGTGCAAAAGCTGCTGCCTCTGTGACCGCATTGAGGCACGTTCGCGTGTCTGCGAGTATATAGACGGCTCTTTCGCGTTCACTCCGAGGGAAACGGTCCGCTATTGCTTCTGTGCGCACAGACGCGATTCCCTTGTCTCTTGCGAACACAGGGAACTCTGTGCATCCAAATCTACAGGCTAAGGACGCGTCTGCATATGTTTTGGTGAACAATCGAGTGTGCGTGTTCTGACAGCTGCCTCTATGCAGACGTCTCCACAGAGCCACTTCTGAATGCCCCGCAGCCCAGGACTGAATGGATACACTAACAAGTGCACCGGTGTGAGCAACCACATATGCAGAAGGACGTCTTTCATCTCACAGAAGCGCGAACGTCTTGGCGTTCAAGCACATGGCAGAAACAAGGTGTGAACAGATGAGCTGCTGCTATTTTCTCCGTTCCGCATGCTTCGTTGTAGCTCTCTTGCCGGTCGCCGGCTTAGCGGCTTGCTTTGCGCGACTAGCTCTGGGGAGAGAAGGAGATAGCGCCGGAAACCTCGCCTTTTGCCTTCTTCGGCGCTGGAACCTGGTTGCTGCGCCTTCTCTTTGTCCATGTGCACACACACGATTCCTCAGCGAAAACCATGCAGAAACCTTTCCACGAGCACCCAGGGATGTGCACCCAGCACCACGTGCACGCACACGCAGCTAGAGAAAAGCACCTACCTTTTCACACACTGATGCCTAAGCAAACGCGTGGCCACACACACGCACACATCCGCAAGCGCGCCTACTCCCATCTATTGAGGGAAAGACGGACGAGCTCTTTGGTTGCTCTTCACAGGCTTGTCCCTGATCTATAGCTGAGGGCAAACACTTGTGTGCTTGTGGGAGAGCCTGTGTCTTTCCTGGAAGCGTTTGGGAGTTTTGCTCAGACGCGTGTTTCCTCAAGTTCAAGAATCAAGATCTAGGATACCTGCAGACAGGTGCCTGTTTGTGTGGAGACAGTCTGTTTGAAACTGTGTTCCTCAGCGCCCGCTCTTTCTCCCCGTCGCTCCACACGCCTGGGAGTCCCTTTCTTTCTCTCCACAAGCACGTGTGTTGACTTCGTCGCACATGTGCATCTGCACAAGCGTTGAGCTCAGCAGAGCGTGTCTCTTGACACTTGATGTGCGTTGGCTGTGTCTGCCTGCTCCAGTGAAGAGAGAAACGGGAAATCATCTTGGTAGAGGCAACAAAGCAAAGGCGAGGCAGGATTGACATCTGCTCAACAGAGACGGATTCCCTGCGCTGACACAGTTCACAGTTACACGAGAAGCAATCTGAGCGGTCCGTCGACCGGAGACGTGTTTCCCAAGAGGTCGTTTAGCGAGTGAACAGCAGTGTGCGCGACTTTCAGGAGTGTGCCTGGAAAGTGCCAGAATCACCAGGAGCATCTGTGCAAAAGCTGCTGCCTCTGTGACCGCATTGAGGCACGTTCGCGTGTCTGCGAGTATATAGACGGCTCTTTCGCGTTCACTCCGAGGGAAACGGTCCGCTATTGCTTCTGTGCGCACAGACGCGATTCCCTTGTCTCTTGCGAACACAGGGAACTCTGTGCATCCAAATCTACAGGCTAAGGACGCGTCTGCATATGTTTTGGTGAACAATCGAGTGTGCGTGTTCTGACAGCTGCCTCTATGCAGACGTCTCCACAGAGCCACTTCTGAATGCCCCGCAGCCCAGGACTGAATGGATACACTAACAAGTGCACCGGTGTGAGCAACCACATATGCAGAAGGACGTCTTTCATCTCACAGAAGCGCGAACGTCTTGGCGTTCAAGCACATGGCAGAAACAAGGTGTGAACAGATGAGCTGCTGCTATTTTCTCCGTTCGGCATGCTTCGTTGTAGCTCTCTTGCCGGTCGCCGGCTTAGCGGCTTGCTTTGCGCGACTAGCTCTGGGGAGAGAAGGAGATAGCGCCGGAAACCTCGCCTTTTGCCTTCTTCGGCGCTGGAACCTGGTTGCTGCGCCTTCTCTTTGTCCATGTGCACACACACGATTCCTCAGCGAAAACCGTGCAGAAACCTTTCCACGAGCACCCAGGGATGTGCACCCAGCACCACGTGCACGCACACGCAGCTAGAGAAAAGCACCTACCTTTTCACACACTGATGCCTAAGCAAACGCGTGGCCACACACACGCACACATCCGCAAGCGCGCCTACTCCCATCTATTGAGGGAAAGACGGACGAGCTCTTTGGTTGCTCTTCACAGGCTTGTCCCTGATCTATAGCTGAGGGCAAACACTTGTGTGCTTGTGGGAGAGCCTGTGTCTTTCCTGGAAGCGTTTGGGAGTTTTGCTCAGACGCGTGTTTCCTCAAGTTCAAGAATCAAGATCTAGGATACCTGCAGACAGGTGCCTGTTTGTGTGGAGACAGTCTGTTTGAAACTGTGTTCCTCAGCGCCCGCTCTTTCTCCCCGTCGCTCCACACGCCTGGGAGTCCCTTTCTTTCTCTCCACAAGCACGTGTGTTGACTTCGTCGCACATGTGCATCTGCACAAGCGTTGAGCTCAGCAGAGCGTGTCTCTTGACACTTGATGTGCGTTGGCTGTGTCTGCCTGCTCCAGTGAAGAGAGAAACGGGAAATCATCTTGGTAGAGGCAACAAAGCAAAGGCGAGGCAGGATTGACATCTGCTCAACAGAGACGGATTCCCTGCGCTGACACAGTTCACAGTTACACGAGAAGCAATCTGAGCGGTCCGTCGACCGGAGACGTGTTTCCCAAGAGGTCGTTTAGCGAGTGAACAGCAGTGTGCGCGACTTTCAGGAGTGTGCCTGGAAAGTGCCAGAATCACCAGGAGCATCTGTGCAAAAGCTGCTGCCTCTGTGACCGCATTGAGGCACGTTCGCGTGTCTGCGAGTATATAGACGGCTCTTTCGCGTTCACTCCGAGGGAAACGGTCCGCTATTGCTTCTGTGCGCACAGACGCGATTCCCTTGTCTCTTGCGAACACAGGGAACTCTGTGCATCCAAATCTACAGGCTAAGGACGCGTCTGCATATGTTTTGGTGAACAATCGAGTGTGCGTGTTCTGACAGCTGCCTCTATGCAGACGTCTCCACAGAGCCACTTCTGAATGCCCCGCAGCCCAGGACTGAATGGATACACTAACAAGTGCACCGGTGTGAGCAACCACATATGCAGAAGGACGTCTTTCATCTCACAGAAGCGCGAACGTCTTGGCGTTCAAGCACATGGCAGAAACAAGGTGTGAACAGATGAGCTGCTGCTATTTTCTCCGTTCGGCATGCTTCGTTGTAGCTCTCTTGCCGGTCGCCGGCTTAGCGGCTTGCTTTGCGCGACTAGCTCTGGGGAGAGAAGGAGATAGCGCCGGAAACCTCGCCTTTTGCCTTCTTCGGCGCTGGAACCTGGTTGCTGCGCCTTCTCTTTGTCCATGTGCACACACACGATTCCTCAGCGAAAACCGTGCAGAAACCTTTCCACGAGCACCCAGGGATGTGCACCCAGCACCACGTGCACGCACACGCAGCTAGAGAAAAGCACCTACCTTTTCACACACTGATGCCTAAGCAAACGCGTGGCCACACACACGCACACATCCGCAAGCGCGCCTACTCCCATCTATTGAGGGAAAGACGGACGAGCTCTTTGGTTGCTCTTCACAGGCTTGTCCCTGATCTATAGCTGAGGGCAAACACTTGTGTGCTTGTGGGAGAGCCTGTGTCTTTCCTGGAAGCGTTTGGGAGTTTTGCTCAGACGCGTGTTTCCTCAAGTTCAAGAATCAAGATCTAGGATACCTGCAGACAGGTGCCTGTTTGTGTGGAGACAGTCTGTTTGAAACTGTGTTCCTCAGCGCCCGCTCTTTCTCCCCGTCGCTCCACACGCCTGGGAGTCCCTTTCTTTCTCTCCACAAGCACGTGTGTTGACTTCGTCGCACATGTGCATCTGCACAAGCGTTGAGCTCAGCAGAGCGTGTCTCTTGACACTTGATGTGCGTTGGCTGTGTCTGCCTGCTCCAGTGAAGAGAGAAACGGGAAATCATCTTGGTAGAGGCAACAAAGCAAAAGCGAGGCAGGATTGACATCTGCTCAACAGAGACGGATTCCCTGCGCTGACACAGTTCACAGTTACACGAGAAGCAATCTGAGCGGTCCGTCGACCGGAGACGTGTTTCCCAAGAGGTCGTTTAGCGAGTGAACAGCAGTGTGCGCGACTTTCAGGAGTGTGCCTGGAAAGTGCCAGAATCACCAGGAGCATCTGTGCAAAAGCTGCTGCCTCTGTGACCGCATTGAGGCACGTTCGCGTGTCTGCGAGTATATAGACGGCTCTTTCGCGTTCACTCCGAGGGAAACGGTCCGCTATTGCTTCTGTGCGCACAGACGCGATTCCCTTGTCTCTTGCGAACACAGGGAACTCTGTGCATCCAAATCTACAGGCTAAGGACGCGTCTGCATATGTTTTGGTGAACAATCGAGTGTGCGTGTTCTGACAGCTGCCTCTATGCAGACGTCTCCACAGAGCCACTTCTGAATGCCCCGCAGCCCAGGACTGAATGGATACACTAACAAGTGCACCGGTGTGAGCAACCACATATGCAGAAGGACGTCTTTCATCTCACAGAAGCGCGAACGTCTTGGCGTTCAAGCACATGGCAGAAACAAGGTGTGAACAGATGAGCTGCTGCTATTTTCTCCGTTCGGCATGCTTCGTTGTAGCTCTCTTGCCGGTCGCCGGCTTAGCGGCTTGCTTTGCGCGACTAGCTCTGGGGAGAGAAGGAGATAGCGCCGGAAACCTCGCCTTTTGCCTTCTTCGGCGCTGGAACCTGGTTGCTGCGCCTTCTCTTTGTCCATGTGCACACACACGATTCCTCAGCGAAAACCATGCAGAAACCTTTCCACGAGCACCCAGGGATGTGCACCCAGCACCACGTGCACGCACACGCAGCTAGAGAAAAGCACCTACCTTTTCACACACTGATGCCTAAGCAAACGCGTGGCCACACACACGCACACATCCGCAAGCGCGCCTACTCCCATCTATTGAGGGAAAGACGGACGAGCTCTTTGGTTGCTCTTCACAGGCTTGTCCCTGATCTATAGCTGAGGGCAAACACTTGTGTGCTTGTGGGAGAGCCTGTGTCTTTCCTGGAAGCGTTTGGGAGTTTTGCTCAGACGCGTGTTTCCTCAAGTTCAAGAATCAAGATCTAGGATACCTGCAGACAGGTGCCTGTTTGTGTGGAGACAGTCTGTTTGAAACTGTGTTCCTCAGCGCCCGCTCTTTCTCCCCGTCGCTCCACACGCCTGGGAGTCCCTTTCTTTCTCTCCACAAGCACGTGTGTTGACTTCGTCGCACATGTGCATCTGCACAAGCGTTGAGCTCAGCAGAGCGTGTCTCTTGACACTTGATGTGCGTTGGCTGTGTCTGCCTGCTCCAGTGAAGAGAGAAACGGGAAATCATCTTGGTAGAGGCAACAAAGCAAAGGCGAGGCAGGATTGACATCTGCTCAACAGAGACGGATTCCCTGCGCTGACACAGTTCACAGTTACACGAGAAGCAATCTGAGCGGTCCGTCGACCGGAGACGTGTTTCCCAAGAGGTCGTTTAGCGAGTGAACAGCAGTGTGCGCGACTTTCAGGAGTGTGCCTGGAAAGTGCCAGAATCACCAGGAGCATCTGTGCAAAAGCTGCTGCCTCTGTGACCGCATTGAGGCACGTTCGCGTGTCTGCGAGTATATAGACGGCTCTTTCGCGTTCACTCCGAGGGAAACGGTCCGCTATTGCTTCTGTGCGCACAGACGCGATTCCCTTGTCTCTTGCGAACACAGGGAACTCTGTGCATCCAAATCTACAGGCTAAGGACGCGTCTGCATATGTTTTGGTGAACAATCGAGTGTGCGTGTTCTGACAGCTGCCTCTATGCAGACGTCTCCACAGAGCCACTTCTGAATGCCCCGCAGCCCAGGACTGAATGGATACACTAACAAGTGCACCGGTGTGAGCAACCACATATGCAGAAGGACGTCTTTCATCTCACAGAAGCGCGAACGTCTTGGCGTTCAAGCACATGGCAGAAACAAGGTGTGAACAGATGAGCTGCTGCTATTTTCTCCGTTCCGCATGCTTCGTTGTAGCTCTCTTGCCGGTCGCCGGCTTAGCGGCTTGCTTTGCGCGACTAGCTCTGGGGAGAGAAGGAGATAGCGCCGGAAACCTCGCCTTTTGCCTTCTTCGGCGCTGGAACCTGGTTGCTGCGCCTTCTCTTTGTCCATGTGCACACACACGATTCCTCAGCGAAAACCGTGCAGAAACCTTTCCACGAGCACCCAGGGATGTGCACCCAGCACCACGTGCACGCACACGCAGCTAGAGAAAAGCACCTACCTTTTCACACACTGATGCCTAAGCAAACGCGTGGCCACACACACGCACACATCCGCAAGCGCGCCTACTCCCATCTATTGAGGGAAAGACGGACGAGCTCTTTGGTTGCTCTTCACAGGCTTGTCCCTGATCTATAGCTGAGGGCAAACACTTGTGTGCTTGTGGGAGAGCCTGTGTCTTTCCTGGAAGCGTTTGGGAGTTTTGCTCAGACGCGTGTTTCCTCAAGTTCAAGAATCAAGATCTAGGATACCTGCAGACAGGTGCCTGTTTGTGTGGAGACAGTCTGTTTGAAACTGTGTTCCTCAGCGCCCGCTCTTTCTCCCCGTCGCTCCACACGCCTGGGAGTCCCTTTCTTTCTCTCCACAAGCACGTGTGTTGACTTCGTCGCACATGTGCATCTGCACAAGCGTTGAGCTCAGCAGAGCGTGTCTCTTGACACTTGATGTGCGTTGGCTGTGTCTGCCTGCTCCAGTGAAGAGAGAAACGGGAAATCATCTTGGTAGAGGCAACAAAGCAAAAGCGAGGCAGGATTGACATCTGCTCAACAGAGACGGATTCCCTGCGCTGACACAGTTCACAGTTACACGAGAAGCAATCTGAGCGGTCCGTCGACCGGAGACGTGTTTCCCAAGAGGTCGTTTAGCGAGTGAACAGCAGTGTGCGCGACTTTCAGGAGTGTGCCTGGAAAGTGCCAGAATCACCAGGAGCATCTGTGCAAAAGCTGCTGCCTCTGTGACCGCATTGAGGCACGTTCGCGTGTCTGCGAGTATATAGACGGCTCTTTCGCGTTCACTCCGAGGGAAACGGTCCGCTATTGCTTCTGTGCGCACAGACGCGATTCCCTTGTCTCTTGCGAACACAGGGAACTCTGTGCATCCAAATCTACAGGCTAAGGACGCGTCTGCATATGTTTTGGTGAACAATCGAGTGTGCGTGTTCTGACAGCTGCCTCTATGCAGACGTCTCCACAGAGCCACTTCTGAATGCCCCGCAGCCCAGGACTGAATGGATACACTAACAAGTGCACCGGTGTGAGCAACCACATATGCAGAAGGACGTCTTTCATCTCACAGAAGCGCGAACGTCTTGGCGTTCAAGCACATGGCAGAAACAAGGTGTGAACAGATGAGCTGCTGCTATTTTCTCCGTTCGGCATGCTTCGTTGTAGCTCTCTTGCCGGTCGCCGGCTTAGCGGCTTGCTTTGCGCGACTAGCTCTGGGGAGAGAAGGAGATAGCGCCGGAAACCTCGCCTTTTGCCTTCTTCGGCGCTGGAACCTGGTTGCTGCGCCTTCTCTTTGTCCATGTGCACACACACGATTCCTCAGCGAAAACCATGCAGAAACCTTTCCACGAGCACCCAGGGATGTGCACCCAGCACCACGTGCACGCACACGCAGCTAGAGAAAAGCACCTACCTTTTCACACACTGATGCCTAAGCAAACGCGTGGCCACACACACGCACACATCCGCAAGCGCGCCTACTCCCATCTATTGAGGGAAAGACGGACGAGCTCTTTGGTTGCTCTTCACAGGCTTGTCCCTGATCTATAGCTGAGGGCAAACACTTGTGTGCTTGTGGGAGAGCCTGTGTCTTTCCTGGAAGCGTTTGGGAGTTTTGCTCAGACGCGTGTTTCCTCAAGTTCAAGAATCAAGATCTAGGATACCTGCAGACAGGTGCCTGTTTGTGTGGAGACAGTCTGTTTGAAACTGTGTTCCTCAGCGCCCGCTCTTTCTCCCCGTCGCTCCACACGCCTGGGAGTCCCTTTCTTTCTCTCCACAAGCACGTGTGTTGACTTCGTCGCACATGTGCATCTGCACAAGCGTTGAGCTCAGCAGAGCGTGTCTCTTGACACTTGATGTGCGTTGGCTGTGTCTGCCTGCTCCAGTGAAGAGAGAAACGGGAAATCATCTTGGTAGAGGCAACAAAGCAAAGGCGAGGCAGGATTGACATCTGCTCAACAGAGACGGATTCCCTGCGCTGACACAGTTCACAGTTACACGAGAAGCAATCTGAGCGGTCCGTCGACCGGAGACGTGTTTCCCAAGAGGTCGTTTAGCGAGTGAACAGCAGTGTGCGCGACTTTCAGGAGTGTGCCTGGAAAGTGCCAGAATCACCAGGAGCATCTGTGCAAAAGCTGCTGCCTCTGTGACCGCATTGAGGCACGTTCGCGTGTCTGCGAGTATATAGACGGCTCTTTCGCGTTCACTCCGAGGGAAACGGTCCGCTATTGCTTCTGTGCGCACAGACGCGATTCCCTTGTCTCTTGCGAACACAGGGAACTCTGTGCATCCAAATCTACAGGCTAAGGACGCGTCTGCATATGTTTTGGTGAACAATCGAGTGTGCGTGTTCTGACAGCTGCCTCTATGCAGACGTCTCCACAGAGCCACTTCTGAATGCCCCGCAGCCCAGGACTGAATGGATACACTAACAAGTGCACCGGTGTGAGCAACCACATATGCAGAAGGACGTCTTTCATCTCACAGAAGCGCGAACGTCTTGGCGTTCAAGCACATGGCAGAAACAAGGTGTGAACAGATGAGCTGCTGCTATTTTCTCCGTTCGGCATGCTTCGTTGTAGCTCTCTTGCCGGTCGCCGGCTTAGCGGCTTGCTTTGCGCGACTAGCTCTGGGGAGAGAAGGAGATAGCGCCGGAAACCTCGCCTTTTGCCTTCTTCGGCGCTGGAACCTGGTTGCTGCGCCTTCTCTTTGTCCATGTGCACACACACGATTCCTCAGCGAAAACCATGCAGAAACCTTTCCACGAGCACCCAGGGATGTGCACCCAGCACCACGTGCACGCACACGCAGCTAGAGAAAAGCACCTACCTTTTCACACACTGATGCCTAAGCAAACGCGTGGCCACACACACGCACACATCCGCAAGCGCGCCTACTCCCATCTATTGAGGGAAAGACGGACGAGCTCTTTGGTTGCTCTTCACAGGCTTGTCCCTGATCTATAGCTGAGGGCAAACACTTGTGTGCTTGTGGGAGAGCCTGTGTCTTTCCTGGAAGCGTTTGGGAGTTTTGCTCAGACGCGTGTTTCCTCAAGTTCAAGAATCAAGATCTAGGATACCTGCAGACAGGTGCCTGTTTGTGTGGAGACAGTCTGTTTGAAACTGTGTTCCTCAGCGCCCGCTCTTTCTCCCCGTCGCTCCACACGCCTGGGAGTCCCTTTCTTTCTCTCCACAAGCACGTGTGTTGACTTCGTCGCACATGTGCATCTGCACAAGCGTTGAGCTCAGCAGAGCGTGTCTCTTGACACTTGATGTGCGTTGGCTGTGTCTGCCTGCTCCAGTGAAGAGAGAAACGGGAAATCATCTTGGTAGAGGCAACAAAGCAAAGGCGAGGCAGGATTGACATCTGCTCAACAGAGACGGATTCCCTGCGCTGACACAGTTCACAGTTACACGAGAAGCAATCTGAGCGGTCCGTCGACCGGAGACGTGTTTCCCAAGAGGTCGTTTAGCGAGTGAACAGCAGTGTGCGCGACTTTCAGGAGTGTGCCTGGAAAGTGCCAGAATCACCAGGAGCATCTGTGCAAAAGCTGCTGCCTCTGTGACCGCATTGAGGCACGTTCGCGTGTCTGCGAGTATATAGACGGCTCTTTCGCGTTCACTCCGAGGGAAACGGTCCGCTATTGCTTCTGTGCGCACAGACGCGATTCCCTTGTCTCTTGCGAACACAGGGAACTCTGTGCATCCAAATCTACAGGCTAAGGACGCGTCTGCATATGTTTTGGTGAACAATCGAGTGTGCGTGTTCTGACAGCTGCCTCTATGCAGACGTCTCCACAGAGCCACTTCTGAATGCCCCGCAGCCCAGGACTGAATGGATACACTAACAAGTGCACCGGTGTGAGCAACCACATATGCAGAAGGACGTCTTTCATCTCACAGAAGCGCGAACGTCTTGGCGTTCAAGCACATGGCAGAAACAAGGTGTGAACAGATGAGCTGCTGCTATTTTCTCCGTTCCGCATGCTTCGTTGTAGCTCTCTTGCCGGTCGCCGGCTTAGCGGCTTGCTTTGCGCGACTAGCTCTGGGGAGAGAAGGAGATAGCGCCGGAAACCTCGCCTTTTGCCTTCTTCGGCGCTGGAACCTGGTTGCTGCGCCTTCTCTTTGTCCATGTGCACACACACGATTCCTCAGCGAAAACCATGCAGAAACCTTTCCACGAGCACCCAGGGATGTGCACCCAGCACCACGTGCACGCACACGCAGCTAGAGAAAAGCACCTACCTTTTCACACACTGATGCCTAAGCAAACGCGTGGCCACACACACGCACACATCCGCAAGCGCGCCTACTCCCATCTATTGAGGGAAAGACGGACGAGCTCTTTGGTTGCTCTTCACAGGCTTGTCCCTGATCTATAGCTGAGGGCAAACACTTGTGTGCTTGTGGGAGAGCCTGTGTCTTTCCTGGAAGCGTTTGGGAGTTTTGCTCAGACGCGTGTTTCCTCAAGTTCAAGAATCAAGATCTAGGATACCTGCAGACAGGTGCCTGTTTGTGTGGAGACAGTCTGTTTGAAACTGTGTTCCTCAGCGCCCGCTCTTTCTCCCCGTCGCTCCACACGCCTGGGAGTCCCTTTCTTTCTCTCCACAAGCACGTGTGTTGACTTCGTCGCACATGTGCATCTGCACAAGCGTTGAGCTCAGCAGAGCGTGTCTCTTGACACTTGATGTGCGTTGGCTGTGTCTGCCTGCTCCAGTGAAGAGAGAAACGGGAAATCATCTTGGTAGAGGCAACAAAGCAAAGGCGAGGCAGGATTGACATCTGCTCAACAGAGACGGATTCCCTGCGCTGACACAGTTCACAGTTACACGAGAAGCAATCTGAGCGGTCCGTCGACCGGAGACGTGTTTCCCAAGAGGTCGTTTAGCGAGTGAACAGCAGTGTGCGCGACTTTCAGGAGTGTGCCTGGAAAGTGCCAGAATCACCAGGAGCATCTGTGCAAAAGCTGCTGCCTCTGTGACCGCATTGAGGCACGTTCGCGTGTCTGCGAGTATATAGACGGCTCTTTCGCGTTCACTCCGAGGGAAACGGTCCGCTATTGCTTCTGTGCGCACAGACGCGATTCCCTTGTCTCTTGCGAACACAGGGAACTCTGTGCATCCAAATCTACAGGCTAAGGACGCGTCTGCATATGTTTTGGTGAACAATCGAGTGTGCGTGTTCTGACAGCTGCCTCTATGCAGACGTCTCCACAGAGCCACTTCTGAATGCCCCGCAGCCCAGGACTGAATGGATACACTAACAAGTGCACCGGTGTGAGCAACCACATATGCAGAAGGACGTCTTTCATCTCACAGAAGCGCGAACGTCTTGGCGTTCAAGCACATGGCAGAAACAAGGTGTGAACAGATGAGCTGCTGCTATTTTCTCCGTTCGGCATGCTTCGTTGTAGCTCTCTTGCCGGTCGCCGGCTTAGCGGCTTGCTTTGCGCGACTAGCTCTGGGGAGAGAAGGAGATAGCGCCGGAAACCTCGCCTTTTGCCTTCTTCGGCGCTGGAACCTGGTTGCTGCGCCTTCTCTTTGTCCATGTGCACACACACGATTCCTCAGCGAAAACCATGCAGAAACCTTTCCACGAGCACCCAGGGATGTGCACCCAGCACCACGTGCACGCACACGCAGCTAGAGAAAAGCACCTACCTTTTCACACACTGATGCCTAAGCAAACGCGTGGCCACACACACGCACACATCCGCAAGCGCGCCTACTCCCATCTATTGAGGGAAAGACGGACGAGCTCTTTGGTTGCTCTTCACAGGCTTGTCCCTGATCTATAGCTGAGGGCAAACACTTGTGTGCTTGTGGGAGAGCCTGTGTCTTTCCTGGAAGCGTTTGGGAGTTTTGCTCAGACGCGTGTTTCCTCAAGTTCAAGAATCAAGATCTAGGATACCTGCAGACAGGTGCCTGTTTGTGTGGAGACAGTCTGTTTGAAACTGTGTTCCTCAGCGCCCGCTCTTTCTCCCCGTCGCTCCACACGCCTGGGAGTCCCTTTCTTTCTCTCCACAAGCACGTGTGTTGACTTCGTCGCACATGTGCATCTGCACAAGCGTTGAGCTCAGCAGAGCGTGTCTCTTGACACTTGATGTGCGTTGGCTGTGTCTGCCTGCTCCAGTGAAGAGAGAAACGGGAAATCATCTTGGTAGAGGCAACAAAGCAAAGGCGAGGCAGGATTGACATCTGCTCAACAGAGACGGATTCCCTGCGCTGACACAGTTCACAGTTACACGAGAAGCAATCTGAGCGGTCCGTCGACCGGAGACGTGTTTCCCAAGAGGTCGTTTAGCGAGTGAACAGCAGTGTGCGCGACTTTCAGGAGTGTGCCTGGAAAGTGCCAGAATCACCAGGAGCATCTGTGCAAAAGCTGCTGCCTCTGTGACCGCATTGAGGCACGTTCGCGTGTCTGCGAGTATATAGACGGCTCTTTCGCGTTCACTCCGAGGGAAACGGTCCGCTATTGCTTCTGTGCGCACAGACGCGATTCCCTTGTCTCTTGCGAACACAGGGAACTCTGTGCATCCAAATCTACAGGCTAAGGACGCGTCTGCATATGTTTTGGTGAACAATCGAGTGTGCGTGTTCTGACAGCTGCCTCTATGCAGACGTCTCCACAGAGCCACTTCTGAATGCCCCGCAGCCCAGGACTGAATGGATACACTAACAAGTGCACCGGTGTGAGCAACCACATATGCAGAAGGACGTCTTTCATCTCACAGAAGCGCGAACGTCTTGGCGTTCAAGCACATGGCAGAAACAAGGTGTGAACAGATGAGCTGCTGCTATTTTCTCCGTTCGGCATGCTTCGTTGTAGCTCTCTTGCCGGTCGCCGGCTTAGCGGCTTGCTTTGCGCGACTAGCTCTGGGGAGAGAAGGAGATAGCGCCGGAAACCTCGCCTTTTGCCTTCTTCGGCGCTGGAACCTGGTTGCTGCGCCTTCTCTTTGTCCATGTGCACACACACGATTCCTCAGCGAAAACCATGCAGAAACCTTTCCACGAGCACCCAGGGATGTGCACCCAGCACCACGTGCACGCACACGCAGCTAGAGAAAAGCACCTACCTTTTCACACACTGATGCCTAAGCAAACGCGTGGCCACACACACGCACACATCCGCAAGCGCGCCTACTCCCATCTATTGAGGGAAAGACGGACGAGCTCTTTGGTTGCTCTTCACAGGCTTGTCCCTGATCTATAGCTGAGGGCAAACACTTGTGTGCTTGTGGGAGAGCCTGTGTCTTTCCTGGAAGCGTTTGGGAGTTTTGCTCAGACGCGTGTTTCCTCAAGTTCAAGAATCAAGATCTAGGATACCTGCAGACAGGTGCCTGTTTGTGTGGAGACAGTCTGTTTGAAACTGTGTTCCTCAGCGCCCGCTCTTTCTCCCCGTCGCTCCACACGCCTGGGAGTCCCTTTCTTTCTCTCCACAAGCACGTGTGTTGACTTCGTCGCACATGTGCATCTGCACAAGCGTTGAGCTCAGCAGAGCGTGTCTCTTGACACTTGATGTGCGTTGGCTGTGTCTGCCTGCTCCAGTGAAGAGAGAAACGGGAAATCATCTTGGTAGAGGCAACAAAGCAAAAGCGAGGCAGGATTGACATCTGCTCAACAGAGACGGATTCCCTGCGCTGACACAGTTCACAGTTACACGAGAAGCAATCTGAGCGGTCCGTCGACCGGAGACGTGTTTCCCAAGAGGTCGTTTAGCGAGTGAACAGCAGTGTGCGCGACTTTCAGGAGTGTGCCTGGAAAGTGCCAGAATCACCAGGAGCATCTGTGCAAAAGCTGCTGCCTCTGTGACCGCATTGAGGCACGTTCGCGTGTCTGCGAGTATATAGACGGCTCTTTCGCGTTCACTCCGAGGGAAACGGTCCGCTATTGCTTCTGTGCGCACAGACGCGATTCCCTTGTCTCTTGCGAACACAGGGAACTCTGTGCATCCAAATCTACAGGCTAAGGACGCGTCTGCATATGTTTTGGTGAACAATCGAGTGTGCGTGTTCTGACAGCTGCCTCTATGCAGACGTCTCCACAGAGCCACTTCTGAATGCCCCGCAGCCCAGGACTGAATGGATACACTAACAAGTGCACCGGTGTGAGCAACCACATATGCAGAAGGACGTCTTTCATCTCACAGAAGCGCGAACGTCTTGGCGTTCAAGCACATGGCAGAAACAAGGTGTGAACAGATGAGCTGCTGCTATTTTCTCCGTTCGGCATGCTTCGTTGTAGCTCTCTTGCCGGTCGCCGGCTTAGCGGCTTGCTTTGCGCGACTAGCTCTGGGGAGAGAAGGAGATAGCGCCGGAAACCTCGCCTTTTGCCTTCTTCGGCGCTGGAACCTGGTTGCTGCGCCTTCTCTTTGTCCATGTGCACACACACGATTCCTCAGCGAAAACCATGCAGAAACCTTTCCACGAGCACCCAGGGATGTGCACCCAGCACCACGTGCACGCACACGCAGCTAGAGAAAAGCACCTACCTTTTCACACACTGATGCCTAAGCAAACGCGTGGCCACACACACGCACACATCCGCAAGCGCGCCTACTCCCATCTATTGAGGGAAAGACGGACGAGCTCTTTGGTTGCTCTTCACAGGCTTGTCCCTGATCTATAGCTGAGGGCAAACACTTGTGTGCTTGTGGGAGAGCCTGTGTCTTTCCTGGAAGCGTTTGGGAGTTTTGCTCAGACGCGTGTTTCCTCAAGTTCAAGAATCAAGATCTAGGATACCTGCAGACAGGTGCCTGTTTGTGTGGAGACAGTCTGTTTGAAACTGTGTTCCTCAGCGCCCGCTCTTTCTCCCCGTCGCTCCACACGCCTGGGAGTCCCTTTCTTTCTCTCCACAAGCACGTGTGTTGACTTCGTCGCACATGTGCATCTGCACAAGCGTTGAGCTCAGCAGAGCGTGTCTCTTGACACTTGATGTGCGTTGGCTGTGTCTGCCTGCTCCAGTGAAGAGAGAAACGGGAAATCATCTTGGTAGAGGCAACAAAGCAAAAGCGAGGCAGGATTGACATCTGCTCAACAGAGACGGATTCCCTGCGCTGACACAGTTCACAGTTACACGAGAAGCAATCTGAGCGGTCCGTCGACCGGAGACGTGTTTCCCAAGAGGTCGTTTAGCGAGTGAACAGCAGTGTGCGCGACTTTCAGGAGTGTGCCTGGAAAGTGCCAGAATCACCAGGAGCATCTGTGCAAAAGCTGCTGCCTCTGTGACCGCATTGAGGCACGTTCGCGTGTCTGCGAGTATATAGACGGCTCTTTCGCGTTCACTCCGAGGGAAACGGTCCGCTATTGCTTCTGTGCGCACAGACGCGATTCCCTTGTCTCTTGCGAACACAGGGAACTCTGTGCATCCAAATCTACAGGCTAAGGACGCGTCTGCATATGTTTTGGTGAACAATCGAGTGTGCGTGTTCTGACAGCTGCCTCTATGCAGACGTCTCCACAGAGCCACTTCTGAATGCCCCGCAGCCCAGGACTGAATGGATACACTAACAAGTGCACCGGTGTGAGCAACCACATATGCAGAAGGACGTCTTTCATCTCACAGAAGCGCGAACGTCTTGGCGTTCAAGCACATGGCAGAAACAAGGTGTGAACAGATGAGCTGCTGCTATTTTCTCCGTTCGGCATGCTTCGTTGTAGCTCTCTTGCCGGTCGCCGGCTTAGCGGCTTGCTTTGCGCGACTAGCTCTGGGGAGAGAAGGAGATAGCGCCGGAAACCTCGCCTTTTGCCTTCTTCGGCGCTGGAACCTGGTTGCTGCGCCTTCTCTTTGTCCATGTGCACACACACGATTCCTCAGCGAAAACCATGCAGAAACCTTTCCACGAGCACCCAGGGATGTGCACCCAGCACCACGTGCACGCACACGCAGCTAGAGAAAAGCACCTACCTTTTCACACTCTGATGCCTAAGCAAACGCGTGGCCACACACACGCACACATCCGCAAGCGCGCCTACTCCCATCTATTGAGGGAAAGACGGACGAGCTCTTTGGTTGCTCTTCACAGGCTTGTCCCTGATCTATAGCTGAGGGCAAACACTTGTGTGCTTGTGGGAGAGCCTGTGTCTTTCCTGGAAGCGTTTGGGAGTTTTGCTCAGACGCGTGTTTCCTCAAGTTCAAGAATCAAGATCTAGGATACCTGCAGACAGGTGCCTGTTTGTGTGGAGACAGTCTGTTTGAAACTGTGTTCCTCAGCGCCCGCTCTTTCTCCCCGTCGCTCCACACGCCTGGGAGTCCCTTTCTTTCTCTCCACAAGCACGTGTGTTGACTTCGTCGCACATGTGCATCTGCACAAGCGTTGAGCTCAGCAGAGCGTGTCTCTTGACACTTGATGTGCGTTGGCTGTGTCTGCCTGCTCCAGTGAAGAGAGAAACGGGAAATCATCTTGGTAGAGGCAACAAAGCAAAGGCGAGGCAGGATTGACATCTGCTCAACAGAGACGGATTCCCTGCGCTGACACAGTTCACAGTTACACGAGAAGCAATCTGAGCGGTCCGTCGACCGGAGACGTGTTTCCCAAGAGGTCGTTTAGCGAGTGAACAGCAGTGTGCGCGACTTTCAGGAGTGTGCCTGGAAAGTGCCAGAATCACCAGGAGCATCTGTGCAAAAGCTGCTGCCTCTGTGACCGCATTGAGGCACGTTCGCGTGTCTGCGAGTATATAGACGGCTCTTTCGCGTTCACTCCGAGGGAAACGGTCCGCTATTGCTTCTGTGCGCACAGACGCGATTCCCTTGTCTCTTGCGAACACAGGGAACTCTGTGCATCCAAATCTACAGGCTAAGGACGCGTCTGCATATGTTTTGGTGAACAATCGAGTGTGCGTGTTCTGACAGCTGCCTCTATGCAGACGTCTCCACAGAGCCACTTCTGAATGCCCCGCAGCCCAGGACTGAATGGATACACTAACAAGTGCACCGGTGTGAGCAACCACATATGCAGAAGGACGTCTTTCATCTCACAGAAGCGCGAACGTCTTGGCGTTCAAGCACATGGCAGAAACAAGGTGTGAACAGATGAGCTGCTGCTATTTTCTCCGTTCGGCATGCTTCGTTGTAGCTCTCTTGCCGGTCGCCGGCTTAGCGGCTTGCTTTGCGCGACTAGCTCTGGGGAGAGAAGGAGATAGCGCCGGAAACCTCGCCTTTTGCCTTCTTCGGCGCTGGAACCTGGTTGCTGCGCCTTCTCTTTGTCCATGTGCACACACACGATTCCTCAGCGAAAACCATGCAGAAACCTTTCCACGAGCACCCAGGGATGTGCACCCAGCACCACGTGCACGCACACGCAGCTAGAGAAAAGCACCTACCTTTTCACACTCTGATGCCTAAGCAAACGCGTGGCCACACACACGCACACATCCGCAAGCGCGCCTACTCCCATCTATTGAGGGAAAGACGGACGAGCTCTTTGGTTGCTCTTCACAGGCTTGTCCCTGATCTATAGCTGAGGGCAAACACTTGTGTGCTTGTGGGAGAGCCTGTGTCTTTCCTGGAAGCGTTTGGGAGTTTTGCTCAGACGCGTGTTTCCTCAAGTTCAAGAATCAAGATCTAGGATACCTGCAGACAGGTGCCTGTTTGTGTGGAGACAGTCTGTTTGAAACTGTGTTCCTCAGCGCCCGCTCTTTCTCCCCGTCGCTCCACACGCCTGGGAGTCCCTTTCTTTCTCTCCACAAGCACGTGTGTTGACTTCGTCGCACATGTGCATCTGCACAAGCGTTGAGCTCAGCAGAGCGTGTCTCTTGACACTTGATGTGCGTTGGCTGTGTCTGCCTGCTCCAGTGAAGAGAGAAACGGGAAATCATCTTGGTAGAGGCAACAAAGCAAAGGCGAGGCAGGATTGACATCTGCTGAACAGAGACGGATTCCCTGCGCTGACACAGTTCACAGTTACACGAGAAGCAATCTGAGCGGTCCGTCGACCGGAGACGTGTTTCCCAAGAGGTCGTTTAGCGAGTGAACAGCAGTGTGCGCGACTTTCAGGAGTGTGCCTGGAAAGTGCCAGAATCACCAGGAGCATCTGTGCAAAAGCTGCTGCCTCTGTGACCGCATTGAGGCACGTTCGCGTGTCTGCGAGTATATAGACGGCTCTTTCGCGTTCACTCCGAGGGAAACGGTCCGCTATTGCTTCTGTGCGCACAGACGCGATTCCCTTGTCTCTTGCGAACACAGGGAACTCTGTGCATCCAAATCTACAGGCTAAGGACGCGTCTGCATATGTTTTGGTGAACAATCGAGTGTGCGTGTTCTGACAGCTGCCTCTATGCAGACGTCTCCACAGAGCCACTTCTGAATGCCCAGCAGCCCAGGACTGAATGGATACACTAACAAGTGCACCGGTGTGAGCAACCACATATGCAGAAGGACGTCTTTCATCTCACAGAAGCGCGAACGTCTTGGCGTTCAAGCACATGGCAGAAACAAGGTGTGAACAGATGAGCTGCTGCTATTTTCTCCGTTCGGCATGCTTCGTTGTAGCTCTCTTGCCGGTCGCCGGCTTAGCGGCTTGCTTTGCGCGACTAGCTCTGGGGAGAGAAGGAGATAGCGCCGGAAACCTCGCCTTTTGCCTTCTTCGGCGCTGGAACCTGGTTGCTGCGCCTTCTCTTTGTCCATGTGCACACACACGATTCCTCAGCGAAAACCATGCAGAAACCTTTCCACGAGCACCCAGGGATGTGCACCCAGCACCACGTGCACGCACACGCAGCTAGAGAAAAGCACCTACCTTTTCACACACTGATGCCTAAGCAAACGCGTGGCCACACACACGCACACATCCGCAAGCGCGCCTACTCCCATCTATTGAGGGAAAGACGGACGAGCTCTTTGGTTGCTCTTCACAGGCTTGTCCCTGATCTATAGCTGAGGGCAAACACTTGTGTGCTTGTGGGAGAGCCTGTGTCTTTCCTGGAAGCGTTTGGGAGTTTTGCTCAGACGCGTGTTTCCTCAAGTTCAAGAATCAAGATCTAGGATACCTGCAGACAGGTGCCTGTTTGTGTGGAGACAGTCTGTTTGAAACTGTGTTCCTCAGCGCCCGCTCTTTCTCCCCGTCGCTCCACACGCCTGGGAGTCCCTTTCTTTCTCTCCACAAGCACGTGTGTTGACTTCGTCGCACATGTGCATCTGCACAAGCGTTGAGCTCAGCAGAGCGTGTCTCTTGACACTTGATGTGCGTTGGCTGTGTCTGCCTGCTCCAGTGAAGAGAGAAACGGGAAATCATCTTGGTAGAGGCAACAAAGCAAAGGCGAGGCAGGATTGACATCTGCTCAACAGAGACGGATTCCCTGCGCTGACACAGTTCACAGTTACACGAGAAGCAATCTGAGCGGTCCGTCGACCGGAGACGTGTTTCCCAAGAGGTCGTTTAGCGAGTGAACAGCAGTGTGCGCGACTTTCAGGAGTGTGCCTGGAAAGTGCCAGAATCACCAGGAGCATCTGTGCAAAAGCTGCTGCCTCTGTGACCGCATTGAGGCACGTTCGCGTGTCTGCGAGTATATAGACGGCTCTTTCGCGTTCACTCCGAGGGAAACGGTCCGCTATTGCTTCTGTGCGCACAGACGCGATTCCCTTGTCTCTTGCGAACACAGGGAACTCTGTGCATCCAAATCTACAGGCTAAGGACGCGTCTGCATATGTTTTGGTGAACAATCGAGTGTGCGTGTTCTGACAGCTGCCTCTATGCAGACGTCTCCACAGAGCCACTTCTGAATGCCCCGCAGCCCAGGACTGAATGGATACACTAACAAGTGCACCGGTGTGAGCAACCACATATGCAGAAGGACGTCTTTCATCTCACAGAAGCGCGAACGTCTTGGCGTTCAAGCACATGGCAGAAACAAGGTGTGAACAGATGAGCTGCTGCTATTTTCTCCGTTCGGCATGCTTCGTTGTAGCTCTCTTGCCGGTCGCCGGCTTAGCGGCTTGCTTTGCGCGACTAGCTCTGGGGAGAGAAGGAGATAGCGCCGGAAACCTCGCCTTTTGCCTTCTTCGGCGCTGGAACCTGGTTGCTGCGCCTTCTCTTTGTCCATGTGCACACACACGATTCCTCAGCGAAAACCATGCAGAAACCTTTCCACGAGCACCCAGGGATGTGCACCCAGCACCACGTGCACGCACACGCAGCTAGAGAAAAGCACCTACCTTTTCACACACTGATGCCTAAGCAAACGCGTGGCCACACACACGCACACATCCGCAAGCGCGCCTACTCCCATCTACTGAGGGAAAGACGGACGAGCTCTTTGGTTGCTCTTCACAGGCTTGTCCCTGATCTATAGCTGAGGGCAAACACTTGTGTGCTTGTGGGAGAGCCTGTGTCTTTCCTGGAAGCGTTTGGGAGTTTTGCTCAGACGCGTGTTTCCTCAAGTTCAAGAATCAAGATCTAGGATACCTGCAGACAGGTGCCTGTTTGTGTGGAGACAGTCTGTTTGAAACTGTGTTCCTCAGCGCCCGCTCTTTCTCCCCGTCGCTCCACACGCCTGGGAGTCCCTTTCTTTCTCTCCACAAGCACGTGTGTTGACTTCGTCGCACATGTGCATCTGCACAAGCGTTGAGCTCAGCAGAGCGTGTCTCTTGACACTTGATGTGCGTTGGCTGTGTCTGCCTGCTCCAGTGAAGAGAGAAACGGGAAATCATCTTGGTAGAGGCAACAAAGCAAAAGCGAGGCAGGATTGACATCTGCTCAACAGAGACGGATTCCCTGCGCTGACACAGTTCACAGTTACACGAGAAGCAATCTGAGCGGTCCGTCGACCGGAGACGTGTTTCCCAAGAGGTCGTTTAGCGAGTGAACAGCAGTGTGCGCGACTTTCAGGAGTGTGCCTGGAAAGTGCCAGAATCACCAGGAGCATCTGTGCAAAAGCTGCTGCCTCTGTGACCGCATTGAGGCACGTTCGCGTGTCTGCGAGTATATAGACGGCTCTTTCGCGTTCACTCCGAGGGAAACGGTCCGCTATTGCTTCTGTGCGCACAGACGCGATTCCCTTGTCTCTTGCGAACACAGGGAACTCTGTGCATCCAAATCTACAGGCTAAGGACGCGTCTGCATATGTTTTGGTGAACAATCGAGTGTGCGTGTTCTGACAGCTGCCTCTATGCAGACGTCTCCACAGAGCCACTTCTGAATGCCCCGCAGCCCAGGACTGAATGGATACACTAACAAGTGCACCGGTGTGAGCAACCACATATGCAGAAGGACGTCTTTCATCTCACAGAAGCGCGAACGTCTTGGCGTTCAAGCACATGGCAGAAACAAGGTGTGAACAGATGAGCTGCTGCTATTTTCTCCGTTCGGCATGCTTCGTTGTAGCTCTCTTGCCGGTCGCCGGCTTAGCGGCTTGCTTTGCGCGACTAGCTCTGGGGAGAGAAGGAGATAGCGCCGGAAACCTCGCCTTTTGCCTTCTTCGGCGCTGGAACCTGGTTGCTGCGCCTTCTCTTTGTCCATGTGCACACACACGATTCCTCAGCGAAAACCATGCAGAAACCTTTCCACGAGCACCCAGGGATGTGCACCCAGCACCACGTGCACGCACACGCAGCTAGAGAAAAGCACCTACCTTTTCACACTCTGATGCCTAAGCAAACGCGTGGTCACACACACGCACACATCCGCAAGCGCGCCTACTCCCATCTATTGAGGGAAAGACGGACGAGCTCTTTGGTTGCTCTTCACAGGCTTGTCCCTGATCTATAGCTGAGGGCAAACACTTGTGTGCTTGTGGGAGAGCCTGTGTCTTTCCTGGAAGCGTTTGGGAGTTTTGCTCAGACGCGTGTTTCCTCAAGTTCAAGAATCAAGATCTAGGATACCTGCAGACAGGTGCCTGTTTGTGTGGAGACAGTCTGTTTGAAACTGTGTTCCTCAGCGCCCGCTCTTTCTCCCCGTCGCTCCACACGCCTGGGAGTCCCTTTCTTTCTCTCCACAAGCACGTGTGTTGACTTCGTCGCACATGTGCATCTGCACAAGCGTTGAGCTCAGCAGAGCGTGTCTCTTGACACTTGATGTGCGTTGGCTGTGTCTGCCTGCTCCAGTGAAGAGAGAAACGGGAAATCATCTTGGTAGAGGCAACAAAGCAAAGGCGAGGCAGGATTGACATCTGCTCAACAGAGACGGATTCCCTGCGCTGACACAGTTCACAGTTACACGAGAAGCAATCTGAGCGGTCCGTCGACCGGAGACGTGTTTCCCAAGAGGTCGTTTAGCGAGTGAACAGCAGTGTGCGCGACTTTCAGGAGTGTGCCTGGAAAGTGCCAGAATCACCAGGAGCATCTGTGCAAAAGCTGCTGCCTCTGTGACCGCATTGAGGCACGTTCGCGTGTCTGCGAGTATATAGACGGCTCTTTCGCGTTCACTCCGAGGGAAACGGTCCGCTATTGCTTCTGTGCGCACAGACGCGATTCCCTTGTCTCTTGCGAACACAGGGAACTCTGTGCATCCAAATCTACAGGCTAAGGACGCGTCTGCATATGTTTTGGTGAACAATCGAGTGTGCGTGTTCTGACAGCTGCCTCTATGCAGACGTCTCCACAGAGCCACTTCTGAATGCCCAGCAGCCCAGGACTGAATGGATACACTAACAAGTGCACCGGTGTGAGCAACCACATATGCAGAAGGACGTCTTTCATCTCACAGAAGCGCGAACGTCTTGGCGTTCAAGCACATGGCAGAAACAAGGTGTGAACAGATGAGCTGCTGCTATTTTCTCCGTTCGGCATGCTTCGTTGTAGCTCTCTTGCCGGTCGCCGGCTTAGCGGCTTGCTTTGCGCGACTAGCTCTGGGGAGAGAAGGAGATAGCGCCGGAAACCTCGCCTTTTGCCTTCTTCGGCGCTGGAACCTGGTTGCTGCGCCTTCTCTTTGTCCATGTGCACACACACGATTCCTCAGCGAAAACCATGCAGAAACCTTTCCACGAGCACCCAGGGATGTGCACCCAGCACCACGTGCACGCACACGCAGCTAGAGAAAAGCACCTACCTTTTCACACACTGATGCCTAAGCAAACGCGTGGCCACACACACGCACACATCCGCAAGCGCGCCTACTCCCATCTACTGAGGGAAAGACGGACGAGCTCTTTGGTTGCTCTTCACAGGCTTGTCCCTGATCTATAGCTGAGGGCAAACACTTGTGTGCTTGTGGGAGAGCCTGTGTCTTTCCTGGAAGCGTTTGGGAGTTTTGCTCAGACGCGTGTTTCCTCAAGTTCAAGAATCAAGATCTAGGATACCTGCAGACAGGTGCCTGTTTGTGTGGAGACAGTCTGTTTGAAACTGTGTTCCTCAGCGCCCGCTCTTTCTCCCCGTCGCTCCACACGCCTGGGAGTCCCTTTCTTTCTCTCCACAAGCACGTGTGTTGACTTCGTCGCACATGTGCATCTGCACAAGCGTTGAGCTCAGCAGAGCGTGTCTCTTGACACTTGATGTGCGTTGGCTGTGTCTGCCTGCTCCAGTGAAGAGAGAAACGGGAAATCATCTTGGTAGAGGCAACAAAGCAAAGGCGAGGCAGGATTGACATCTGCTCAACAGAGACGGATTCCCTGCGCTGACACAGTTCACAGTTACACGAGAAGCAATCTGAGCGGTCCGTCGACCGGAGACGTGTTTCCCAAGAGGTCGTTTAGCGAGTGAACAGCAGTGTGCGCGACTTTCAGGAGTGTGCCTGGAAAGTGCCAGAATCACCAGGAGCATCTGTGCAAAAGCTGCTGCCTCTGTGACCGCATTGAGGCACGTTCGCGTGTCTGCGAGTATATAGACGGCTCTTTCGCGTTCACTCCGAGGGAAACGGTCCGCTATTGCTTCTGTGCGCACAGACGCGATTCCCTTGTCTCTTGCGAACACAGGGAACTCTGTGCATCCAAATCTACAGGCTAAGGACGCGTCTGCATATGTTTTGGTGAACAATCGAGTGTGCGTGTTCTGACAGCTGCCTCTATGCAGACGTCTCCACAGAGCCACTTCTGAATGCCCCGCAGCCCAGGACTGAATGGATACACTAACAAGTGCACCGGTGTGAGCAACCACATATGCAGAAGGACGTCTTTCATCTCACAGAAGCGCGAACGTCTTGGCGTTCAAGCACATGGCAGAAACAAGGTGTGAACAGATGAGCTGCTGCTATTTTCTCCGTTCGGCATGCTTCGTTGTAGCTCTCTTGCCGGTCGCCGGCTTAGCGGCTTGCTTTGCGCGACTAGCTCTGGGGAGAGAAGGAGATAGCGCCGGAAACCTCGCCTTTTGCCTTCTTCGGCGCTGGAACCTGGTTGCTGCGCCTTCTCTTTGTCCATGTGCACACACACGATTCCTCAGCGAAAACCATGCAGAAACCTTTCCACGAGCACCCAGGGATGTGCACCCAGCACCACGTGCACGCACACGCAGCTAGAGAAAAGCACCTACCTTTTCACACACTGATGCCTAAGCAAACGCGTGGCCACACACACGCACACATCCGCAAGCGCGCCTACTCCCATCTACTGAGGGAAAGACGGACGAGCTCTTTGGTTGCTCTTCACAGGCTTGTCCCTGATCTATAGCTGAGGGCAAACACTTGTGTGCTTGTGGGAGAGCCTGTGTCTTTCCTGGAAGCGTTTGGGAGTTTTGCTCAGACGCGTGTTTCCTCAAGTTCAAGAATCAAGATCTAGGATACCTGCAGACAGGTGCCTGTTTGTGTGGAGACAGTCTGTTTGAAACTGTGTTCCTCAGCGCCCGCTCTTTCTCCCCGTCGCTCCACACGCCTGGGAGTCCCTTTCTTTCTCTCCACAAGCACGTGTGTTGACTTCGTCGCACATGTGCATCTGCACAAGCGTTGAGCTCAGCAGAGCGTGTCTCTTGACACTTGATGTGCGTTGGCTGTGTCTGCCTGCTCCAGTGAAGAGAGAAACGGGAAATCATCTTGGTAGAGGCAACAAAGCAAAAGCGAGGCAGGATTGACATCTGCTCAACAGAGACGGATTCCCTGCGCTGACACAGTTCACAGTTACACGAGAAGCAATCTGAGCGGTCCGTCGACCGGAGACGTGTTTCCCAAGAGGTCGTTTAGCGAGTGAACAGCAGTGTGCGCGACTTTCAGGAGTGTGCCTGGAAAGTGCCAGAATCACCAGGAGCATCTGTGCAAAAGCTGCTGCCTCTGTGACCGCATTGAGGCACGTTCGCGTGTCTGCGAGTATATAGACGGCTCTTTCGCGTTCACTCCGAGGGAAACGGTCCGCTATTGCTTCTGTGCGCACAGACGCGATTCCCTTGTCTCTTGCGAACACAGGGAACTCTGTGCATCCAAATCTACAGGCTAAGGACGCGTCTGCATATGTTTTGGTGAACAATCGAGTGTGCGTGTTCTGACAGCTGCCTCTATGCAGACGTCTCCACAGAGCCACTTCTGAATGCCCCGCAGCCCAGGACTGAATGGATACACTAACAAGTGCACCGGTGTGAGCAACCACATATGCAGAAGGACGTCTTTCATCTCACAGAAGCGCGAACGTCTTGGCGTTCAAGCACATGGCAGAAACAAGGTGTGAACAGATGAGCTGCTGCTATTTTCTCCGTTCGGCATGCTTCGTTGTAGCTCTCTTGCCGGTCGCCGGCTTAGCGGCTTGCTTTGCGCGACTAGCTCTGGGGAGAGAAGGAGATAGCGCCGGAAACCTCGCCTTTTGCCTTCTTCGGCGCTGGAACCTGGTTGCTGCGCCTTCTCTTTGTCCATGTGCACACACACGATTCCTCAGCGAAAACCATGCAGAAACCTTTCCACGAGCACCCAGGGATGTGCACCCAGCACCACGTGCACGCACACGCAGCTAGAGAAAAGCACCTACCTTTTCACACTCTGATGCCTAAGCAAACGCGTGGCCACACACACGCACACATCCGCAAGCGCGCCTACTCCCATCTATTGAGGGAAAGACGGACGAGCTCTTTGGTTGCTCTTCACAGGCTTGTCCCTGATCTATAGCTGAGGGCAAACACTTGTGTGCTTGTGGGAGAGCCTGTGTCTTTCCTGGAAGCGTTTGGGAGTTTTGCTCAGACGCGTGTTTCCTCAAGTTCAAGAATCAAGATCTAGGATACCTGCAGACAGGTGCCTGTTTGTGTGGAGACAGTCTGTTTGAAACTGTGTTCCTCAGCGCCCGCTCTTTCTCCCCGTCGCTCCACACGCCTGGGAGTCCCTTTCTTTCTCTCCACAAGCACGTGTGTTGACTTCGTCGCACATGTGCATCTGCACAAGCGTTGAGCTCAGCAGAGCGTGTCTCTTGACACTTGATGTGCGTTTGCTGTGTCTGCCTGCTCCAGTGAAGAGAGAAACGGGAAATCATCTTGGTAGAGGCAACAAAGCAAAGGCGAGGCAGGATTGACATCTGCTCAACAGAGACGGATTCCCTGCGCTGACACAGTTCACAGTTACACGAGAAGCAATCTGAGCGGTCCGTCGACCGGAGACGTGTTTCCCAAGAGGTCGTTTAGCGAGTGAACAGCAGTGTGCGCGACTTTCAGGAGTGTGCCTGGAAAGTGCCAGAATCACCAGGAGCATCTGTGCAAAAGCTGCTGCCTCTGTGACCGCATTGAGGCACGTTCGCGTGTCTGCGAGTATATAGACGGCTCTTTCGCGTTCACTCCGAGGGAAACGGTCCGCTATTGCTTCTGTGCGCACAGACGCGATTCCCTTGTCTCTTGCGAACACAGGGAACTCTGTGCATCCAAATCTACAGGCTAAGGACGCGTCTGCATATGTTTTGGTGAACAATCGAGTGTGCGTGTTCTGACAGCTGCCTCTATGCAGACGTCTCCACAGAGCCACTTCTGAATGCCCCGCAGCCCAGGACTGAATGGATACACTAACAAGTGCACCGGTGTGAGCAACCACATATGCAGAAGGACGTCTTTCATCTCACAGAAGCGCGAACGTCTTGGCGTTCAAGCACATGGCAGAAACAAGGTGTGAACAGATGAGCTGCTGCTATTTTCTCCGTTCGGCATGCTTCGTTGTAGCTCTCTTGCCGGTCGCCGGCTTAGCGGCTTGCTTTGCGCGACTAGCTCTGGGGAGAGAAGGAGATAGCGCCGGAAACCTCGCCTTTTGCCTTCTTCGGCGCTGGAACCTGGTTGCTGCGCCTTCTCTTTGTCCATGTGCACACACACGATTCCTCAGCGAAAACCATGCAGAAACCTTTCCACGAGCACCCAGGGATGTGCACCCAGCACCACGTGCACGCACACGCAGCTAGAGAAAAGCACCTACCTTTTCACACACTGATGCCTAAGCAAACGCGTGGCCACACACACGCACACATCCGCAAGCGCGCCTACTCCCATCTACTGAGGGAAAGACGGACGAGCTCTTTGGTTGCTCTTCACAGGCTTGTCCCTGATCTATAGCTGAGGGCAAACACTTGTGTGCTTGTGGGAGAGCCTGTGTCTTTCCTGGAAGCGTTTGGGAGTTTTGCTCAGACGCGTGTTTCCTCAAGTTCAAGAATCAAGATCTAGGATACCTGCAGACAGGTGCCTGTTTGTGTGGAGACAGTCTGTTTGAAACTGTGTTCCTCAGCGCCCGCTCTTTCTCCCCGTCGCTCCACACGCCTGGGAGTCCCTTTCTTTCTCTCCACAAGCACGTGTGTTGACTTCGTCGCACATGTGCATCTGCACAAGCGTTGAGCTCAGCAGAGCGTGTCTCTTGACACTTGATGTGCGTTGGCTGTGTCTGCCTGCTCCAGTGAAGAGAGAAACGGGAAATCATCTTGGTAGAGGCAACAAAGCAAAGGCGAGGCAGGATTGACATCTGCTGAACAGAGACGGATTCCCTGCGCTGACACAGTTCACAGTTACACGAGAAGCAATCTGAGCGGTCCGTCGACCGGAGACGTGTTTCCCAAGAGGTCGTTTAGCGAGTGAACAGCAGTGTGCGCGACTTTCAGGAGTGTGCCTGGAAAGTGCCAGAATCACCAGGAGCATCTGTGCAAAAGCTGCTGCCTCTGTGACCGCATTGAGGCACGTTCGCGTGTCTGCGAGTATATAGACGGCTCTTTCGCGTTCACTCCGAGGGAAACGGTCCGCTATTGCTTCTGTGCGCACAGACGCGATTCCCTTGTCTCTTGCGAACACAGGGAACTCTGTGCATCCAAATCTACAGGCTAAGGACGCGTCTGCATATGTTTTGGTGAACAATCGAGTGTGCGTGTTCTGACAGCTGCCTCTATGCAGACGTCTCCACAGAGCCACTTCTGAATGCCCCGCAGCCCAGGACTGAATGGATACACTAACAAGTGCACCGGTGTGAGCAACCACATATGCAGAAGGACGTCTTTCATCTCACAGAAGCGCGAACGTCTTGGCGTTCAAGCACATGGCAGAAACAAGGTGTGAACAGATGAGCTGCTGCTATTTTCTCCGTTCGGCATGCTTCGTTGTAGCTCTCTTGCCGGTCGCCGGCTTAGCGGCTTGCTTTGCGCGACTAGCTCTGGGGAGAGAAGGAGATAGCGCCGGAAACCTCGCCTTTTGCCTTCTTCGGCGCTGGAACCTGGTTGCTGCGCCTTCTCTTTGTCCATGTGCACACACACGATTCCTCAGCGAAAACCATGCAGAAACCTTTCCACGAGCACCCAGGGATGTGCACCCAGCACCACGTGCACGCACACGCAGCTAGAGAAAAGCACCTACCTTTTCACACACTGATGCCTAAGCAAACGCGTGGCCACACACACGCACACATCCGCAAGCGCGCCTACTCCCATCTACTGAGGGAAAGACGGACGAGCTCTTTGGTTGCTCTTCACAGGCTTGTCCCTGATCTATAGCTGAGGGCAAACACTTGTGTGCTTGTGGGAGAGCCTGTGTCTTTCCTGGAAGCGTTTGGGAGTTTTGCTCAGACGCGTGTTTCCTCAAGTTCAAGAATCAAGATCTAGGATACCTGCAGACAGGTGCCTGTTTGTGTGGAGACAGTCTGTTTGAAACTGTGTTCCTCAGCGCCCGCTCTTTCTCCCCGTCGCTCCACACGCCTGGGAGTCCCTTTCTTTCTCTCCACAAGCACGTGTGTTGACTTCGTCGCACATGTGCATCTGCACAAGCGTTGAGCTCAGCAGAGCGTGTCTCTTGACACTTGATGTGCGTTGGCTGTGTCTGCCTGCTCCAGTGAAGAGAGAAACGGGAAATCATCTTGGTAGAGGCAACAAAGCAAAGGCGAGGCAGGATTGACATCTGCTCAACAGAGACGGATTCCCTGCGCTGACACAGTTCACAGTTACACGAGAAGCAATCTGAGCGGTCCGTCGACCGGAGACGTGTTTCCCAAGAGGTCGTTTAGCGAGTGAACAGCAGTGTGCGCGACTTTCAGGAGTGTGCCTGGAAAGTGCCAGAATCACCAGGAGCATCTGTGCAAAAGCTGCTGCCTCTGTGACCGCATTGAGGCACGTTCGCGTGTCTGCGAGTATATAGACGGCTCTTTCGCGTTCACTCCGAGGGAAACGGTCCGCTATTGCTTCTGTGCGCACAGACGCGATTCCCTTGTCTCTTGCGAACACAGGGAACTCTGTGCATCCAAATCTACAGGCTAAGGACGCGTCTGCATATGTTTTGGTGAACAATCGAGTGTGCGTGTTCTGACAGCTGCCTCTATGCAGACGTCTCCACAGAGCCACTTCTGAATGCCCCGCAGCCCAGGACTGAATGGATACACTAACAAGTGCACCGGTGTGAGCAACCACATATGCAGAAGGACGTCTTTCATCTCACAGAAGCGCGAACGTCTTGGCGTTCAAGCACATGGCAGAAACAAGGTGTGAACAGATGAGCTGCTGCTATTTTCTCCGTTCGGCATGCTTCGTTGTAGCTCTCTTGCCGGTCGCCGGCTTAGCGGCTTGCTTTGCGCGACTAGCTCTGGGGAGAGAAGGAGATAGCGCCGGAAACCTCGCCTTTTGCCTTCTTCGGCGCTGGAACCTGGTTGCTGCGCCTTCTCTTTGTCCATGTGCACACACACGATTCCTCAGCGAAAACCATGCAGAAACCTTTCCACGAGCACCCAGGGATGTGCACCCAGCACCACGTGCACGCACACGCAGCTAGAGAAAAGCACCTACCTTTTCACACTCTGATGCCTAAGCAAACGCGTGGCCACACACACGCACACATCCGCAAGCGCGCCTACTCCCATCTATTGAGGGAAAGACGGACGAGCTCTTTGGTTGCTCTTCACAGGCTTGTCCCTGATCTATAGCTGAGGGCAAACACTTGTGTGCTTGTGGGAGAGCCTGTGTCTTTCCTGGAAGCGTTTGGGAGTTTTGCTCAGACGCGTGTTTCCTCAAGTTCAAGAATCAAGATCTAGGATACCTGCAGACAGGTGCCTGTTTGTGTGGAGACAGTCTGTTTGAAACTGTGTTCCTCAGCGCCCGCTCTTTCTCCCCGTCGCTCCACACGCCTGGGAGTCCCTTTCTTTCTCTCCACAAGCACGTGTGTTGACTTCGTCGCACATGTGCATCTGCACAAGCGTTGAGCTCAGCAGAGCGTGTCTCTTGACACTTGATGTGCGTTGGCTGTGTCTGCCTGCTCCAGTGAAGAGAGAAACGGGAAATCATCTTGGTAGAGGCAACAAAGCAAAGGCGAGGCAGGATTGACATCTGCTGAACAGAGACGGATTCCCTGCGCTGACACAGTTCACAGTTACACGAGAAGCAATCTGAGCGGTCCGTCGACCGGAGACGTGTTTCCCAAGAGGTCGTTTAGCGAGTGAACAGCAGTGTGCGCGACTTTCAGGAGTGTGCCTGGAAAGTGCCAGAATCACCAGGAGCATCTGTGCAAAAGCTGCTGCCTCTGTGACCGCATTGAGGCACGTTCGCGTGTCTGCGAGTATATAGACGGCTCTTTCGCGTTCACTCCGAGGGAAACGGTCCGCTATTGCTTCTGTGCGCACAGACGCGATTCCCTTGTCTCTTGCGAACACAGGGAACTCTGTGCATCCAAATCTACAGGCTAAGGACGCGTCTGCATATGTTTTGGTGAACAATCGAGTGTGCGTGTTCTGACAGCTGCCTCTATGCAGACGTCTCCACAGAGCCACTTCTGAATGCCCCGCAGCCCAGGACTGAATGGATACACTAACAAGTGCACCGGTGTGAGCAACCACATATGCAGAAGGACGTCTTTCATCTCACAGAAGCGCGAACGTCTTGGCGTTCAAGCACATGGCAGAAACAAGGTGTGAACAGATGAGCTGCTGCTATTTTCTCCGTTCGGCATGCTTCGTTGTAGCTCTCTTGCCGGTCGCCGGCTTAGCGGCTTGCTTTGCGCGACTAGCTCTGGGGAGAGAAGGAGATAGCGCCGGAAACCTCGCCTTTTGCCTTCTTCGGCGCTGGAACCTGGTTGCTGCGCCTTCTCTTTGTCCATGTGCACACACACGATTCCTCAGCGAAAACCATGCAGAAACCTTTCCACGAGCACCCAGGGATGTGCACCCAGCACCACGTGCACGCACACGCAGCTAGAGAAAAGCACCTACCTTTTCACACACTGATGCCTAAGCAAACGCGTGGCCACACACACGCACACATCCGCAAGCGCGCCTACTCCCATCTATTGAGGGAAAGACGGACGAGCTCTTTGGTTGCTCTTCACAGGCTTGTCCCTGATCTATAGCTGAGGGCAAACACTTGTGTGCTTGTGGGAGAGCCTGTGTCTTTCCTGGAAGCGTTTGGGAGTTTTGCTCAGACGCGTGTTTCCTCAAGTTCAAGAATCAAGATCTAGGATACCTGCAGACAGGTGCCTGTTTGTGTGGAGACAGTCTGTTTGAAACTGTGTTCCTCAGCGCCCGCTCTTTCTCCCCGTCGCTCCACACGCCTGGGAGTCCCTTTCTTTCTCTCCACAAGCACGTGTGTTGACTTCGTCGCACATGTGCATCTGCACAAGCGTTGAGCTCAGCAGAGCGTGTCTCTTGACACTTGATGTGCGTTGGCTGTGTCTGCCTGCTCCAGTGAAGAGAGAAACGGGAAATCATCTTGGTAGAGGCAACAAAGCAAAGGCGAGGCAGGATTGACATCTGCTCAACAGAGACGGATTCCCTGCGCTGACACAGTTCACAGTTACACGAGAAGCAATCTGAGCGGTCCGTCGACCGGAGACGTGTTTCCCAAGAGGTCGTTTAGCGAGTGAACAGCAGTGTGCGCGACTTTCAGGAGTGTGCCTGGAAAGTGCCAGAATCACCAGGAGCATCTGTGCAAAAGCTGCTGCCTCTGTGACCGCATTGAGGCACGTTCGCGTGTCTGCGAGTATATAGACGGCTCTTTCGCGTTCACTCCGAGGGAAACGGTCCGCTATTGCTTCTGTGCGCACAGACGCGATTCCCTTGTCTCTTGCGAACACAGGGAACTCTGTGCATCCAAATCTACAGGCTAAGGACGCGTCTGCATATGTTTTGGTGAACAATCGAGTGTGCGTGTTCTGACAGCTGCCTCTATGCAGACGTCTCCACAGAGCCACTTCTGAATGCCCCGCAGCCCAGGACTGAATGGATACACTAACAAGTGCACCGGTGTGAGCAACCACATATGCAGAAGGACGTCTTTCATCTCACAGAAGCGCGAACGTCTTGGCGTTCAAGCACATGGCAGAAACAAGGTGTGAACAGATGAGCTGCTGCTATTTTCTCCGTTCGGCATGCTTCGTTGTAGCTCTCTTGCCGGTCGCCGGCTTAGCGGCTTGCTTTGCGCGACTAGCTCTGGGGAGAGAAGGAGATAGCGCCGGAAACCTCGCCTTTTGCCTTCTTCGGCGCTGGAACCTGGTTGCTGCGCCTTCTCTTTGTCCATGTGCACACACACGATTCCTCAGCGAAAACCATGCAGAAACCTTTCCACGAGCACCCAGGGATGTGCACCCAGCACCACGTGCACGCACACGCAGCTAGAGAAAAGCACCTACCTTTTCACACACTGATGCCTAAGCAAACGCGTGGCCACACACACGCACACATCCGCAAGCGCGCCTACTCCCATCTACTGAGGGAAAGACGGACGAGCTCTTTGGTTGCTCTTCACAGGCTTGTCCCTGATCTATAGCTGAGGGCAAACACTTGTGTGCTTGTGGGAGAGCCTGTGTCTTTCCTGGAAGCGTTTGGGAGTTTTGCTCAGACGCGTGTTTCCTCAAGTTCAAGAATCAAGATCTAGGATACCTGCAGACAGGTGCCTGTTTGTGTGGAGACAGTCTGTTTGAAACTGTGTTCCTCAGCGCCCGCTCTTTCTCCCCGTCGCTCCACACGCCTGGGAGTCCCTTTCTTTCTCTCCACAAGCACGTGTGTTGACTTCGTCGCACATGTGCATCTGCACAAGCGTTGAGCTCAGCAGAGCGTGTCTCTTGACACTTGATGTGCGTTGGCTGTGTCTGCCTGCTCCAGTGAAGAGAGAAACGGGAAATCATCTTGGTAGAGGCAACAAAGCAAAAGCGAGGCAGGATTGACATCTGCTCAACAGAGACGGATTCCCTGCGCTGACACAGTTCACAGTTACACGAGAAGCAATCTGAGCGGTCCGTCGACCGGAGACGTGTTTCCCAAGAGGTCGTTTAGCGAGTGAACAGCAGTGTGCGCGACTTTCAGGAGTGTGCCTGGAAAGTGCCAGAATCACCAGGAGCATCTGTGCAAAAGCTGCTGCCTCTGTGACCGCATTGAGGCACGTTCGCGTGTCTGCGAGTATATAGACGGCTCTTTCGCGTTCACTCCGAGGGAAACGGTCCGCTATTGCTTCTGTGCGCACAGACGCGATTCCCTTGTCTCTTGCGAACACAGGGAACTCTGTGCATCCAAATCTACAGGCTAAGGACGCGTCTGCATATGTTTTGGTGAACAATCGAGTGTGCGTGTTCTGACAGCTGCCTCTATGCAGACGTCTCCACAGAGCCACTTCTGAATGCCCCGCAGCCCAGGACTGAATGGATACACTAACAAGTGCACCGGTGTGAGCAACCACATATGCAGAAGGACGTCTTTCATCTCACAGAAGCGCGAACGTCTTGGCGTTCAAGCACATGGCAGAAACAAGGTGTGAACAGATGAGCTGCTGCTATTTTCTCCGTTCGGCATGCTTCGTTGTAGCTCTCTTGCCGGTCGCCGGCTTAGCGGCTTGCTTTGCGCGACTAGCTCTGGGGAGAGAAGGAGATAGCGCCGGAAACCTCGCCTTTTGCCTTCTTCGGCGCTGGAACCTGGTTGCTGCGCCTTCTCTTTGTCCATGTGCACACACACGATTCCTCAGCGAAAACCATGCAGAAACCTTTCCACGAGCACCCAGGGATGTGCACCCAGCACCACGTGCACGCACACGCAGCTAGAGAAAAGCACCTACCTTTTCACACTCTGATGCCTAAGCAAACGCGTGGCCACACACACGCACACATCCGCAAGCGCGCCTACTCCCATCTATTGAGGGAAAGACGGACGAGCTCTTTGGTTGCTCTTCACAGGCTTGTCCCTGATCTATAGCTGAGGGCAAACACTTGTGTGCTTGTGGGAGAGCCTGTGTCTTTCCTGGAAGCGTTTGGGAGTTTTGCTCAGACGCGTGTTTCCTCAAGTTCAAGAATCAAGATCTAGGATACCTGCAGACAGGTGCCTGTTTGTGTGGAGACAGTCTGTTTGAAACTGTGTTCCTCAGCGCCCGCTCTTTCTCCCCGTCGCTCCACACGCCTGGGAGTCCCTTTCTTTCTCTCCACAAGCACGTGTGTTGACTTCGTCGCACATGTGCATCTGCACAAGCGTTGAGCTCAGCAGAGCGTGTCTCTTGACACTTGATGTGCGTTGGCTGTGTCTGCCTGCTCCAGTGAAGAGAGAAACGGGAAATCATCTTGGTAGAGGCAACAAAGCAAAGGCGAGGCAGGATTGACATCTGCTGAACAGAGACGGATTCCCTGCGCTGACACAGTTCACAGTTACACGAGAAGCAATCTGAGCGGTCCGTCGACCGGAGACGTGTTTCCCAAGAGGTCGTTTAGCGAGTGAACAGCAGTGTGCGCGACTTTCAGGAGTGTGCCTGGAAAGTGCCAGAATCACCAGGAGCATCTGTGCAAAAGCTGCTGCCTCTGTGACCGCATTGAGGCACGTTCGCATGTCTGCGAGTATATAGACGGCTCTTTCGCGTTCACTCCGAGGGAAACGGTCCGCTATTGCTTCTGTGCGCACAGACGCGATTCCCTTGTCTCTTGCGAACACAGGGAACTCTGTGCATCCAAATCTACAGGCTAAGGACGCGTCTGCATATGTTTTGGTGAACAATCGAGTGTGCGTGTTCTGACAGCTGCCTCTATGCAGACGTCTCCACAGAGCCACTTCTGAATGCCCCGCAGCCCAGGACTGAATGGATACACTAACAAGTGCACCGGTGTGAGCAACCACATATGCAGAAGGACGTCTTTCATCTCACAGAAGCGCGAACGTCTTGGCGTTCAAGCACATGGCAGAAACAAGGTGTGAACAGATGAGCTGCTGCTATTTTCTCCGTTCGGCATGCTTCGTTGTAGCTCTCTTGCCGGTCGCCGGCTTAGCGGCTTGCTTTGCGCGACTAGCTCTGGGGAGAGAAGGAGATAGCGCCGGAAACCTCGCCTTTTGCCTTCTTCGGCGCTGGAACCTGGTTGCTGCGCCTTCTCTTTGTCCATGTGCACACACACGATTCCTCAGCGAAAACCATGCAGAAACCTTTCCACGAGCACCCAGGGATGTGCACCCAGCACCACGTGCACGCACACGCAGCTAGAGAAAAGCACCTACCTTTTCACACACTGATGCCTAAGCAAACGCGTGGCCACACACACGCACACATCCGCAAGCGCGCCTACTCCCATCTACTGAGGGAAAGACGGACGAGCTCTTTGGTTGCTCTTCACAGGCTTGTCCCTGATCTATAGCTGAGGGCAAACACTTGTGTGCTTGTGGGAGAGCCTGTGTCTTTCCTGGAAGCGTTTGGGAGTTTTGCTCAGACGCGTGTTTCCTCAAGTTCAAGAATCAAGATCTAGGATACCTGCAGACAGGTGCCTGTTTGTGTGGAGACAGTCTGTTTGAAACTGTGTTCCTCAGCGCCCGCTCTTTCTCCCCGTCGCTCCACACGCCTGGGAGTCCCTTTCTTTCTCTCCACAAGCACGTGTGTTGACTTCGTCGCACATGTGCATCTGCACAAGCGTTGAGCTCAGCAGAGCGTGTCTCTTGACACTTGATGTGCGTTGGCTGTGTCTGCCTGCTCCAGTGAAGAGAGAAACGGGAAATCATCTTGGTAGAGGCAACAAAGCAAAAGCGAGGCAGGATTGACATCTGCTCAACAGAGACGGATTCCCTGCGCTGACACAGTTCACAGTTACACGAGAAGCAATCTGAGCGGTCCGTCGACCGGAGACGTGTTTCCCAAGAGGTCGTTTAGCGAGTGAACAGCAGTGTGCGCGACTTTCAGGAGTGTGCCTGGAAAGTGCCAGAATCACCAGGAGCATCTGTGCAAAAGCTGCTGCCTCTGTGACCGCATTGAGGCACGTTCGCGTGTCTGCGAGTATATAGACGGCTCTTTCGCGTTCACTCCGAGGGAAACGGTCCGCTATTGCTTCTGTGCGCACAGACGCGATTCCCTTGTCTCTTGCGAACACAGGGAACTCTGTGCATCCAAATCTACAGGCTAAGGACGCGTCTGCATATGTTTTGGTGAACAATCGAGTGTGCGTGTTCTGACAGCTGCCTCTATGCAGACGTCTCCACAGAGCCACTTCTGAATGCCCCGCAGCCCAGGACTGAATGGATACACTAACAAGTGCACCGGTGTGAGCAACCACATATGCAGAAGGACGTCTTTCATCTCACAGAAGCGCGAACGTCTTGGCGTTCAAGCACATGGCAGAAACAAGGTGTGAACAGATGAGCTGCTGCTATTTTCTCCGTTCGGCATGCTTCGTTGTAGCTCTCTTGCCGGTCGCCGGCTTAGCGGCTTGCTTTGCGCGACTAGCTCTGGGGAGAGAAGGAGATAGCGCCGGAAACCTCGCCTTTTGCCTTCTTCGGCGCTGGAACCTGGTTGCTGCGCCTTCTCTTTGTCCATGTGCACACACACGATTCCTCAGCGAAAACCATGCAGAAACCTTTCCACGAGCACCCAGGGATGTGCACCCAGCACCACGTGCACGCACACGCAGCTAGAGAAAAGCACCTACCTTTTCACACTCTGATGCCTAAGCAAACGCGTGGCCACACACACGCACACATCCGCAAGCGCGCCTACTCCCATCTATTGAGGGAAAGACGGACGAGCTCTTTGGTTGCTCTTCACAGGCTTGTCCCTGATCTATAGCTGAGGGCAAACACTTGTGTGCTTGTGGGAGAGCCTGTGTCTTTCCTGGAAGCGTTTGGGAGTTTTGCTCAGACGCGTGTTTCCTCAAGTTCAAGAATCAAGATCTAGGATACCTGCAGACAGGTGCCTGTTTGTGTGGAGACAGTCTGTTTGAAACTGTGTTCCTCAGCGCCCGCTCTTTCTCCCCGTCGCTCCACACGCCTGGGAGTCCCTTTCTTTCTCTCCACAAGCACGTGTGTTGACTTCGTCGCACATGTGCATCTGCACAAGCGTTGAGCTCAGCAGAGCGTGTCTCTTGACACTTGATGTGCGTTGGCTGTGTCTGCCTGCTCCAGTGAAGAGAGAAACGGGAAATCATCTTGGTAGAGGCAACAAAGCAAAGGCGAGGCAGGATTGACATCTGCTGAACAGAGACGGATTCCCTGCGCTGACACAGTTCACAGTTACACGAGAAGCAATCTGAGCGGTCCGTCGACCGGAGACGTGTTTCCCAAGAGGTCGTTTAGCGAGTGAACAGCAGTGTGCGCGACTTTCAGGAGTGTGCCTGGAAAGTGCCAGAATCACCAGGAGCATCTGTGCAAAAGCTGCTGCCTCTGTGACCGCATTGAGGCACGTTCGCGTGTCTGCGAGTATATAGACGGCTCTTTCGCGTTCACTCCGAGGGAAACGGTCCGCTATTGCTTCTGTGCGCACAGACGCGATTCCCTTGTCTCTTGCGAACACAGGGAACTCTGTGCATCCAAATCTACAGGCTAAGGACGCGTCTGCATATGTTTTGGTGAACAATCGAGTGTGCGTGTTCTGACAGCTGCCTCTATGCAGACGTCTCCACAGAGCCACTTCTGAATGCCCAGCAGCCCAGGACTGAATGGATACACTAACAAGTGCACCGGTGTGAGCAACCACATATGCAGAAGGACGTCTTTCATCTCACAGAAGCGCGAACGTCTTGGCGTTCAAGCACATGGCAGAAACAAGGTGTGAACAGATGAGCTGCTGCTATTTTCTCCGTTCGGCATGCTTCGTTGTAGCTCTCTTGCCGGTCGCCGGCTTAGCGGCTTGCTTTGCGCGACTAGCTCTGGGGAGAGAAGGAGATAGCGCCGGAAACCTCGCCTTTTGCCTTCTTCGGCGCTGGAACCTGGTTGCTGCGCCTTCTCTTTGTCCATGTGCACACACACGATTCCTCAGCGAAAACCATGCAGAAACCTTTCCACGAGCACCCAGGGATGTGCACCCAGCACCACGTGCACGCACACGCAGCTAGAGAAAAGCACCTACCTTTTCACACACTGATGCCTAAGCAAACGCGTGGCCACACACACGCACACATCCGCAAGCGCGCCTACTCCCATCTACTGAGGGAAAGACGGACGAGCTCTTTGGTTGCTCTTCACAGGCTTGTCCCTGATCTATAGCTGAGGGCAAACACTTGTGTGCTTGTGGGAGAGCCTGTGTCTTTCCTGGAAGCGTTTGGGAGTTTTGCTCAGACGCGTGTTTCCTCAAGTTCAAGAATCAAGATCTAGGATACCTGCAGACAGGTGCCTGTTTGTGTGGAGACAGTCTGTTTGAAACTGTGTTCCTCAGCGCCCGCTCTTTCTCCCCGTCGCTCCACACGCCTGGGAGTCCCTTTCTTTCTCTCCACAAGCACGTGTGTTGACTTCGTCGCACATGTGCATCTGCACAAGCGTTGAGCTCAGCAGAGCGTGTCTCTTGACACTTGATGTGCGTTGGCTGTGTCTGCCTGCTCCAGTGAAGAGAGAAACGGGAAATCATCTTGGTAGAGGCAACAAAGCAAAGGCGAGGCAGGATTGACATCTGCTCAACAGAGACGGATTCCCTGCGCTGACACAGTTCACAGTTACACGAGAAGCAATCTGAGCGGTCCGTCGACCGGAGACGTGTTTCCCAAGAGGTCGTTTAGCGAGTGAACAGCAGTGTGCGCGACTTTCAGGAGTGTGCCTGGAAAGTGCCAGAATCACCAGGAGCATCTGTGCAAAAGCTGCTGCCTCTGTGACCGCATTGAGGCACGTTCGCGTGTCTGCGAGTATATAGACGGCTCTTTCGCGTTCACTCCGAGGGAAACGGTCCGCTATTGCTTCTGTGCGCACAGACGCGATTCCCTTGTCTCTTGCGAACACAGGGAACTCTGTGCATCCAAATCTACAGGCTAAGGACGCGTCTGCATATGTTTTGGTGAACAATCGAGTGTGCGTGTTCTGACAGCTGCCTCTATGCAGACGTCTCCACAGAGCCACTTCTGAATGCCCCGCAGCCCAGGACTGAATGGATACACTAACAAGTGCACCGGTGTGAGCAACCACATATGCAGAAGGACGTCTTTCATCTCACAGAAGCGCGAACGTCTTGGCGTTCAAGCACATGGCAGAAACAAGGTGTGAACAGATGAGCTGCTGCTATTTTCTCCGTTCGGCATGCTTCGTTGTAGCTCTCTTGCCGGTCGCCGGCTTAGCGGCTTGCTTTGCGCGACTAGCTCTGGGGAGAGAAGGAGATAGCGCCGGAAACCTCGCCTTTTGCCTTCTTCGGCGCTGGAACCTGGTTGCTGCGCCTTCTCTTTGTCCATGTGCACACACACGATTCCTCAGCGAAAACCATGCAGAAACCTTTCCACGAGCACCCAGGGATGTGCACCCAGCACCACGTGCACGCACACGCAGCTAGAGAAAAGCACCTACCTTTTCACACTCTGATGCCTAAGCAAACGCGTGGCCACACACACGCACACATCCGCAAGCGCGCCTACTCCCATCTATTGAGGGAAAGACGGACGAGCTCTTTGGTTGCTCTTCACAGGCTTGTCCCTGATCTATAGCTGAGGGCAAACACTTGTGTGCTTGTGGGAGAGCCTGTGTCTTTCCTGGAAGCGTTTGGGAGTTTTGCTCAGACGCGTGTTTCCTCAAGTTCAAGAATCAAGATCTAGGATACCTGCAGACAGGTGCCTGTTTGTGTGGAGACAGTCTGTTTGAAACTGTGTTCCTCAGCGCCCGCTCTTTCTCCCCGTCGCTCCACACGCCTGGGAGTCCCTTTCTTTCTCTCCACAAGCACGTGTGTTGACTTCGTCGCACATGTGCATCTGCACAAGCGTTGAGCTCAGCAGAGCGTGTCTCTTGACACTTGATGTGCGTTGGCTGTGTCTGCCTGCTCCAGTGAAGAGAGAAACGGGAAATCATCTTGGTAGAGGCAACAAAGCAAAGGCGAGGCAGGATTGACATCTGCTGAACAGAGACGGATTCCCTGCGCTGACACAGTTCACAGTTACACGAGAAGCAATCTGAGCGGTCCGTCGACCGGAGACGTGTTTCCCAAGAGGTCGTTTAGCGAGTGAACAGCAGTGTGCGCGACTTTCAGGAGTGTGCCTGGAAAGTGCCAGAATCACCAGGAGCATCTGTGCAAAAGCTGCTGCCTCTGTGACCGCATTGAGGCACGTTCGCGTGTCTGCGAGTATATAGACGGCTCTTTCGCGTTCACTCCGAGGGAAACGGTCCGCTATTGCTTCTGTGCGCACAGACGCGATTCCCTTGTCTCTTGCGAACACAGGGAACTCTGTGCATCCAAATCTACAGGCTAAGGACGCGTCTGCATATGTTTTGGTGAACAATCGAGTGTGCGTGTTCTGACAGCTGCCTCTATGCAGACGTCTCCACAGAGCCACTTCTGAATGCCCAGCAGCCCAGGACTGAATGGATACACTAACAAGTGCACCGGTGTGAGCAACCACATATGCAGAAGGACGTCTTTCATCTCACAGAAGCGCGAACGTCTTGGCGTTCAAGCACATGGCAGAAACAAGGTGTGAACAGATGAGCTGCTGCTATTTTCTCCGTTCGGCATGCTTCGTTGTAGCTCTCTTGCCGGTCGCCGGCTTAGCGGCTTGCTTTGCGCGACTAGCTCTGGGGAGAGAAGGAGATAGCGCCGGAAACCTCGCCTTTTGCCTTCTTCGGCGCTGGAACCTGGTTGCTGCGCCTTCTCTTTGTCCATGTGCACACACACGATTCCTCAGCGAAAACCATGCAGAAACCTTTCCACGAGCACCCAGGGATGTGCACCCAGCACCACGTGCACGCACACGCAGCTAGAGAAAAGCACCTACCTTTTCACACACTGATGCCTAAGCAAACGCGTGGCCACACACACGCACACATCCGCAAGCGCGCCTACTCCCATCTATTGAGGGAAAGACGGACGAGCTCTTTGGTTGCTCTTCACAGGCTTGTCCCTGATCTATAGCTGAGGGCAAACACTTGTGTGCTTGTGGGAGAGCCTGTGTCTTTCCTGGAAGCGTTTGGGAGTTTTGCTCAGACGCGTGTTTCCTCAAGTTCAAGAATCAAGATCTAGGATACCTGCAGACAGGTGCCTGTTTGTGTGGAGACAGTCTGTTTGAAACTGTGTTCCTCAGCGCCCGCTCTTTGTCCCCGTCGCTCCACACGCCTGGGAGTCCCTTTCTTTCTCTCCACAAGCACGTGTGTTGACTTCGTCGCACATGTGCATCTGCACAAGCGTTGAGCTCAGCAGAGCGTGTCTCTTGACACTTGATGTGCGTTGGCTGTGTCTGCCTGCTCCAGTGAAGAGAGAAACGGGAAATCATCTTGGTAGAGGCAACAAAGCAAAAGCGAGGCAGGATTGACATCTGCTCAACAGAGACGGATTCCCTGCGCTGACACAGTTCACAGTTACACGAGAAGCAATCTGAGCGGTCCGTCGACCGGAGACGTGTTTCCCAAGAGGTCGTTTAGCGAGTGAACAGCAGTGTGCGCGACTTTCAGGAGTGTGCCTGGAAAGTGCCAGAATCACCAGGAGCATCTGTGCAAAAGCTGCTGCCTCTGTGACCGCATTGAGGCACGTTCGCGTGTCTGCGAGTATATAGACGGCTCTTTCGCGTTCACTCCGAGGGAAACGGTCCGCTATTGCTTCTGTGCGCACAGACGCGATTCCCTTGTCTCTTGCGAACACAGGGAACTCTGTGCATCCAAATCTACAGGCTAAGGACGCGTCTGCATATGTTTTGGTGAACAATCGAGTGTGCGTGTTCTGACAGCTGCCTCTATGCAGACGTCTCCACAGAGCCACTTCTGAATGCCCCGCAGCCCAGGACTGAATGGATACACTAACAAGTGCACCGGTGTGAGCAACCACATATGCAGAAGGACGTCTTTCATCTCACAGAAGCGCGAACGTCTTGGCGTTCAAGCACATGGCAGAAACAAGGTGTGAACAGATGAGCTGCTGCTATTTTCTCCGTTCGGCATGCTTCGTTGTAGCTCTCTTGCCGGTCGCCGGCTTAGCGGCTTGCTTTGCGCGACTAGCTCTGGGGAGAGAAGGAGATAGCGCCGGAAACCTCGCCTTTTGCCTTCTTCGGCGCTGGAACCTGGTTGCTGCGCCTTCTCTTTGTCCATGTGCACACACACGATTCCTCAGCGAAAACCATGCAGAAACCTTTCCACGAGCACCCAGGGATGTGCACCCAGCACCACGTGCACGCACACGCAGCTAGAGAAAAGCACCTACCTTTTCACACACTGATGCCTAAGCAAACGCGTGGCCACACACACGCACACATCCGCAAGCGCGCCTACTCCCATCTATTGAGGGAAAGACGGACGAGCTCTTTGGTTGCTCTTCACAGGCTTGTCCCTGATCTATAGCTGAGGGCAAACACTTGTGTGCTTGTGGGAGAGCCTGTGTCTTTCCTGGAAGCGTTTGGGAGTTTTGCTCAGACGCGTGTTTCCTCAAGTTCAAGAATCAAGATCTAGGATACCTGCAGACAGGTGCCTGTTTGTGTGGAGACAGTCTGTTTGAAACTGTGTTCCTCAGCGCCCGCTCTTTCTCCCCGTCGCTCCACACGCCTGGGAGTCCCTTTCTTTCTCTCCACAAGCACGTGTGTTGACTTCGTCGCACATGTGCATCTGCACAAGCGTTGAGCTCAGCAGAGCGTGTCTCTTGACACTTGATGTGCGTTGGCTGTGTCTGCCTGCTCCAGTGAAGAGAGAAACGGGAAATCATCTTGGTAGAGGCAACAAAGCAAAAGCGAGGCAGGATTGACATCTGCTCAACAGAGACGGATTCCCTGCGCTGACACAGTTCACAGTTACACGAGAAGCAATCTGAGCGGTCCGTCGACCGGAGACGTGTTTCCCAAGAGGTCGTTTAGCGAGTGAACAGCAGTGTGCGCGACTTTCAGGAGTGTGCCTGGAAAGTGCCAGAATCACCAGGAGCATCTGTGCAAAAGCTGCTGCCTCTGTGACCGCATTGAGGCACGTTCGCGTGTCTGCGAGTATATAGACGGCTCTTTCGCGTTCACTCCGAGGGAAACGGTCCGCTATTGCTTCTGTGCGCACAGACGCGATTCCCTTGTCTCTTGCGAACACAGGGAACTCTGTGCATCCAAATCTACAGGCTAAGGACGCGTCTGCATATGTTTTGGTGAACAATCGAGTGTGCGTGTTCTGACAGCTGCCTCTATGCAGACGTCTCCACAGAGCCACTTCTGAATGCCCCGCAGCCCAGGACTGAATGGATACACTAACAAGTGCACCGGTGTGAGCAACCACATATGCAGAAGGACGTCTTTCATCTCACAGAAGCGCGAACGTCTTGGCGTTCAAGCACATGGCAGAAACAAGGTGTGAACAGATGAGCTGCTGCTATTTTCTCCGTTCGGCATGCTTCGTTGTAGCTCTCTTGCCGGTCGCCGGCTTAGCGGCTTGCTTTGCGCGACTAGCTCTGGGGAGAGAAGGAGATAGCGCCGGAAACCTCGCCTTTTGCCTTCTTCGGCGCTGGAACCTGGTTGCTGCGCCTTCTCTTTGTCCATGTGCACACACACGATTCCTCAGCGAAAACCATGCAGAAACCTTTCCACGAGCACCCAGGGATGTGCACCCAGCACCACGTGCACGCACACGCAGCTAGAGAAAAGCACCTACCTTTTCACACACTGATGCCTAAGCAAACGCGTGGCCACACACACGCACACATCCGCAAGCGCGCCTACTCCCATCTATTGAGGGAAAGACGGACGAGCTCTTTGGTTGCTCTTCACAGGCTTGTCCCTGATCTATAGCTGAGGGCAAACACTTGTGTGCTTGTGGGAGAGCCTGTGTCTTTCCTGGAAGCGTTTGGGAGTTTTGCTCAGACGCGTGTTTCCTCAAGTTCAAGAATCAAGATCTAGGATACCTGCAGACAGGTGCCTGTTTGTGTGGAGACAGTCTGTTTGAAACTGTGTTCCTCAGCGCCCGCTCTTTCTCCCCGTCGCTCCACACGCCTGGGAGTCCCTTTCTTTCTCTCCACAAGCACGTGTGTTGACTTCGTCGCACATGTGCATCTGCACAAGCGTTGAGCTCAGCAGAGCGTGTCTCTTGACACTTGATGTGCGTTGGCTGTGTCTGCCTGCTCCAGTGAAGAGAGAAACGGGAAATCATCTTGGTAGAGGCAACAAAGCAAAAGCGAGGCAGGATTGACATCTGCTCAACAGAGACGGATTCCCTGCGCTGACACAGTTCACAGTTACACGAGAAGCAATCTGAGCGGTCCGTCGACCGGAGACGTGTTTCCCAAGAGGTCGTTTAGCGAGTGAACAGCAGTGTGCGCGACTTTCAGGAGTGTGCCTGGAAAGTGCCAGAATCACCAGGAGCATCTGTGCAAAAGCTGCTGCCTCTGTGACCGCATTGAGGCACGTTCGCGTGTCTGCGAGTATATAGACGGCTCTTTCGCGTTCACTCCGAGGGAAACGGTCCGCTATTGCTTCTGTGCGCACAGACGCGATTCCCTTGTCTCTTGCGAACACAGGGAACTCTGTGCATCCAAATCTACAGGCTAAGGACGCGTCTGCATATGTTTTGGTGAACAATCGAGTGTGCGTGTTCTGACAGCTGCCTCTATGCAGACGTCTCCACAGAGCCACTTCTGAATGCCCCGCAGCCCAGGACTGAATGGATACACTAACAAGTGCACCGGTGTGAGCAACCACATATGCAGAAGGACGTCTTTCATCTCACAGAAGCGCGAACGTCTTGGCGTTCAAGCACATGGCAGAAACAAGGTGTGAACAGATGAGCTGCTGCTATTTTCTCCGTTCGGCATGCTTCGTTGTAGCTCTCTTGCCGGTCGCCGGCTTAGCGGCTTGCTTTGCGCGACTAGCTCTGGGGAGAGAAGGAGATAGCGCCGGAAACCTCGCCTTTTGCCTTCTTCGGCGCTGGAACCTGGTTGCTGCGCCTTCTCTTTGTCCATGTGCACACACACGATTCCTCAGCGAAAACCATGCAGAAACCTTTCCACGAGCACCCAGGGATGTGCACCCAGCACCACGTGCACGCACACGCAGCTAGAGAAAAGCACCTACCTTTTCACACACTGATGCCTAAGCAAACGCGTGGCCACACACACGCACACATCCGCAAGCGCGCCTACTCCCATCTACTGAGAGAAAGACGGACGAGCTCTTTGGTTGCTCTTCACAGGCTTGTCCCTGATCTATAGCTGAGGGCAAACACTTGTGTGCTTGTGGGAGAGCCTGTGTCTTTCCTGGAAGCGTTTGGGAGTTTTGCTCAGACGCGTGTTTCCTCAAGTTCAAGAATCAAGATCTAGGATACCTGCAGACAGGTGCCTGTTTGTGTGGAGACAGTCTGTTTGAAACTGTGTTCCTCAGCGCCCGCTCTTTGTCCCCGTCGCTCCACACGCCTGGGAGTCCCTTTCTTTCTCTCCACAAGCACGTGTGTTGACTTCGTCGCACATGTGCATCTGCACAAGCGTTGAGCTCAGCAGAGCGTGTCTCTTGACACTTGATGTGCGTTGGCTGTGTCTGCCTGCTCCAGTGAAGAGAGAAACGGGAAATCATCTTGGTAGAGGCAACAAAGCAAAAGCGAGGCAGGATCCACATCTGCTCAACAGAGACGGATTCCCTGCGCTGACACAGTTCACAGTTACACGAGAAGCAATCTGAGCGGTCCGTCGACCGGAGACGTGTTTCCCAAGAGGTCGTTTAGCGAGTGAACAGCAGTGTGCGCGACTTTCAGGAGTGTGCCTGGAAAGTGCCAGAATCACCAGGAGCATCTGTGCAAAAGCTGCTGCCTCTGTGACCGCATTGAGGCACGTTCGCGTGTCTGCGAGTATATAGACGGCTCTTTCGCGTTCACTCCGAGGGAAACGGTCCGCTATTGCTTCTGTGCGCACAGACGCGATTCCCTTGTCTCTTGCGAACACAGGGAACTCTGTGCATCCAAATCTACAGGCTAAGGACGCGTCTGCATATGTTTTGGTGAACAATCGAGTGTGCGTGTTCTGACAGCTGCCTCTATGCAGACGTCTCCACAGAGCCACTTCTGAATGCCCCGCAGCCCAGGACTGAATGGATACACTAACAAGTGCACCGGTGTGAGCAACCACATATGCAGAAGGACGTCTTTCATCTCACAGAAGCGCGAACGTCTTGGCGTTCAAGCACATGGCAGAAACAAGGTGTGAACAGATGAGCTGCTGCTATTTTCTCCGTTCGGCATGCTTCGTTGTAGCTCTCTTGCCGGTCGCCGGCTTAGCGGCTTGCTTTGCGCGACTAGCTCTGGGGAGAGAAGGAGATAGCGCCGGAAACCTCGCCTTTTGCCTTCTTCGGCGCTGGAACCTGGTTGCTGCGCCTTCTCTTTGTCCATGTGCACACACACGATTCCTCAGCGAAAACCATGCAGAAACCTTTCCACGAGCACCCAGGGATGTGCACCCAGCACCACGTGCACGCACACGCAGCTAGAGAAAAGCACCTACCTTTTCACACACTGATGCCTAAGCAAACGCGTGGCCACACACACGCACACATCCGCAAGCGCGCCTACTCCCATCTATTGAGGGAAAGACGGACGAGCTCTTTGGTTGCTCTTCACAGGCTTGTCCCTGATCTATAGCTGAGGGCAAACACTTGTGTGCTTGTGGGAGAGCCTGTGTCTTTCCTGGAAGCGTTTGGGAGTTTTGCTCAGACGCGTGTTTCCTCAAGTTCAAGAATCAAGATCTAGGATACCTGCAGACAGGTGCCTGTTTGTGTGGAGACAGTCTGTTTGAAACTGTGTTCCTCAGCGCCCGCTCTTTCTCCCCGTCGCTCCACACGCCTGGGAGTCCCTTTCTTTCTCTCCACAAGCACGTGTGTTGACTTCGTCGCACATGTGCATCTGCACAAGCGTTGAGCTCAGCAGAGCGTGTCTCTTGACACTTGATGTGCGTTGGCTGTGTCTGCCTGCTCCAGTGAAGAGAGAAACGGGAAATCATCTTGGTAGAGGCAACAAAGCAAAGGCGAGGCAGGATTGACATCTGCTCAACAGAGACGGATTCCCTGCGCTGACACAGTTCACAGTTACACGAGAAGCAATCTGAGCGGTCCGTCGACCGGAGACGTGTTTCCCAAGAGGTCGTTTAGCGAGTGAACAGCAGTGTGCGCGACTTTCAGGAGTGTGCCTGGAAAGTGCCAGAATCACCAGGAGCATCTGTGCAAAAGCTGCTGCCTCTGTGACCGCATTGAGGCACGTTCGCGTGTCTGCGAGTATATAGACGGCTCTTTCGCGTTCACTCCGAGGGAAACGGTCCGCTATTGCTTCTGTGCGCACAGACGCGATTCCCTTGTCTCTTGCGAACACAGGGAACTCTGTGCATCCAAATCTACAGGCTAAGGACGCGTCTGCATATGTTTTGGTGAACAATCGAGTGTGCGTGTTCTGACAGCTGCCTCTATGCAGACGTCTCCACAGAGCCACTTCTGAATGCCCAGCAGCCCAGGACTGAATGGATACACTAACAAGTGCACCGGTGTGAGCAACCACATATGCAGAAGGACGTCTTTCATCTCACAGAAGCGCGAACGTCTTGGCGTTCAAGCACATGGCAGAAACAAGGTGTGAACAGATGAGCTGCTGCTATTTTCTCCGTTCGGCATGCTTCGTTGTAGCTCTCTTGCCGGTCGCCGGCTTAGCGGCTTGCTTTGCGCGACTAGCTCTGGGGAGAGAAGGAGATAGCGCCGGAAACCTCGCCTTTTGCCTTCTTCGGCGCTGGAACCTGGTTGCTGCGCCTTCTCTTTGTCCATGTGCACACACACGATTCCTCAGCGAAAACCATGCAGAAACCTTTCCACGAGCACCCAGGGATGTGCACCCAGCACCACGTGCACGCACACGCAGCTAGAGAAAAGCACCTACCTTTTCACACACTGATGCCTAAGCAAACGCGTGGCCACACACACGCACACATCCGCAAGCGCGCCTACTCCCATCTATTGAGGGAAAGACGGACGAGCTCTTTGGTTGCTCTTCACAGGCTTGTCCCTGATCTATAGCTGAGGGCAAACACTTGTGTGCTTGTGGGAGAGCCTGTGTCTTTCCTGGAAGCGTTTGGGAGTTTTGCTCAGACGCGTGTTTCCTCAAGTTCAAGAATCAAGATCTAGGATACCTGCAGACAGGTGCCTGTTTGTGTGGAGACAGTCTGTTTGAAACTGTGTTCCTCAGCGCCCGCTCTTTGTCCCCGTCGCTCCACACGCCTGGGAGTCCCTTTCTTTCTCTCCACAAGCACGTGTGTTGACTTCGTCGCACATGTGCATCTGCACAAGCGTTGAGCTCAGCAGAGCGTGTCTCTTGACACTTGATGTGCGTTGGCTGTGTCTGCCTGCTCCAGTGAAGAGAGAAACGGGAAATCATCTTGGTAGAGGCAACAAAGCAAAAGCGAGGCAGGATTGACATCTGCTCAACAGAGACGGATTCCCTGCGCTGACACAGTTCACAGTTACACGAGAAGCAATCTGAGCGGTCCGTCGACCGGAGACGTGTTTCCCAAGAGGTCGTTTAGCGAGTGAACAGCAGTGTGCGCGACTTTCAGGAGTGTGCCTGGAAAGTGCCAGAATCACCAGGAGCATCTGTGCAAAAGCTGCTGCCTCTGTGACCGCATTGAGGCACGTTCGCGTGTCTGCGAGTATATAGACGGCTCTTTCGCGTTCACTCCGAGGGAAACGGTCCGCTATTGCTTCTGTGCGCACAGACGCGATTCCCTTGTCTCTTGCGAACACAGGGAACTCTGTGCATCCAAATCTACAGGCTAAGGACGCGTCTGCATATGTTTTGGTGAACAATCGAGTGTGCGTGTTCTGACAGCTGCCTCTATGCAGACGTCTCCACAGAGCCACTTCTGAATGCCCCGCAGCCCAGGACTGAATGGATACACTAACAAGTGCACCGGTGTGAGCAACCACATATGCAGAAGGACGTCTTTCATCTCACAGAAGCGCGAACGTCTTGGCGTTCAAGCACATGGCAGAAACAAGGTGTGAACAGATGAGCTGCTGCTATTTTCTCCGTTCGGCATGCTTCGTTGTAGCTCTCTTGCCGGTCGCCGGCTTAGCGGCTTGCTTTGCGCGACTAGCTCTGGGGAGAGAAGGAGATAGCGCCGGAAACCTCGCCTTTTGCCTTCTTCGGCGCTGGAACCTGGTTGCTGCGCCTTCTCTTTGTCCATGTGCACACACACGATTCCTCAGCGAAAACCATGCAGAAACCTTTCCACGAGCACCCAGGGATGTGCACCCAGCACCACGTGCACGCACACGCAGCTAGAGAAAAGCACCTACCTTTTCACACACTGATGCCTAAGCAAACGCGTGGCCACACACACGCACACATCCGCAAGCGCGCCTACTCCCATCTATTGAGGGAAAGACGGACGAGCTCTTTGGTTGCTCTTCACAGGCTTGTCCCTGATCTATAGCTGAGGGCAAACACTTGTGTGCTTGTGGGAGAGCCTGTGTCTTTCCTGGAAGCGTTTGGGAGTTTTGCTCAGACGCGTGTTTCCTCAAGTTCAAGAATCAAGATCTAGGATACCTGCAGACAGGTGCCTGTTTGTGTGGAGACAGTCTGTTTGAAACTGTGTTCCTCAGCGCCCGCTCTTTCTCCCCGTCGCTCCACACGCCTGGGAGTCCCTTTCTTTCTCTCCACAAGCACGTGTGTTGACTTCGTCGCACATGTGCATCTGCACAAGCGTTGAGCTCAGCAGAGCGTGTCTCTTGACACTTGATGTGCGTTGGCTGTGTCTGCCTGCTCCAGTGAAGAGAGAAACGGGAAATCATCTTGGTAGAGGCAACAAAGCAAAAGCGAGGCAGGATTGACATCTGCTCAACAGAGACGGATTCCCTGCGCTGACACAGTTCACAGTTACACGAGAAGCAATCTGAGCGGTCCGTCGACCGGAGACGTGTTTCCCAAGAGGTCGTTTAGCGAGTGAACAGCAGTGTGCGCGACTTTCAGGAGTGTGCCTGGAAAGTGCCAGAATCACCAGGAGCATCTGTGCAAAAGCTGCTGCCTCTGTGACCGCATTGAGGCACGTTCGCGTGTCTGCGAGTATATAGACGGCTCTTTCGCGTTCACTCCGAGGGAAACGGTCCGCTATTGCTTCTGTGCGCACAGACGCGATTCCCTTGTCTCTTGCGAACACAGGGAACTCTGTGCATCCAAATCTACAGGCTAAGGACGCGTCTGCATATGTTTTGGTGAACAATCGAGTGTGCGTGTTCTGACAGCTGCCTCTATGCAGACGTCTCCACAGAGCCACTTCTGAATGCCCCGCAGCCCAGGACTGAATGGATACACTAACAAGTGCACCGGTGTGAGCAACCACATATGCAGAAGGACGTCTTTCATCTCACAGAAGCGCGAACGTCTTGGCGTTCAAGCACATGGCAGAAACAAGGTGTGAACAGATGAGCTGCTGCTATTTTCTCCGTTCGGCATGCTTCGTTGTAGCTCTCTTGCCGGTCGCCGGCTTAGCGGCTTGCTTTGCGCGACTAGCTCTGGGGAGAGAAGGAGATAGCGCCGGAAACCTCGCCTTTTGCCTTCTTCGGCGCTGGAACCTGGTTGCTGCGCCTTCTCTTTGTCCATGTGCACACACACGATTCCTCAGCGAAAACCATGCAGAAACCTTTCCACGAGCACCCAGGGATGTGCACCCAGCACCACGTGCACGCACACGCAGCTAGAGAAAAGCACCTACCTTTTCACACACTGATGCCTAAGCAAACGCGTGGCCACACACACGCACACATCCGCAAGCGCGCCTACTCCCATCTATTGAGGGAAAGACGGACGAGCTCTTTGGTTGCTCTTCACAGGCTTGTCCCTGATCTATAGCTGAGGGCAAACACTTGTGTGCTTGTGGGAGAGCCTGTGTCTTTCCTGGAAGCGTTTGGGAGTTTTGCTCAGACGCGTGTTTCCTCAAGTTCAAGAATCAAGATCTAGGATACCTGCAGACAGGTGCCTGTTTGTGTGGAGACAGTCTGTTTGAAACTGTGTTCCTCAGCGCCCGCTCTTTCTCCCCGTCGCTCCACACGCCTGGGAGTCCCTTTCTTTCTCTCCACAAGCACGTGTGTTGACTTCGTCGCACATGTGCATCTGCACAAGCGTTGAGCTCAGCAGAGCGTGTCTCTTGACACTTGATGTGCGTTGGCTGTGTCTGCCTGCTCCAGTGAAGAGAGAAACGGGAAATCATCTTGGTAGAGGCAACAAAGCAAAAGCGAGGCAGGATTGACATCTGCTCAACAGAGACGGATTCCCTGCGCTGACACAGTTCACAGTTACACGAGAAGCAATCTGAGCGGTCCGTCGACCGGAGACGTGTTTCCCAAGAGGTCGTTTAGCGAGTGAACAGCAGTGTGCGCGACTTTCAGGAGTGTGCCTGGAAAGTGCCAGAATCACCAGGAGCATCTGTGCAAAAGCTGCTGCCTCTGTGACCGCATTGAGGCACGTTCGCGTGTCTGCGAGTATATAGACGGCTCTTTCGCGTTCACTCCGAGGGAAACGGTCCGCTATTGCTTCTGTGCGCACAGACGCGATTCCCTTGTCTCTTGCGAACACAGGGAACTCTGTGCATCCAAATCTACAGGCTAAGGACGCGTCTGCATATGTTTTGGTGAACAATCGAGTGTGCGTGTTCTGACAGCTGCCTCTATGCAGACGTCTCCACAGAGCCACTTCTGAATGCCCCGCAGCCCAGGACTGAATGGATACACTAACAAGTGCACCGGTGTGAGCAACCACATATGCAGAAGGACGTCTTTCATCTCACAGAAGCGCGAACGTCTTGGCGTTCAAGCACATGGCAGAAACAAGGTGTGAACAGATGAGCTGCTGCTATTTTCTCCGTTCGGCATGCTTCGTTGTAGCTCTCTTGCCGGTCGCCGGCTTAGCGGCTTGCTTTGCGCGACTAGCTCTGGGGAGAGAAGGAGATAGCGCCGGAAACCTCGCCTTTTGCCTTCTTCGGCGCTGGAACCTGGTTGCTGCGCCTTCTCTTTGTCCATGTGCACACACACGATTCCTCAGCGAAAACCATGCAGAAACCTTTCCACGAGCACCCAGGGATGTGCACCCAGCACCACGTGCACGCACACGCAGCTAGAGAAAAGCACCTACCTTTTCACACACTGATGCCTAAGCAAACGCGTGGCCACACACACGCACACATCCGCAAGCGCGCCTACTCCCATCTACTGAGAGAAAGACGGACGAGCTCTTTGGTTGCTCTTCACAGGCTTGTCCCTGATCTATAGCTGAGGGCAAACACTTGTGTGCTTGTGGGAGAGCCTGTGTCTTTCCTGGAAGCGTTTGGGAGTTTTGCTCAGACGCGTGTTTCCTCAAGTTCAAGAATCAAGATCTAGGATACCTGCAGACAGGTGCCTGTTTGTGTGGAGACAGTCTGTTTGAAACTGTGTTCCTCAGCGCCCGCTCTTTGTCCCCGTCGCTCCACACGCCTGGGAGTCCCTTTCTTTCTCTCCACAAGCACGTGTGTTGACTTCGTCGCACATGTGCATCTGCACAAGCGTTGAGCTCAGCAGAGCGTGTCTCTTGACACTTGATGTGCGTTGGCTGTGTCTGCCTGCTCCAGTGAAGAGAGAAACGGGAAATCATCTTGGTAGAGGCAACAAAGCAAAAGCGAGGCAGGATTGACATCTGCTCAACAGAGACGGATTCCCTGCGCTGACACAGTTCACAGTTACACGAGAAGCAATCTGAGCGGTCCGTCGACCGGAGACGTGTTTCCCAAGAGGTCGTTTAGCGAGTGAACAGCAGTGTGCGCGACTTTCAGGAGTGTGCCTGGAAAGTGCCAGAATCACCAGGAGCATCTGTGCAAAAGCTGCTGCCTCTGTGACCGCATTGAGGCACGTTCGCGTGTCTGCGAGTATATAGACGGCTCTTTCGCGTTCACTCCGAGGGAAACGGTCCGCTATTGCTTCTGTGCGCACAGACGCGATTCCCTTGTCTCTTGCGAACACAGGGAACTCTGTGCATCCAAATCTACAGGCTAAGGACGCGTCTGCATATGTTTTGGTGAACAATCGAGTGTGCGTGTTCTGACAGCTGCCTCTATGCAGACGTCTCCACAGAGCCACTTCTGAATGCCCCGCAGCCCAGGACTGAATGGATACACTAACAAGTGCACCGGTGTGAGCAACCACATATGCAGAAGGACGTCTTTCATCTCACAGAAGCGCGAACGTCTTGGCGTTCAAGCACATGGCAGAAACAAGGTGTGAACAGATGAGCTGCTGCTATTTTCTCCGTTCGGCATGCTTCGTTGTAGCTCTCTTGCCGGTCGCCGGCTTAGCGGCTTGCTTTGCGCGACTAGCTCTGGGGAGAGAAGGAGATAGCGCCGGAAACCTCGCCTTTTGCCTTCTTCGGCGCTGGAACCTGGTTGCTGCGCCTTCTCTTTGTCCATGTGCACACACACGATTCCTCAGCGAAAACCATGCAGAAACCTTTCCACGAGCACCCAGGGATGTGCACCCAGCACCACGTGCACGCACACGCAGCTAGAGAAAAGCACCTACCTTTTCACACACTGATGCCTAAGCAAACGCGTGGCCACACACACGCACACATCCGCAAGCGCGCCTACTCCCATCTATTGAGGGAAAGACGGACGAGCTCTTTGGTTGCTCTTCACAGGCTTGTCCCTGATCTATAGCTGAGGGCAAACACTTGTGTGCTTGTGGGAGAGCCTGTGTCTTTCCTGGAAGCGTTTGGGAGTTTTGCTCAGACGCGTGTTTCCTCAAGTTCAAGAATCAAGATCTAGGATACCTGCAGACAGGTGCCTGTTTGTGTGGAGACAGTCTGTTTGAAACTGTGTTCCTCAGCGCCCGCTCTTTCTCCCCGTCGCTCCACACGCCTGGGAGTCCCTTTCTTTCTCTCCACAAGCACGTGTGTTGACTTCGTCGCACATGTGCATCTGCACAAGCGTTGAGCTCAGCAGAGCGTGTCTCTTGACACTTGATGTGCGTTGGCTGTGTCTGCCTGCTCCAGTGAAGAGAGAAACGGGAAATCATCTTGGTAGAGGCAACAAAGCAAAAGCGAGGCAGGATTGACATCTGCTCAACAGAGACGGATTCCCTGCGCTGACACAGTTCACAGTTACACGAGAAGCAATCTGAGCGGTCCGTCGACCGGAGACGTGTTTCCCAAGAGGTCGTTTAGCGAGTGAACAGCAGTGTGCGCGACTTTCAGGAGTGTGCCTGGAAAGTGCCAGAATCACCAGGAGCATCTGTGCAAAAGCTGCTGCCTCTGTGACCGCATTGAGGCACGTTCGCGTGTCTGCGAGTATATAGACGGCTCTTTCGCGTTCACTCCGAGGGAAACGGTCCGCTATTGCTTCTGTGCGCACAGACGCGATTCCCTTGTCTCTTGCGAACACAGGGAACTCTGTGCATCCAAATCTACAGGCTAAGGACGCGTCTGCATATGTTTTGGTGAACAATCGAGTGTGCGTGTTCTGACAGCTGCCTCTATGCAGACGTCTCCACAGAGCCACTTCTGAATGCCCCGCAGCCCAGGACTGAATGGATACACTAACAAGTGCACCGGTGTGAGCAACCACATATGCAGAAGGACGTCTTTCATCTCACAGAAGCGCGAACGTCTTGGCGTTCAAGCACATGGCAGAAACAAGGTGTGAACAGATGAGCTGCTGCTATTTTCTCCGTTCGGCATGCTTCGTTGTAGCTCTCTTGCCGGTCGCCGGCTTAGCGGCTTGCTTTGCGCGACTAGCTCTGGGGAGAGAAGGAGATAGCGCCGGAAACCTCGCCTTTTGCCTTCTTCGGCGCTGGAACCTGGTTGCTGCGCCTTCTCTTTGTCCATGTGCACACACACGATTCCTCAGCGAAAACCATGCAGAAACCTTTCCACGAGCACCCAGGGATGTGCACCCAGCACCACGTGCACGCACACGCAGCTAGAGAAAAGCACCTACCTTTTCACACACTGATGCCTAAGCAAACGCGTGGCCACACACACGCACACATCCGCAAGCGCGCCTACTCCCATCTATTGAGGGAAAGACGGACGAGCTCTTTGGTTGCTCTTCACAGGCTTGTCCCTGATCTATAGCTGAGGGCAAACACTTGTGTGCTTGTGGGAGAGCCTGTGTCTTTCCTGGAAGCGTTTGGGAGTTTTGCTCAGACGCGTGTTTCCTCAAGTTCAAGAATCAAGATCTAGGATACCTGCAGACAGGTGCCTGTTTGTGTGGAGACAGTCTGTTTGAAACTGTGTTCCTCAGCGCCCGCTCTTTCTCCCCGTCGCTCCACACGCCTGGGAGTCCCTTTCTTTCTCTCCACAAGCACGTGTGTTGACTTCGTCGCACATGTGCATCTGCACAAGCGTTGAGCTCAGCAGAGCGTGTCTCTTGACACTTGATGTGCGTTGGCTGTGTCTGCCTGCTCCAGTGAAGAGAGAAACGGGAAATCATCTTGGTAGAGGCAACAAAGCAAAGGCGAGGCAGGATTGACATCTGCTCAACAGAGACGGATTCCCTGCGCTGACACAGTTCACAGTTACACGAGAAGCAATCTGAGCGGTCCGTCGACCGGAGACGTGTTTCCCAAGAGGTCGTTTAGCGAGTGAACAGCAGTGTGCGCGACTTTCAGGAGTGTGCCTGGAAAGTGCCAGAATCACCAGGAGCATCTGTGCAAAAGCTGCTGCCTCTGTGACCGCATTGAGGCACGTTCGCGTGTCTGCGAGTATATAGACGGCTCTTTCGCGTTCACTCCGAGGGAAACGGTCCGCTATTGCTTCTGTGCGCACAGACGCGATTCCCTTGTCTCTTGCGAACACAGGGAACTCTGTGCATCCAAATCTACAGGCTAAGGACGCGTCTGCATATGTTTTGGTGAACAATCGAGTGTGCGTGTTCTGACAGCTGCCTCTATGCAGACGTCTCCACAGAGCCACTTCTGAATGCCCCGCAGCCCAGGACTGAATGGATACACTAACAAGTGCACCGGTGTGAGCAACCACATATGCAGAAGGACGTCTTTCATCTCACAGAAGCGCGAACGTCTTGGCGTTCAAGCACATGGCAGAAACAAGGTGTGAACAGATGAGCTGCTGCTATTTTCTCCGTTCGGCATGCTTCGTTGTAGCTCTCTTGCCGGTCGCCGGCTTAGCGGCTTGCTTTGCGCGACTAGCTCTGGGGAGAGAAGGAGATAGCGCCGGAAACCTCGCCTTTTGCCTTCTTCGGCGCTGGAACCTGGTTGCTGCGCCTTCTCTTTGTCCATGTGCACACACACGATTCCTCAGCGAAAACCATGCAGAAACCTTTCCACGAGCACCCAGGGATGTGCACCCAGCACCACGTGCACGCACACGCAGCTAGAGAAAAGCACCTACCTTTTCACACACTGATGCCTAAGCAAACGCGTGGCCACACACACGCACACATCCGCAAGCGCGCCTACTCCCATCTACTGAGAGAAAGACGGACGAGCTCTTTGGTTGCTCTTCACAGGCTTGTCCCTGATCTATAGCTGAGGGCAAACACTTGTGTGCTTGTGGGAGAGCCTGTGTCTTTCCTGGAAGCGTTTGGGAGTTTTGCTCAGACGCGTGTTTCCTCAAGTTCAAGAATCAAGATCTAGGATACCTGCAGACAGGTGCCTGTTTGTGTGGAGACAGTCTGTTTGAAACTGTGTTCCTCAGCGCCCGCTCTTTCTCCCCGTCGCTCCACACGCCTGGGAGTCCCTTTCTTTCTCTCCACAAGCACGTGTGTTGACTTCGTCGCACATGTGCATCTGCACAAGCGTTGAGCTCAGCAGAGCGTGTCTCTTGACACTTGATGTGCGTTGGCTGTGTCTGCCTGCTCCAGTGAAGAGAGAAACGGGAAATCATCTTGGTAGAGGCAACAAAGCAAAAGCGAGGCAGGATTGACATCTGCTCAACAGAGACGGATTCCCTGCGCTGACACAGTTCACAGTTACACGAGAAGCAATCTGAGCGGTCCGTCGACCGGAGACGTGTTTCCCAAGAGGTCGTTTAGCGAGTGAACAGCAGTGTGCGCGACTTTCAGGAGTGTGCCTGGAAAGTGCCAGAATCACCAGGAGCATCTGTGCAAAAGCTGCTGCCTCTGTGACCGCATTGAGGCACGTTCGCGTGTCTGCGAGTATATAGACGGCTCTTTCGCGTTCACTCCGAGGGAAACGGTCCGCTATTGCTTCTGTGCGCACAGACGCGATTCCCTTGTCTCTTGCGAACACAGGGAACTCTGTGCATCCAAATCTACAGGCTAAGGACGCGTCTGCATATGTTTTGGTGAACAATCGAGTGTGCGTGTTCTGACAGCTGCCTCTATGCAGACGTCTCCACAGAGCCACTTCTGAATGCCCCGCAGCCCAGGACTGAATGGATACACTAACAAGTGCACCGGTGTGAGCAACCACATATGCAGAAGGGCGTCTTTCATCTCACAGAAGCGCGAACGTCTTGGCGTTCAAGCACATGGCAGAAACAAGGTGTGAACAGATGAGCTGCTGCTATTTTCTCCGTTCGGCATGCTTCGTTGTAGCTCTCTTGCCGGTCGCCGGCTTAGCGGCTTGCTTTGCGCGACTAGCTCTGGGGAGAGAAGGAGATAGCTCCGGAAACCTCGCCTTTTGCCTTCTTCGGCGCTGGAACCTGGTTGCTGCGCCTTCTCTTTGTCCATGTGCACACACACGATTCCTCAGCGAAAACCATGCAGAAACCTTTCCACGAGCACCCAGGGATGTGCACCCAGCACCACGTGCACGCACACGCAGCTAGAGAAAAGCACCTACCTTTTCACACACTGATGCCTAAGCAAACGCGTGGCCACACACACGCACACATCCGCAAGCGCGCCTACTCCCATCTATTGAGGGAAAGACGGACGAGCTCTTTGGTTGCTCTTCACAGGCTTGTCCCTGATCTATAGCTGAGGGCAAACACTTGTGTGCTTGTGGGAGAGCCTGTGTCTTTCCTGGAAGCGTTTGGGAGTTTTGCTCAGACGCGTGTTTCCTCAAGTTCAAGAATCAAGATCTAGGATACCTGCAGACAGGTGCCTGTTTGTGTGGAGACAGTCTGTTTGAAACTGTGTTCCTCAGCGCCCGCTCTTTCTCCCCGTCGCTCCACACGCCTGGGAGTCCCTTTCTTTCTCTCCACAAGCACGTGTGTTGACTTCGTCGCACATGTGCATCTGCACAAGCGTTGAGCTCAGCAGAGCGTGTCTCTTGACACTTGATGTGCGTTGGCTGTGTCTGCCTGCTCCAGTGAAGAGAGAAACGGGAAATCGTCTTGGTAGAGGCAACAAAGCAAAAGCGAGGCAGGATTGACATCTGCTCAACAGAGACGGATTCCCTGCGCTGACACAGTTCACAGTTACACGAGAAGCAATCTGAGCGGTCCGTCGACCGGAGACGTGTTTCCCAAGAGGTCGTTTAGCGAGTGAACAGCAGTGTGCGCGACTTTCAGGAGTGTGCCTGGAAAGTGCCAGAATCACCAGGAGCATCTGTGCAAAAGCTGCTGCCTCTGTGACCGCATTGAGGCACGTTCGCGTGTCTGCGAGTATATAGACGGCTCTTTCGCGTTCACTCCGAGGGAAACGGTCCGCTATTGCTTCTGTGCGCACAGACGCGATTCCCTTGTCTCTTGCGAACACAGGGAACTCTGTGCATCCAAATCTACAGGCTAAGGACGCGTCTGCATATGTTTTGGTGAACAATCGAGTGTGCGTGTTCTGACAGCTGCCTCTATGCAGACGTCTCCACAGAGCCACTTCTGAATGCCCCGCAGCCCAGGACTGAATGGATACACTAACAAGTGCACCGGTGTGAGCAACCACATATGCAGAAGGACGTCTTTCATCTCACAGAAGCGCGAACGTCTTGGCGTTCAAGCACATGGCAGAAACAAGGTGTGAACAGATGAGCTGCTGCTATTTTCTCCGTTCGGCATGCTTCGTTGTAGCTCTCTTGCCGGTCGCCGGCTTAGCGGCTTGCTTTGCGCGACTAGCTCTGGGGAGAGAAGGAGATAGCGCCGGAAACCTCGCCTTTTGCCTTCTTCGGCGCTGGAACCTGGTTGCTGCGCCTTCTCTTTGTCCATGTGCACACACACGATTCCTCAGCGAAAACCATGCAGAAACCTTTCCACGAGCACCCAGGGATGTGCACCCAGCACCACGTGCACGCACACGCAGCTAGAGAAAAGCACCTACCTTTTCACACACTGAAGCCTAAGCAAACGCGTGGCCACACACGCACACATCCGCAAGCGCGCCTACTCCCATCTACTGAGGGAAAGACGGACGAGCTCTTTGGTTGCTCTTCACAGGCTTGTCCCTGATCTATAGCTGAGGGCAAACACTTGTGTGCTTGTGGGAGAGCCTGTGTCTTTCCTGGAAGCGTTTGGGAGTTTTGCTCAGACGCGTGTTTCCTCAAGTTCAAGAATCAAGATCTAGGATACCTGCAGACAGGTGCCTGTTTGTGTGGAGACAGTCTGTTTGAAACTGTGTTCCTCAGCGCCCGCTCTTTCTCCCCGTCGCTCCACACGCCTGGGAGTCCCTTTCTTTCTCTCCACAAGCACGTGTGTTGACTTCGTCGCACATGTGCATCTGCACAAGCGTTGAGCTCAGCAGAGCGTGTCTCTTGACACTTGATGTGCGTTGGCTGTGTCTGCCTGCTCCAGTGAAGAGAGAAACGGGAAATCGTCTTGGTAGAGGCAACAAAGCAAAAGCGAGGCAGGATTGACATCTGCTCAACAGAGACGGATTCCCTGCGCTGACACAGTTCACAGTTACACGAGAAGCAATCTGAGCGGTCCGTCGACCGGAGACGTGTTTCCCAAGAGGTCGTTTAGCGAGTGAACAGCAGTGTGCGCGACTTTCAGGAGTGTGCCTGGAAAGTGCCAGAATCACCAGGAGCATCTGTGCAAAAGCTGCTGCCTCTGTGACCGCATTGAGGCACGTTCGCGTGTCTGCGAGTATATAGACGGCTCTTTCGCGTTCACTCCGAGGGAAACGGTCCGCTATTGCTTCTGTGCGCACAGACGCGATTCCCTTGTCTCTTGCGAACACAGGGAACTCTGTGCATCCAAATCTACAGGCTAAGGACGCGTCTGCATATGTTTTGGTGAACAATCGAGTGTGCGTGTTCTGACAGCTGCCTCTATGCAGACGTCTCCACAGAGCCACTTCTGAATGCCCCGCAGCCCAGGACTGAATGGATACACTAACAAGTGCACCGGTGTGAGCAACCACATATGCAGAAGGACGTCTTTCATCTCACAGAAGCGCGAACGTCTTGGCGTTCAAGCACATGGCAGAAACAAGGTGTGAACAGATGAGCTGCTGCTATTTTCTCCGTTCGGCATGCTTCGTTGTAGCTCTCTTGCCGGTCGCCGGCTTAGCGGCTTGCTTTGCGCGACTAGCTCTGGGGAGAGAAGGAGATAGCGCCGGAAACCTCGCCTTTTGCCTTCTTCGGCGCTGGAACCTGGTTGCTGCGCCTTCTCTTTGTCCATGTGCACACACACGATTCCTCAGCGAAAACCATGCAGAAACCTTTCCACGAGCACCCAGGGATGTGCACCCAGCACCACGTGCACGCACACGCAGCTAGAGAAAAGCACCTACCTTTTCACACACTGAAGCCTAAGCAAACGCGTGGCCACACACACGCACACATCCGCAAGCGCGCCTACTCCCATCTACTGAGGGAAAGACGGACGAGCTCTTTGGTTGCTCTTCACAGGCTTGTCCCTGATCTATAGCTGAGGGCAAACACTTGTGTGCTTGTGGGAGAGCCTGTGTCTTTCCTGGAAGCGTTTGGGAGTTTTGCTCAGACGCGTGTTTCCTCAAGTTCAAGAATCAAGATCTAGGATACCTGCAGACAGGTGCCTGTTTGTGTGGAGACAGTCTGTTTGAAACTGTGTTCCTCAGCGCCCGCTCTTTCTCCCCGTCGCTCCACACGCCTGGGAGTCCCTTTCTTTCTCTCCACAAGCACGTGTGTTGACTTCGTCGCACATGTGCATCTGCACAAGCGTTGAGCTCAGCAGAGCGTGTCTCTTGACACTTGATGTGCGTTGGCTGTGTCTGCCTGCTCCAGTGAAGAGAGAAACGGGAAATCATCTTGGTAGAGGCAACAAAGCAAAAGCGAGGCAGGATTGACATCTGCTCAACAGAGACGGATTCCCTGCGCTGACACAGTTCACAGTTACACGAGAAGCAATCTGAGCGGTCCGTCGACCGGAGACGTGTTTCCCAAGAGGTCGTTTAGCGAGTGAACAGCAGTGTGCGCGACTTTCAGGAGTGTGCCTGGAAAGTGCCAGAATCACCAGGAGCATCTGTGCAAAAGCTGCTGCCTCTGTGACCGCATTGAGGCACGTTCGCGTGTCTGCGAGTATATAGACGGCTCTTTCGCGTTCACTCCGAGGGAAACGGTCCGCTATTGCTTCTGTGCGCACAGACGCGATTCCCTTGTCTCTTGCGAACACAGGGAACTCTGTGCATCCAAATCTACAGGCTAAGGACGCGTCTGCATATGTTTTGGTGAACAATCGAGTGTGCGTGTTCTGACAGCTGCCTCTATGCAGACGTCTCCACAGAGCCACTTCTGAATGCCCCGCAGCCCAGGACTGAATGGATACACTAACAAGTGCACCGGTGTGAGCAACCACATATGCAGAAGGACGTCTTTCATCTCACAGAAGCGCGAACGTCTTGGCGTTCAAGCACATGGCAGAAACAAGGTGTGAACAGATGAGCTGCTGCTATTTTCTCCGTTCGGCATGCTTCGTTGTAGCTCTCTTGCCGGTCGCCGGCTTAGCGGCTTGCTTTGCGCGACTAGCTCTGGGGAGAGAAGGAGATAGCGCCGGAAACCTCGCCTTTTGCCTTCTTCGGCGCTGGAACCTGGTTGCTGCGCCTTCTCTTTGTCCATGTGCACACACACGATTCCTCAGCGAAAACCATGCAGAAACCTTTCCACGAGCACCCAGGGATGTGCACCCAGCACCACGTGCACGCACACGCAGCTAGAGAAAAGCACCTACCTTTTCACACACTGATGCCTAAGCAAACGCGTGGCCACACACACGCACACATCCGCAAGCGCGCCTACTCCCATCTATTGAGGGAAAGACGGACGAGCTCTTTGGTTGCTCTTCACAGGCTTGTCCCTGATCTATAGCTGAGGGCAAACACTTGTGTGCTTGTGGGAGAGCCTGTGTCTTTCCTGGAAGCGTTTGGGAGTTTTGCTCAGACGCGTGTTTCCTCAAGTTCAAGAATCAAGATCTAGGATACCTGCAGACAGGTGCCTGTTTGTGTGGAGACAGTCTGTTTGAAACTGTGTTCCTCAGCGCCCGCTCTTTCTCCCCGTCGCTCCACACGCCTGGGAGTCCCTTTCTTTCTCTCCACAAGCACGTGTGTTGACTTCGTCGCACATGTGCATCTGCACAAGCGTTGAGCTCAGCAGAGCGTGTCTCTTGACACTTGATGTGCGTTGGCTGTGTCTGCCTGCTCCAGTGAAGAGAGAAACGGGAAATCATCTTGGTAGAGGCAACAAAGCAAAAGCGAGGCAGGATTGACATCTGCTCAACAGAGACGGATTCCCTGCGCTGACACAGTTCACAGTTACACGAGAAGCAATCTGAGCGGTCCGTCGACCGGAGACGTGTTTCCCAAGAGGTCGTTTAGCGAGTGAACAGCAGTGTGCGCGACTTTCAGGAGTGTGCCTGGAAAGTGCCAGAATCACCAGGAGCATCTGTGCAAAAGCTGCTGCCTCTGTGACCGCATTGAGGCACGTTCGCGTGTCTGCGAGTATATAGACGGCTCTTTCGCGTTCACTCCGAGGGAAACGGTCCGCTATTGCTTCTGTGCGCACAGACGCGATTCCCTTGTCTCTTGCGAACACAGGGAACTCTGTGCATCCAAATCTACAGGCTAAGGACGCGTCTGCATATGTTTTGGTGAACAATCGAGTGTGCGTGTTCTGACAGCTGCCTCTATGCAGACGTCTCCACAGAGCCACTTCTGAATGCCCCGCAGCCCAGGACTGAATGGATACACTAACAAGTGCACCGGTGTGAGCAACCACATATGCAGAAGGACGTCTTTCATCTCACAGAAGCGCGAACGTCTTGGCGTTCAAGCACATGGCAGAAACAAGGTGTGAACAGATGAGCTGCTGCTATTTTCTCCGTTCGGCATGCTTCGTTGTAGCTCTCTTGCCGGTCGCCGGCTTAGCGGCTTGCTTTGCGCGACTAGCTCTGGGGAGAGAAGGAGATAGCGCCGGAAACCTCGCCTTTTGCCTTCTTCGGCGCTGGAACCTGGTTGCTGCGCCTTCTCTTTGTCCATGTGCACACACACGATTCCTCAGCGAAAACCATGCAGAAACCTTTCCACGAGCACCCAGGGATGTGCACCCAGCACCACGTGCACGCACACGCAGCTAGAGAAAAGCACCTACCTTTTCACACACTGATGCCTAAGCAAACGCGTGGCCACACACACGCACACATCCGCAAGCGCGCCTACTCCCATCTATTGAGGGAAAGACGGACGAGCTCTTTGGTTGCTCTTCACAGGCTTGTCCCTGATCTATAGCTGAGGGCAAACACTTGTGTGCTTGTGGGAGAGCCTGTGTCTTTCCTGGAAGCGTTTGGGAGTTTTGCTCAGACGCGTGTTTCCTCAAGTTCAAGAATCAAGATCTAGGATACCTGCAGACAGGTGCCTGTTTGTGTGGAGACAGTCTGTTTGAAACTGTGTTCCTCAGCGCCCGCTCTTTCTCCCCGTCGCTCCACACGCCTGGGAGTCCCTTTCTTTCTCTCCACAAGCACGTGTGTTGACTTCGTCGCACATGTGCATCTGCACAAGCGTTGAGCTCAGCAGAGCGTGTCTCTTGACACTTGATGTGCGTTGGCTGTGTCTGCCTGCTCCAGTGAAGAGAGAAACGGGAAATCATCTTGGTAGAGGCAACAAAGCAAAAGCGAGGCAGGATTGACATCTGCTCAACAGAGACGGATTCCCTGCGCTGACACAGTTCACAGTTACACGAGAAGCAATCTGAGCGGTCCGTCGACCGGAGACGTGTTTCCCAAGAGGTCGTTTAGCGAGTGAACAGCAGTGTGCGCGACTTTCAGGAGTGTGCCTGGAAAGTGCCAGAATCACCAGGAGCATCTGTGCAAAAGCTGCTGCCTCTGTGACCGCATTGAGGCACGTTCGCGTGTCTGCGAGTATATAGACGGCTCTTTCGCGTTCACTCCGAGGGAAACGGTCCGCTATTGCTTCTGTGCGCACAGACGCGATTCCCTTGTCTCTTGCGAACACAGGGAACTCTGTGCATCCAAATCTACAGGCTAAGGACGCGTCTGCATATGTTTTGGTGAACAATCGAGTGTGCGTGTTCTGACAGCTGCCTCTATGCAGACGTCTCCACAGAGCCACTTCTGAATGCCCCGCAGCCCAGGACTGAATGGATACACTAACAAGTGCACCGGTGTGAGCAACCACATATGCAGAAGGACGTCTTTCATCTCACAGAAGCGCGAACGTCTTGGCGTTCAAGCACATGGCAGAAACAAGGTGTGAACAGATGAGCTGCTGCTATTTTCTCCGTTCGGCATGCTTCGTTGTAGCTCTCTTGCCGGTCGCCGGCTTAGCGGCTTGCTTTGCGCGACTAGCTCTGGGGAGAGAAGGAGATAGCGCCGGAAACCTCGCCTTTTGCCTTCTTCGGCGCTGGAACCTGGTTGCTGCGCCTTCTCTTTGTCCATGTGCACACACACGATTCCTCAGCGAAAACCATGCAGAAACCTTTCCACGAGCACCCAGGGATGTGCACCCAGCACCACGTGCACGCACACGCAGCTAGAGAAAAGCACCTACCTTTTCACACACTGATGCCTAAGCAAACGCGTGGCCACACACACGCACACATCCGCAAGCGCGCCTACTCCCATCTACTGAGAGAAAGACGGACGAGCTCTTTGGTTGCTCTTCACAGGCTTGTCCCTGATCTATAGCTGAGGGCAAACACTTGTGTGCTTGTGGGAGAGCCTGTGTCTTTCCTGGAAGCGTTTGGGAGTTTTGCTCAGACGCGTGTTTCCTCAAGTTCAAGAATCAAGATCTAGGATACCTGCAGACAGGTGCCTGTTTGTGTGGAGACAGTCTGTTTGAAACTGTGTTCCTCAGCGCCCGCTCTTTCTCCCCGTCGCTCCACACGCCTGGGAGTCCCTTTCTTTCTCTCCACAAGCACGTGTGTTGACTTCGTCGCACATGTGCATCTGCACAAGCGTTGAGCTCAGCAGAGCGTGTCTCTTGACACTTGATGTGCGTTGGCTGTGTCTGCCTGCTCCAGTGAAGAGAGAAACGGGAAATCATCTTGGTAGAGGCAACAAAGCAAAAGCGAGGCAGGATTGACATCTGCTCAACAGAGACGGATTCCCTGCGCTGACACAGTTCACAGTTACACGAGAAGCAATCTGAGCGGTCCGTCGACCGGAGACGTGTTTCCCAAGAGGTCGTTTAGCGAGTGAACAGCAGTGTGCGCGACTTTCAGGAGTGTGCCTGGAAAGTGCCAGAATCACCAGGAGCATCTGTGCAAAAGCTGCTGCCTCTGTGACCGCATTGAGGCACGTTCGCGTGTCTGCGAGTATATAGACGGCTCTTTCGCGTTCACTCCGAGGGAAACGGTCCGCTATTGCTTCTGTGCGCACAGACGCGATTCCCTTGTCTCTTGCGAACACAGGGAACTCTGTGCATCCAAATCTACAGGCTAAGGACGCGTCTGCATATGTTTTGGTGAACAATCGAGTGTGCGTGTTCTGACAGCTGCCTCTATGCAGACGTCTCCACAGAGCCACTTCTGAATGCCCCGCAGCCCAGGACTGAATGGATACACTAACAAGTGCACCGGTGTGAGCAACCACATATGCAGAAGGACGTCTTTCATCTCACAGAAGCGCGAACGTCTTGGCGTTCAAGCACATGGCAGAAACAAGGTGTGAACAGATGAGCTGCTGCTATTTTCTCCGTTCGGCATGCTTCGTTGTAGCTCTCTTGCCGGTCGCCGGCTTAGCGGCTTGCTTTGCGCGACTAGCTCTGGGGAGAGAAGGAGATAGCGCCGGAAACCTCGCCTTTTGCCTTCTTCGGCGCTGGAACCTGGTTGCTGCGCCTTCTCTTTGTCCATGTGCACACACACGATTCCTCAGCGAAAACCATGCAGAAACCTTTCCACGAGCACCCAGGGATGTGCACCCAGCACCACGTGCACGCACACGCAGCTAGAGAAAAGCACCTACCTTTTCACACACTGATGCCTAAGCAAACGCGTGGCCACACACACGCACACATCCGCAAGCGCGCCTACTCCCATCTATTGAGGGAAAGACGGACGAGCTCTTTGGTTGCTCTTCACAGGCTTGTCCCTGATCTATAGCTGAGGGCAAACACTTGTGTGCTTGTGGGAGAGCCTGTGTCTTTCCTGGAAGCGTTTGGGAGTTTTGCTCAGACGCGTGTTTCCTCAAGTTCAAGAATCAAGATCTAGGATACCTGCAGACAGGTGCCTGTTTGTGTGGAGACAGTCTGTTTGAAACTGTGTTCCTCAGCGCCCGCTCTTTCTCCCCGTCGCTCCACACGCCTGGGAGTCCCTTTCTTTCTCTCCACAAGCACGTGTGTTGACTTCGTCGCACATGTGCATCTGCACAAGCGTTGAGCTCAGCAGAGCGTGTCTCTTGACACTTGATGTGCGTTGGCTGTGTCTGCCTGCTCCAGTGAAGAGAGAAACGGGAAATCATCTTGGTAGAGGCAACAAAGCAAAAGCGAGGCAGGATTGACATCTGCTCAACAGAGACGGATTCCCTGCGCTGACACAGTTCACAGTTACACGAGAAGCAATCTGAGCGGTCCGTCGACCGGAGACGTGTTTCCCAAGAGGTCGTTTAGCGAGTGAACAGCAGTGTGCGCGACTTTCAGGAGTGTGCCTGGAAAGTGCCAGAATCACCAGGAGCATCTGTGCAAAAGCTGCTGCCTCTGTGACCGCATTGAGGCACGTTCGCGTGTCTGCGAGTATATAGACGGCTCTTTCGCGTTCACTCCGAGGGAAACGGTCCGCTATTGCTTCTGTGCGCACAGACGCGATTCCCTTGTCTCTTGCGAACACAGGGAACTCTGTGCATCCAAATCTACAGGCTAAGGACGCGTCTGCATATGTTTTGGTGAACAATCGAGTGTGCGTGTTCTGACAGCTGCCTCTATGCAGACGTCTCCACAGAGCCACTTCTGAATGCCCCGCAGCCCAGGACTGAATGGATACACTAACAAGTGCACCGGTGTGAGCAACCACATATGCAGAAGGACGTCTTTCATCTCACAGAAGCGCGAACGTCTTGGCGTTCAAGCACATGGCAGAAACAAGGTGTGAACAGATGAGCTGCTGCTATTTTCTCCGTTCGGCATGCTTCGTTGTAGCTCTCTTGCCGGTCGCCGGCTTAGCGGCTTGCTTTGCGCGACTAGCTCTGGGGAGAGAAGGAGATAGCGCCGGAAACCTCGCCTTTTGCCTTCTTCGGCGCTGGAACCTGGTTGCTGCGCCTTCTCTTTGTCCATGTGCACACACACGATTCCTCAGCGAAAACCATGCAGAAACCTTTCCACGAGCACCCAGGGATGTGCACCCAGCACCACGTGCACGCACACGCAGCTAGAGAAAAGCACCTACCTTTTCACACACTGATGCCTAAGCAAACGCGTGGCCACACACACGCACACATCCGCAAGCGCGCCTACTCCCATCTATTGAGGGAAAGACGGACGAGCTCTTTGGTTGCTCTTCACAGGCTTGTCCCTGATCTATAGCTGAGGGCAAACACTTGTGTGCTTGTGGGAGAGCCTGTGTCTTTCCTGGAAGCGTTTGGGAGTTTTGCTCAGACGCGTGTTTCCTCAAGTTCAAGAATCAAGATCTAGGATACCTGCAGACAGGTGCCTGTTTGTGTGGAGACAGTCTGTTTGAAACTGTGTTCCTCAGCGCCCGCTCTTTCTCCCCGTCGCTCCACACGCCTGGGAGTCCCTTTCTTTCTCTCCACAAGCACGTGTGTTGACTTCGTCGCACATGTGCATCTGCACAAGCGTTGAGCTCAGCAGAGCGTGTCTCTTGACACTTGATGTGCGTTGGCTGTGTCTGCCTGCTCCAGTGAAGAGAGAAACGGGAAATCATCTTGGTAGAGGCAACAAAGCAAAAGCGAGGCAGGATTGACATCTGCTCAACAGAGACGGATTCCCTGCGCTGACACAGTTCACAGTTACACGAGAAGCAATCTGAGCGGTCCGTCGACCGGAGACGTGTTTCCCAAGAGGTCGTTTAGCGAGTGAACAGCAGTGTGCGCGACTTTCAGGAGTGTGCCTGGAAAGTGCCAGAATCACCAGGAGCATCTGTGCAAAAGCTGCTGCCTCTGTGACCGCATTGAGGCACGTTCGCGTGTCTGCGAGTATATAGACGGCTCTTTCGCGTTCACTCCGAGGGAAACGGTCCGCTATTGCTTCTGTGCGCACAGACGCGATTCCCTTGTCTCTTGCGAACACAGGGAACTCTGTGCATCCAAATCTACAGGCTAAGGACGCGTCTGCATATGTTTTGGTGAACAATCGAGTGTGCGTGTTCTGACAGCTGCCTCTATGCAGACGTCTCCACAGAGCCACTTCTGAATGCCCCGCAGCCCAGGACTGAATGGATACACTAACAAGTGCACCGGTGTGAGCAACCACATATGCAGAAGGACGTCTTTCATCTCACAGAAGCGCGAACGTCTTGGCGTTCAAGCACATGGCAGAAACAAGGTGTGAACAGATGAGCTGCTGCTATTTTCTCCGTTCGGCATGCTTCGTTGTAGCTCTCTTGCCGGTCGCCGGCTTAGCGGCTTGCTTTGCGCGACTAGCTCTGGGGAGAGAAGGAGATAGCGCCGGAAACCTCGCCTTTTGCCTTCTTCGGCGCTGGAACCTGGTTGCTGCGCCTTCTCTTTGTCCATGTGCACACACACGATTCCTCAGCGAAAACCATGCAGAAACCTTTCCACGAGCACCCAGGGATGTGCACCCAGCACCACGTGCACGCACACGCAGCTAGAGAAAAGCACCTACCTTTTCACACACTGATGCCTAAGCAAACGCGTGGCCACACACACGCACACATCCGCAAGCGCGCCTACTCCCATCTACTGAGAGAAAGACGGACGAGCTCTTTGGTTGCTCTTCACAGGCTTGTCCCTGATCTATAGCTGAGGGCAAACACTTGTGTGCTTGTGGGAGAGCCTGTGTCTTTCCTGGAAGCGTTTGGGAGTTTTGCTCAGACGCGTGTTTCCTCAAGTTCAAGAATCAAGATCTAGGATACCTGCAGACAGGTGCCTGTTTGTGTGGAGACAGTCTGTTTGAAACTGTGTTCCTCAGCGCCCGCTCTTTCTCCCCGTCGCTCCACACGCCTGGGAGTCCCTTTCTTTCTCTCCACAAGCACGTGTGTTGACTTCGTCGCACATGTGCATCTGCACAAGCGTTGAGCTCAGCAGAGCGTGTCTCTTGACACTTGATGTGCGTTGGCTGTGTCTGCCTGCTCCAGTGAAGAGAGAAACGGGAAATCATCTTGGTAGAGGCAACAAAGCAAAAGCGAGGCAGGATTGACATCTGCTCAACAGAGACGGATTCCCTGCGCTGACACAGTTCACAGTTACACGAGAAGCAATCTGAGCGGTCCGTCGACCGGAGACGTGTTTCCCAAGAGGTCGTTTAGCGAGTGAACAGCAGTGTGCGCGACTTTCAGGAGTGTGCCTGGAAAGTGCCAGAATCACCAGGAGCATCTGTGCAAAAGCTGCTGCCTCTGTGACCGCATTGAGGCACGTTCGCGTGTCTGCGAGTATATAGACGGCTCTTTCGCGTTCACTCCGAGGGAAACGGTCCGCTATTGCTTCTGTGCGCACAGACGCGATTCCCTTGTCTCTTGCGAACACAGGGAACTCTGTGCATCCAAATCTACAGGCTAAGGACGCGTCTGCATATGTTTTGGTGAACAATCGAGTGTGCGTGTTCTGACAGCTGCCTCTATGCAGACGTCTCCACAGAGCCACTTCTGAATGCCCCGCAGCCCAGGACTGAATGGATACACTAACAAGTGCACCGGTGTGAGCAACCACATATGCAGAAGGACGTCTTTCATCTCACAGAAGCGCGAACGTCTTGGCGTTCAAGCACATGGCAGAAACAAGGTGTGAACAGATGAGCTGCTGCTATTTTCTCCGTTCGGCATGCTTCGTTGTAGCTCTCTTGCCGGTCGCCGGCTTAGCGGCTTGCTTTGCGCGACTAGCTCTGGGGAGAGAAGGAGATAGCGCCGGAAACCTCGCCTTTTGCCTTCTTCGGCGCTGGAACCTGGTTGCTGCGCCTTCTCTTTGTCCATGTGCACACACACGATTCCTCAGCGAAAACCATGCAGAAACCTTTCCACGAGCACCCAGGGATGTGCACCCAGCACCACGTGCACGCACACGCAGCTAGAGAAAAGCACCTACCTTTTCACACACTGATGCCTAAGCAAACGCGTGGCCACACACACGCACACATCCGCAAGCGCGCCTACTCCCATCTATTGAGGGAAAGACGGACGAGCTCTTTGGTTGCTCTTCACAGGCTTGTCCCTGATCTATAGCTGAGGGCAAACACTTGTGTGCTTGTGGGAGAGCCTGTGTCTTTCCTGGAAGCGTTTGGGAGTTTTGCTCAGACGCGTGTTTCCTCAAGTTCAAGAATCAAGATCTAGGATACCTGCAGACAGGTGCCTGTTTGTGTGGAGACAGTCTGTTTGAAACTGTGTTCCTCAGCGCCCGCTCTTTCTCCCCGTCGCTCCACACGCCTGGGAGTCCCTTTCTTTCTCTCCACAAGCACGTGTGTTGACTTCGTCGCACATGTGCATCTGCACAAGCGTTGAGCTCAGCAGAGCGTGTCTCTTGACACTTGATGTGCGTTGGCTGTGTCTGCCTGCTCCAGTGAAGAGAGAAACGGGAAATCATCTTGGTAGAGGCAACAAAGCAAAGGCGAGGCAGGATTGACATCTGCTCAACAGAGACGGATTCCCTGCGCTGACACAGTTCACAGTTACACGAGAAGCAATCTGAGCGGTCCGTCGACCGGAGACGTGTTTCCCAAGAGGTCGTTTAGCGAGTGAACAGCAGTGTGCGCGACTTTCAGGAGTGTGCCTGGAAAGTGCCAGAATCACCAGGAGCATCTGTGCAAAAGCTGCTGCCTCTGTGACCGCATTGAGGCACGTTCGCGTGTCTGCGAGTATATAGACGGCTCTTTCGCGTTCACTCCGAGGGAAACGGTCCGCTATTGCTTCTGTGCGCACAGACGCGATTCCCTTGTCTCTTGCGAACACAGGGAACTCTGTGCATCCAAATCTACAGGCTAAGGACGCGTCTGCATATGTTTTGGTGAACAATCGAGTGTGCGTGTTCTGACAGCTGCCTCTATGCAGACGTCTCCACAGAGCCACTTCTGAATGCCCCGCAGCCCAGGACTGAATGGATACACTAACAAGTGCACCGGTGTGAGCAACCACATATGCAGAAGGACGTCTTTCATCTCACAGAAGCGCGAACGTCTTGGCGTTCAAGCACATGGCAGAAACAAGGTGTGAAGAGATGAGCTGCTGCTATTTTCTCCGTTCGGCATGCTTCGTTGTAGCTCTCTTGCCGGTCGCCGGCTTAGCGGCTTGCTTTGCGCGACTAGCTCTGGGGAGAGAAGGAGATAGCGCCGGAAACCTCGCCTTTTGCCTTCTTCGGCGCTGGAACCTGGTTGCTGCGCCTTCTCTTTGTCCATGTGCACACACACGATTCCTCAGCGAAAACCATGCAGAAACCTTTCCACGAGCACCCAGGGATGTGCACCCAGCACCACGTGCACGCACACGCAGCTAGAGAAAAGCACCTACCTTTTCACACACTGATGCCTAAGCAAACGCGTGGCCACACACACGCACACATCCGCAAGCGCGCCTACTCCCATCTACTGAGAGAAAGACGGACGAGCTCTTTGGTTGCTCTTCACAGGCTTGTCCCTGATCTATAGCTGAGGGCAAACACTTGTGTGCTTGTGGGAGAGCCTGTGTCTTTCCTGGAAGCGTTTGGGAGTTTTGCTCAGACGCGTGTTTCCTCAAGTTCAAGAATCAAGATCTAGGATACCTGCAGACAGGTGCCTGTTTGTGTGGAGACAGTCTGTTTGAAACTGTGTTCCTCAGCGCCCGCTCTTTCTCCCCGTCGCTCCACACGCCTGGGAGTCCCTTTCTTTCTCTCCACAAGCACGTGTGTTGACTTCGTCGCACATGTGCATCTGCACAAGCGTTGAGCTCAGCAGAGCGTGTCTCTTGACACTTGATGTGCGTTGGCTGTGTCTGCCTGCTCCAGTGAAGAGAGAAACGGGAAATCATCTTGGTAGAGGCAACAAAGCAAAAGCGAGGCAGGATTGACATCTGCTCAACAGAGACGGATTCCCTGCGCTGACACAGTTCACAGTTACACGAGAAGCAATCTGAGCGGTCCGTCGACCGGAGACGTGTTTCCCAAGAGGTCGTTTAGCGAGTGAACAGCAGTGTGCGCGACTTTCAGGAGTGTGCCTGGAAAGTGCCAGAATCACCAGGAGCATCTGTGCAAAAGCTGCTGCCTCTGTGACCGCATTGAGGCACGTTCGCGTGTCTGCGAGTATATAGACGGCTCTTTCGCGTTCACTCCGAGGGAAACGGTCCGCTATTGCTTCTGTGCGCACAGACGCGATTCCCTTGTCTCTTGCGAACACAGGGAACTCTGTGCATCCAAATCTACAGGCTAAGGACGCGTCTGCATATGTTTTGGTGAACAATCGAGTGTGCGTGTTCTGACAGCTGCCTCTATGCAGACGTCTCCACAGAGCCACTTCTGAATGCCCCGCAGCCCAGGACTGAATGGATACACTAACAAGTGCACCGGTGTGAGCAACCACATATGCAGAAGGGCGTCTTTCATCTCACAGAAGCGCGAACGTCTTGGCGTTCAAGCACATGGCAGAAACAAGGTGTGAACAGATGAGCTGCTGCTATTTTCTCCGTTCGGCATGCTTCGTTGTAGCTCTCTTGCCGGTCGCCGGCTTAGCGGCTTGCTTTGCGCGACTAGCTCTGGGGAGAGAAGGAGATAGCGCCGGAAACCTCGCCTTTTGCCTTCTTCGGCGCTGGAACCTGGTTGCTGCGCCTTCTCTTTGTCCATGTGCACACACACGATTCCTCAGCGAAAACCATGCAGAAACCTTTCCACGAGCACCCAGGGATGTGCACCCAGCACCACGTGCACGCACACGCAGCTAGAGAAAAGCACCTACCTTTTCACACACTGATGCCTAAGCAAACGCGTGGCCACACACACGCACACATCCGCAAGCGCGCCTACTCCCATCTATTGAGGGAAAGACGGACGAGCTCTTTGGTTGCTCTTCACAGGCTTGTCCCTGATCTATAGCTGAGGGCAAACACTTGTGTGCTTGTGGGAGAGCCTGTGTCTTTCCTGGAAGCGTTTGGGAGTTTTGCTCAGACGCGTGTTTCCTCAAGTTCAAGAATCAAGATCTAGGATACCTGCAGACAGGTGCCTGTTTGTGTGGAGACAGTCTGTTTGAAACTGTGTTCCTCAGCGCCCGCTCTTTCTCCCCGTCGCTCCACACGCCTGGGAGTCCCTTTCTTTCTCTCCACAAGCACGTGTGTTGACTTCGTCGCACATGTGCATCTGCACAAGCGTTGAGCTCAGCAGAGCGTGTCTCTTGACACTTGATGTGCGTTGGCTGTGTCTGCCTGCTCCAGTGAAGAGAGAAACGGGAAATCGTCTTGGTAGAGGCAACAAAGCAAAAGCGAGGCAGGATTGACATCTGCTCAACAGAGACGGATTCCCTGCGCTGACACAGTTCACAGTTACACGAGAAGCAATCTGAGCGGTCCGTCGACCGGAGACGTGTTTCCCAAGAGGTCGTTTAGCGAGTGAACAGCAGTGTGCGCGACTTTCAGGAGTGTGCCTGGAAAGTGCCAGAATCACCAGGAGCATCTGTGCAAAAGCTGCTGCCTCTGTGACCGCATTGAGGCACGTTCGCGTGTCTGCGAGTATATAGACGGCTCTTTCGCGTTCACTCCGAGGGAAACGGTCCGCTATTGCTTCTGTGCGCACAGACGCGATTCCCTTGTCTCTTGCGAACACAGGGAACTCTGTGCATCCAAATCTACAGGCTAAGGACGCGTCTGCATATGTTTTGGTGAACAATCGAGTGTGCGTGTTCTGACAGCTGCCTCTATGCAGACGTCTCCACAGAGCCACTTCTGAATGCCCCGCAGCCCAGGACTGAATGGATACACTAACAAGTGCACCGGTGTGAGCAACCACATATGCAGAAGGACGTCTTTCATCTCACAGAAGCGCGAACGTCTTGGCGTTCAAGCACATGGCAGAAACAAGGTGTGAACAGATGAGCTGCTGCTATTTTCTCCGTTCGGCATGCTTCGTTGTAGCTCTCTTGCCGGTCGCCGGCTTAGCGGCTTGCTTTGCGCGACTAGCTCTGGGGAGAGAAGGAGATAGCGCCGGAAACCTCGCCTTTTGCCTTCTTCGGCGCTGGAACCTGGTTGCTGCGCCTTCTCTTTGTCCATGTGCACACACACGATTCCTCAGCGAAAACCATGCAGAAACCTTTCCACGAGCACCCAGGGATGTGCACCCAGCACCACGTGCACGCACACGCAGCTAGAGAAAAGCACCTACCTTTTCACACACTGATGCCTAAGCAAACGCGTGGCCACACACACGCACACATCCGCAAGCGCGCCTACTCCCATCTATTGAGGGAAAGACGGACGAGCTCTTTGGTTGCTCTTCACAGGCTTGTCCCTGATCTATAGCTGAGGGCAAACACTTGTGTGCTTGTGGGAGAGCCTGTGTCTTTCCTGGAAGCGTTTGGGAGTTTTGCTCAGACGCGTGTTTCCTCAAGTTCAAGAATCAAGATCTAGGATACCTGCAGACAGGTGCCTGTTTGTGTGGAGACAGTCTGTTTGAAACTGTGTTCCTCAGCGCCCGCTCTTTCTCCCCGTCGCTCCACACGCCTGGGAGTCCCTTTCTTTCTCTCCACAAGCACGTGTGTTGACTTCGTCGCACATGTGCATCTGCACAAGCGTTGAGCTCAGCAGAGCGTGTCTCTTGACACTTGATGTGCGTTGGCTGTGTCTGCCTGCTCCAGTGAAGAGAGAAACGGGAAATCGTCTTGGTAGAGGCAACAAAGCAAAAGCGAGGCAGGATTGACATCTGCTCAACAGAGACGGATTCCCTGCGCTGACACAGTTCACAGTTACACGAGAAGCAATCTGAGCGGTCCGTCGACCGGAGACGTGTTTCCCAAGAGGTCGTTTAGCGAGTGAACAGCAGTGTGCGCGACTTTCAGGAGTGTGCCTGGAAAGTGCCAGAATCACCAGGAGCATCTGTGCAAAAGCTGCTGCCTCTGTGACCGCATTGAGGCACGTTCGCGTGTCTGCGAGTATATAGACGGCTCTTTCGCGTTCACTCCGAGGGAAACGGTCCGCTATTGCTTCTGTGCGCACAGACGCGATTCCCTTGTCTCTTGCGAACACAGGGAACTCTGTGCATCCAAATCTACAGGCTAAGGACGCGTCTGCATATGTTTTGGTGAACAATCGAGTGTGCGTGTTCTGACAGCTGCCTCTATGCAGACGTCTCCACAGAGCCACTTCTGAATGCCCCGCAGCCCAGGACTGAATGGATACACTAACAAGTGCACCGGTGTGAGCAACCACATATGCAGAAGGACGTCTTTCATCTCACAGAAGCGCGAACGTCTTGGCGTTCAAGCACATGGCAGAAACAAGGTGTGAACAGATGAGCTGCTGCTATTTTCTCCGTTCGGCATGCTTCGTTGTAGCTCTCTTGCCGGTCGCCGGCTTAGCGGCTTGCTTTGCGCGACTAGCTCTGGGGAGAGAAGGAGATAGCGCCGGAAACCTCGCCTTTTGCCTTCTTCGGCGCTGGAACCTGGTTGCTGCGCCTTCTCTTTGTCCATGTGCACACACACGATTCCTCAGCGAAAACCATGCAGAAACCTTTCCACGAGCACCCAGGGATGTGCACCCAGCACCACGTGCACGCACACGCAGCTAGAGAAAAGCACCTACCTTTTCACACACTGATGCCTAAGCAAACGCGTGGCCACACACACGCACACATCCGCAAGCGCGCCTACTCCCATCTACTGAGGGAAAGACGGACGAGCTCTTTGGTTGCTCTTCACAGGCTTGTCCCTGATCTATAGCTGAGGGCAAACACTTGTGTGCTTGTGGGAGAGCCTGTGTCTTTCCTGGAAGCGTTTGGGAGTTTTGCTCAGACGCGTGTTTCCTCAAGTTCAAGAATCAAGATCTAGGATACCTGCAGACAGGTGCCTGTTTGTGTGGAGACAGTCTGTTTGAAACTGTGTTCCTCAGCGCCCGCTCTTTCTCCCCGTCGCTCCACACGCCTGGGAGTCCCTTTCTTTCTCTCCACAAGCACGTGTGTTGACTTCGTCGCACATGTGCATCTGCACAAGCGTTGAGCTCAGCAGAGCGTGTCTCTTGACACTTGATGTGCGTTGGCTGTGTCTGCCTGCTCCAGTGAAGAGAGAAACGGGAAATCATCTTGGTAGAGGCAACAAAGCAAAAGCGAGGCAGGATTGACATCTGCTCAACAGAGACGGATTCCCTGCGCTGACACAGTTCACAGTTACACGAGAAGCAATCTGAGCGGTCCGTCGACCGGAGACGTGTTTCCCAAGAGGTCGTTTAGCGAGTGAACAGCAGTGTGCGCGACTTTCAGGAGTGTGCCTGGAAAGTGCCAGAATCACCAGGAGCATCTGTGCAAAAGCTGCTGCCTCTGTGACCGCATTGAGGCACGTTCGCGTGTCTGCGAGTATATAGACGGCTCTTTCGCGTTCACTCCGAGGGAAACGGTCCGCTATTGCTTCTGTGCGCACAGACGCGATTCCCTTGTCTCTTGCGAACACAGGGAACTCTGTGCATCCAAATCTACAGGCTAAGGACGCGTCTGCATATGTTTTGGTGAACAATCGAGTGTGCGTGTTCTGACAGCTGCCTCTATGCAGACGTCTCCACAGAGCCACTTCTGAATGCCCCGCAGCCCAGGACTGAATGGATACACTAACAAGTGCACCGGTGTGAGCAACCACATATGCAGAAGGACGTCTTTCATCTCACAGAAGCGCGAACGTCTTGGCGTTCAAGCACATGGCAGAAACAAGGTGTGAACAGATGAGCTGCTGCTATTTTCTCCGTTCGGCATGCTTCGTTGTAGCTCTCTTGCCGGTCGCCGGCTTAGCGGCTTGCTTTGCGCGACTAGCTCTGGGGAGAGAAGGAGATAGCGCCGGAAACCTCGCCTTTTGCCTTCTTCGGCGCTGGAACCTGGTTGCTGCGCCTTCTCTTTGTCCATGTGCACACACACGATTCCTCAGCGAAAACCATGCAGAAACCTTTCCACGAGCACCCAGGGATGTGCACCCAGCACCACGTGCACGCACACGCAGCTAGAGAAAAGCACCTACCTTTTCACACACTGATGCCTAAGCAAACGCGTGGCCACACACACGCACACATCCGCAAGCGCGCCTACTCCCATCTACTGAGGGAAAGACGGACGAGCTCTTTGGTTGCTCTTCACAGGCTTGTCCCTGATCTATAGCTGAGGGCAAACACTTGTGTGCTTGTGGGAGAGCCTGTGTCTTTCCTGGAAGCGTTTGGGAGTTTTGCTCAGACGCGTGTTTCCTCAAGTTCAAGAATCAAGATCTAGGATACCTGCAGACAGGTGCCTGTTTGTGTGGAGACAGTCTGTTTGAAACTGTGTTCCTCAGCGCCCGCTCTTTCTCCCCGTCGCTCCACACGCCTGGGAGTCCCTTTCTTTCTCTCCACAAGCACGTGTGTTGACTTCGTCGCACATGTGCATCTGCACAAGCGTTGAGCTCAGCAGAGCGTGTCTCTTGACACTTGATGTGCGTTGGCTGTGTCTGCCTGCTCCAGTGAAGAGAGAAACGGGAAATCATCTTGGTAGAGGCAACAAAGCAAAAGCGAGGCAGGATTGACATCTGCTCAACAGAGACGGATTCCCTGCGCTGACACAGTTCACAGTTACACGAGAAGCAATCTGAGCGGTCCGTCGACCGGAGACGTGTTTCCCAAGAGGTCGTTTAGCGAGTGAACAGCAGTGTGCGCGACTTTCAGGAGTGTGCCTGGAAAGTGCCAGAATCACCAGGAGCATCTGTGCAAAAGCTGCTGCCTCTGTGACCGCATTGAGGCACGTTCGCGTGTCTGCGAGTATATAGACGGCTCTTTCGCGTTCACTCCGAGGGAAACGGTCCGCTATTGCTTCTGTGCGCACAGACGCGATTCCCTTGTCTCTTGCGAACACAGGGAACTCTGTGCATCCAAATCTACAGGCTAAGGACGCGTCTGCATATGTTTTGGTGAACAATCGAGTGTGCGTGTTCTGACAGCTGCCTCTATGCAGACGTCTCCACAGAGCCACTTCTGAATGCCCCGCAGCCCAGGACTGAATGGATACACTAACAAGTGCACCGGTGTGAGCAACCACATATGCAGAAGGACGTCTTTCATCTCACAGAAGCGCGAACGTCTTGGCGTTCAAGCACATGGCAGAAACAAGGTGTGAACAGATGAGCTGCTGCTATTTTCTCCGTTCGGCATGCTTCGTTGTAGCTCTCTTGCCGGTCGCCGGCTTAGCGGCTTGCTTTGCGCGACTAGCTCTGGGGAGAGAAGGAGATAGCGCCGGAAACCTCGCCTTTTGCCTTCTTCGGCGCTGGAACCTGGTTGCTGCGCCTTCTCTTTGTCCATGTGCACACACACGATTCCTCAGCGAAAACCATGCAGAAACCTTTCCACGAGCACCCAGGGATGTGCACCCAGCACCACGTGCACGCACACGCAGCTAGAGAAAAGCACCTACCTTTTCACACACTGATGCCTAAGCAAACGCGTGGCCACACACACGCACACATCCGCAAGCGCGCCTACTCCCATCTATTGAGGGAAAGACGGACGAGCTCTTTGGTTGCTCTTCACAGGCTTGTCCCTGATCTATAGCTGAGGGCAAACACTTGTGTGCTTGTGGGAGAGCCTGTGTCTTTCCTGGAAGCGTTTGGGAGTTTTGCTCAGACGCGTGTTTCCTCAAGTTCAAGAATCAAGATCTAGGATACCTGCAGACAGGTGCCTGTTTGTGTGGAGACAGTCTGTTTGAAACTGTGTTCCTCAGCGCCCGCTCTTTCTCCCCGTCGCTCCACACGCCTGGGAGTCCCTTTCTTTCTCTCCACAAGCACGTGTGTTGACTTCGTCGCACATGTGCATCTGCACAAGCGTTGAGCTCAGCAGAGCGTGTCTCTTGACACTTGATGTGCGTTGGCTGTGTCTGCCTGCTCCAGTGAAGAGAGAAACGGGAAATCATCTTGGTAGAGGCAACAAAGCAAAAGCGAGGCAGGATTGACATCTGCTCAACAGAGACGGATTCCCTGCGCTGACACAGTTCACAGTTACACGAGAAGCAATCTGAGCGGTCCGTCGACCGGAGACGTGTTTCCCAAGAGGTCGTTTAGCGAGTGAACAGCAGTGTGCGCGACTTTCAGGAGTGTGCCTGGAAAGTGCCAGAATCACCAGGAGCATCTGTGCAAAAGCTGCTGCCTCTGTGACCGCATTGAGGCACGTTCGCGTGTCTGCGAGTATATAGACGGCTCTTTCGCGTTCACTCCGAGGGAAACGGTCCGCTATTGCTTCTGTGCGCACAGACGCGATTCCCTTGTCTCTTGCGAACACAGGGAACTCTGTGCATCCAAATCTACAGGCTAAGGACGCGTCTGCATATGTTTTGGTGAACAATCGAGTGTGCGTGTTCTGACAGCTGCCTCTATGCAGACGTCTCCACAGAGCCACTTCTGAATGCCCCGCAGCCCAGGACTGAATGGATACACTAACAAGTGCACCGGTGTGAGCAACCACATATGCAGAAGGACGTCTTTCATCTCACAGAAGCGCGAACGTCTTGGCGTTCAAGCACATGGCAGAAACAAGGTGTGAACAGATGAGCTGCTGCTATTTTCTCCGTTCGGCATGCTTCGTTGTAGCTCTCTTGCCGGTCGCCGGCTTAGCGGCTTGCTTTGCGCGACTAGCTCTGGGGAGAGAAGGAGATAGCGCCGGAAACCTCGCCTTTTGCCTTCTTCGGCGCTGGAACCTGGTTGCTGCGCCTTCTCTTTGTCCATGTGCACACACACGATTCCTCAGCGAAAACCATGCAGAAACCTTTCCACGAGCACCCAGGGATGTGCACCCAGCACCACGTGCACGCACACGCAGCTAGAGAAAAGCACCTACCTTTTCACACACTGATGCCTAAGCAAACGCGTGGCCACACACACGCACACATCCGCAAGCGCGCCTACTCCCATCTATTGAGGGAAAGACGGACGAGCTCTTTGGTTGCTCTTCACAGGCTTGTCCCTGATCTATAGCTGAGGGCAAACACTTGTGTGCTTGTGGGAGAGCCTGTGTCTTTCCTGGAAGCGTTTGGGAGTTTTGCTCAGACGCGTGTTTCCTCAAGTTCAAGAATCAAGATCTAGGATACCTGCAGACAGGTGCCTGTTTGTGTGGAGACAGTCTGTTTGAAACTGTGTTCCTCAGCGCCCGCTCTTTCTCCCCGTCGCTCCACACGCCTGGGAGTCCCTTTCTTTCTCTCCACAAGCACGTGTGTTGACTTCGTCGCACATGTGCATCTGCACAAGCGTTGAGCTCAGCAGAGCGTGTCTCTTGACACTTGATGTGCGTTGGCTGTGTCTGCCTGCTCCAGTGAAGAGAGAAACGGGAAATCATCTTGGTAGAGGCAACAAAGCAAAAGCGAGGCAGGATTGACATCTGCTCAACAGAGACGGATTCCCTGCGCTGACACAGTTCACAGTTACACGAGAAGCAATCTGAGCGGTCCGTCGACCGGAGACGTGTTTCCCAAGAGGTCGTTTAGCGAGTGAACAGCAGTGTGCGCGACTTTCAGGAGTGTGCCTGGAAAGTGCCAGAATCACGAGGAGCATCTGTGCAAAAGCTGCTGCCTCTGTGACCGCATTGAGGCACGTTCGCGTGTCTGCGAGTATATAGACGGCTCTTTCGCGTTCACTCCGAGGGAAACGGTCCGCTATTGCTTCTGTGCGCACAGACGCGATTCCCTTGTCTCTTGCGAACACAGGGAACTCTGTGCATCCAAATCTACAGGCTAAGGACGCGTCTGCATATGTTTTGGTGAACAATCGAGTGTGCGTGTTCTGACAGCTGCCTCTATGCAGACGTCTCCACAGAGCCACTTCTGAATGCCCCGCAGCCCAGGACTGAATGGATACACTAACAAGTGCACCGGTGTGAGCAACCACATATGCAGAAGGACGTCTTTCATCTCACAGAAGCGCGAACGTCTTGGCGTTCAAGCACATGGCAGAAACAAGGTGTGAACAGATGAGCTGCTGCTATTTTCTCCGTTCGGCATGCTTCGTTGTAGCTCTCTTGCCGGTCGCCGGCTTAGCGGCTTGCTTTGCGCGACTAGCTCTGGGGAGAGAAGGAGATAGCGCCGGAAACCTCGCCTTTTGCCTTCTTCGGCGCTGGAACCTGGTTGCTGCGCCTTCTCTTTGTCCATGTGCACACACACGATTCCTCAGCGAAAACCATGCAGAAACCTTTCCACGAGCACCCAGGGATGTGCACCCAGCACCACGTGCACGCACACGCAGCTAGAGAAAAGCACCTACCTTTTCACACACTGATGCCTAAGCAAACGCGTGGCCACACACACGCACACATCCGCAAGCGCGCCTACTCCCATCTATTGAGGGAAAGACGGACGAGCTCTTTGGTTGCTCTTCACAGGCTTGTCCCTGATCTATAGCTGAGGGCAAACACTTGTGTGCTTGTGGGAGAGCCTGTGTCTTTCCTGGAAGCGTTTGGGAGTTTTGCTCAGACGCGTGTTTCCTCAAGTTCAAGAATCAAGATCTAGGATACCTGCAGACAGGTGCCTGTTTGTGTGGAGACAGTCTGTTTGAAACTGTGTTCCTCAGCGCCCGCTCTTTCTCCCCGTCGCTCCACACGCCTGGGAGTCCCTTTCTTTCTCTCCACAAGCACGTGTGTTGACTTCGTCGCACATGTGCATCTGCACAAGCGTTGAGCTCAGCAGAGCGTGTCTCTTGACACTTGATGTGCGTTGGCTGTGTCTGCCTGCTCCAGTGAAGAGAGAAACGGGAAATCATCTTGGTAGAGGCAACAAAGCAAAAGCGAGGCAGGATTGACATCTGCTCAACAGAGACGGATTCCCTGCGCTGACACAGTTCACAGTTACACGAGAAGCAATCTGAGCGGTCCGTCGACCGGAGACGTGTTTCCCAAGAGGTCGTTTAGCGAGTGAACAGCAGTGTGCGCGACTTTCAGGAGTGTGCCTGGAAAGTGCCAGAATCACCAGGAGCATCTGTGCAAAAGCTGCTGCCTCTGTGACCGCATTGAGGCACGTTCGCGTGTCTGCGAGTATATAGACGGCTCTTTCGCGTTCACTCCGAGGGAAACGGTCCGCTATTGCTTCTGTGCGCACAGACGCGATTCCCTTGTCTCTTGCGAACACAGGGAACTCTGTGCATCCAAATCTACAGGCTAAGGACGCGTCTGCATATGTTTTGGTGAACAATCGAGTGTGCGTGTTCTGACAGCTGCCTCTATGCAGACGTCTCCACAGAGCCACTTCTGAATGCCCCGCAGCCCAGGACTGAATGGATACACTAACAAGTGCACCGGTGTGAGCAACCACATATGCAGAAGGACGTCTTTCATCTCACAGAAGCGCGAACGTCTTGGCGTTCAAGCACATGGCAGAAACAAGGTGTGAACAGATGAGCTGCTGCTATTTTCTCCGTTCGGCATGCTTCGTTGTAGCTCTCTTGCCGGTCGCCGGCTTAGCGGCTTGCTTTGCGCGACTAGCTCTGGGGAGAGAAGGAGATAGCGCCGGAAACCTCGCCTTTTGCCTTCTTCGGCGCTGGAACCTGGTTGCTGCGCCTTCTCTTTGTCCATGTGCACACACACGATTCCTCAGCGAAAACCATGCAGAAACCTTTCCACGAGCACCCAGGGATGTGCACCCAGCACCACGTGCACGCACACGCAGCTAGAGAAAAGCACCTACCTTTTCACACACTGATGCCTAAGCAAACGCGTGGCCACACACACGCACACATCCGCAAGCGCGCCTACTCCCATCTATTGAGGGAAAGACGGACGAGCTCTTTGGTTGCTCTTCACAGGCTTGTCCCTGATCTATAGCTGAGGGCAAACACTTGTGTGCTTGTGGGAGAGCCTGTGTCTTTCCTGGAAGCGTTTGGGAGTTTTGCTCAGACGCGTGTTTCCTCAAGTTCAAGAATCAAGATCTAGGATACCTGCAGACAGGTGCCTGTTTGTGTGGAGACAGTCTGTTTGAAACTGTGTTCCTCAGCGCCCGCTCTTTCTCCCCGTCGCTCCACACGCCTGGGAGTCCCTTTCTTTCTCTCCACAAGCACGTGTGTTGACTTCGTCGCACATGTGCATCTGCACAAGCGTTGAGCTCAGCAGAGCGTGTCTCTTGACACTTGATGTGCGTTGGCTGTGTCTGCCTGCTCCAGTGAAGAGAGAAACGGGAAATCATCTTGGTAGAGGCAACAAAGCAAAAGCGAGGCAGGATTGACATCTGCTCAACAGAGACGGATTCCCTGCGCTGACACAGTTCACAGTTACACGAGAAGCAATCTGAGCGGTCCGTCGACCGGAGACGTGTTTCCCAAGAGGTCGTTTAGCGAGTGAACAGCAGTGTGCGCGACTTTCAGGAGTGTGCCTGGAAAGTGCCAGAATCACGAGGAGCATCTGTGCAAAAGCTGCTGCCTCTGTGACCGCATTGAGGCACGTTCGCGTGTCTGCGAGTATATAGACGGCTCTTTCGCGTTCACTCCGAGGGAAACGGTCCGCTATTGCTTCTGTGCGCACAGACGCGATTCCCTTGTCTCTTGCGAACACAGGGAACTCTGTGCATCCAAATCTACAGGCTAAGGACGCGTCTGCATATGTTTTGGTGAACAATCGAGTGTGCGTGTTCTGACAGCTGCCTCTATGCAGACGTCTCCACAGAGCCACTTCTGAATGCCCCGCAGCCCAGGACTGAATGGATACACTAACAAGTGCACCGGTGTGAGCAACCACATATGCAGAAGGACGTCTTTCATCTCACAGAAGCGCGAACGTCTTGGCGTTCAAGCACATGGCAGAAACAAGGTGTGAACAGATGAGCTGCTGCTATTTTCTCCGTTCGGCATGCTTCGTTGTAGCTCTCTTGCCGGTCGCCGGCTTAGCGGCTTGCTTTGCGCGACTAGCTCTGGGGAGAGAAGGAGATAGCGCCGGAAACCTCGCCTTTTGCCTTCTTCGGCGCTGGAACCTGGTTGCTGCGCCTTCTCTTTGTCCATGTGCACACACACGATTCCTCAGCGAAAACCATGCAGAAACCTTTCCACGAGCACCCAGGGATGTGCACCCAGCACCACGTGCACGCACACGCAGCTAGAGAAAAGCACCTACCTTTTCACACACTGATGCCTAAGCAAACGCGTGGCCACACACACGCACACATCCGCAAGCGCGCCTACTCCCATCTATTGAGGGAAAGACGGACGAGCTCTTTGGTTGCTCTTCACAGGCTTGTCCCTGATCTATAGCTGAGGGCAAACACTTGTGTGCTTGTGGGAGAGCCTGTGTCTTTCCTGGAAGCGTTTGGGAGTTTTGCTCAGACGCGTGTTTCCTCAAGTTCAAGAATCAAGATCTAGGATACCTGCAGACAGGTGCCTGTTTGTGTGGAGACAGTCTGTTTGAAACTGTGTTCCTCAGCGCCCGCTCTTTCTCCCCGTCGCTCCACACGCCTGGGAGTCCCTTTCTTTCTCTCCACAAGCACGTGTGTTGACTTCGTCGCACATGTGCATCTGCACAAGCGTTGAGCTCAGCAGAGCGTGTCTCTTGACACTTGATGTGCGTTGGCTGTGTCTGCCTGCTCCAGTGAAGAGAGAAACGGGAAATCATCTTGGTAGAGGCAACAAAGCAAAAGCGAGGCAGGATCCACATCTGCTCAACAGAGACGGATTCCCTGCGCTGACACAGTTCACAGTTACACGAGAAGCAATCTGAGCGGTCCGTCGACCGGAGACGTGTTTCCCAAGAGGTCGTTTAGCGAGTGAACAGCAGTGTGCGCGACTTTCAGGAGTGTGCCTGGAAAGTGCCAGAATCACCAGGAGCATCTGTGCAAAAGCTGCTGCCTCTGTGACCGCATTGAGGCACGTTCGCGTGTCTGCGAGTATATAGACGGCTCTTTCGCGTTCACTCCGAGGGAAACGGTCCGCTATTGCTTCTGTGCGCACAGACGCGATTCCCTTGTCTCTTGCGAACACAGGGAACTCTGTGCATCCAAATCTACAGGCTAAGGACGCGTCTGCATATGTTTTGGTGAACAATCGAGTGTGCGTGTTCTGACAGCTGCCTCTATGCAGACGTCTCCACAGAGCCACTTCTGAATGCCCCGCAGCCCAGGACTGAATGGATACACTAACAAGTGCACCGGTGTGAGCAACCACATATGCAGAAGGACGTCTTTCATCTCACAGAAGCGCGAACGTCTTGGCGTTCAAGCACATGGCAGAAACAAGGTGTGAACAGATGAGCTGCTGCTATTTTCTCCGTTCGGCATGCTTCGTTGTAGCTCTCTTGCCGGTCGCCGGCTTAGCGGCTTGCTTTGCGCGACTAGCTCTGGGGAGAGAAGGAGATAGCGCCGGAAACCTCGCCTTTTGCCTTCTTCGGCGCTGGAACCTGGTTGCTGCGCCTTCTCTTTGTCCATGTGCACACACACGATTCCTCAGCGAAAACCATGCAGAAACCTTTCCACGAGCACCCAGGGATGTGCACCCAGCACCACGTGCACGCACACGCAGCTAGAGAAAAGCACCTACCTTTTCACACACTGATGCCTAAGCAAACGCGTGGCCACACACACGCACACATCCGCAAGCGCGCCTACTCCCATCTATTGAGGGAAAGACGGACGAGCAACGTCCTGACAGGCTTGAGGGGAAAAACGTCCGTTGACGGTTGGCGTACTGCACGCCCGCCTACGGGGCTGCAGGGGAATCCACATTTGGAAGGTACCTGAAGATGTGTGCCTGTTCTTGGAGCTCCGCTAGTAGGGTAGCAAAGACACTCGTAGGCAGTACTGAATGCTGCTCCGTGCTACTTCTCCTCCGCTGGCAAATGCTTCAGTGTCGCCCGAGGAAAGACGTTTAACAATCGATCTCCAAGAGGAACGAAACACATGATGCCATAAGGCGAAAGAATAGCAGGGCATCTCTTCACAGGCTTGTCCCTGATCTATAGCTGAGGGCAAACACTTGTGTGCTTGTGGGAGAGCCTGTGTCTTTCCTGGAAGCGTTTGGGAGTTTTGCTCAGACGCGTGTTTCCTCAAGTTCAAGAATCAAGATCTAGGATACCTGCAGACAGGTGCCTGTTTGTGTGGAGACAGTCTGTTTGAAACTGTGTTCCTCAGCGCCCGCTCTTTCTCCCCGTCGCTCCACACGCCTGGGAGTCCCTTTCTTTCTCTCCACAAGCACGTGTGTTGACTTCGTCGCACATGTGCATCTGCACAAGCGTTGAGCTCAGCAGAGCGTGTCTCTTGACACTTGATGTGCGTTGGCTGTGTCTGCCTGCTCCAGTGAAGAGAGAAACGGGAAATCATCTTGGTAGAGGCAACAAAGCAAAAGCGAGGCAGGATTGACATCTGCTCAACAGAGACGGATTCCCTGCGCTGACACAGTTCACAGTTACACGAGAAGCAATCTGAGCGGTCCGTCGACCGGAGACGTGTTTCCCAAGAGGTCGTTTAGCGAGTGAACAGCAGTGTGCGCGACTTTCAGGAGTGTGCCTGGAAAGTGCCAGAATCACGAGGAGCATCTGTGCAAAAGCTGCTGCCTCTGTGACCGCATTGAGGCACGTTCGCGTGTCTGCGAGTATATAGACGGCTCTTTCGCGTTCACTCCGAGGGAAACGGTCCGCTATTGCTTCTGTGCGCACAGACGCGATTCCCTTGTCTCTTGCGAACACAGGGAACTCTGTGCATCCAAATCTACAGGCTAAGGACGCGTCTGCATATGTTTTGGTGAACAATCGAGTGTGCGTGTTCTGACAGCTGCCTCTATGCAGACGTCTCCACAGAGCCACTTCTGAATGCCCCGCAGCCCAGGACTGAATGGATACACTAACAAGTGCACCGGTGTGAGCAACCACATATGCAGAAGGACGTCTTTCATCTCACAGAAGCGCGAACGTCTTGGCGTTCAAGCACATGGCAGAAACAAGGTGTGAACAGATGAGCTGCTGCTATTTTCTCCGTTCGGCATGCTTCGTTGTAGCTCTCTTGCCGGTCGCCGGCTTAGCGGCTTGCTTTGCGCGACTAGCTCTGGGGAGAGAAGGAGATAGCGCCGGAAACCTCGCCTTTTGCCTTCTTCGGCGCTGGAACCTGGTTGCTGCGCCTTCTCTTTGTCCATGTGCACACACACGATTCCTCAGCGAAAACCATGCAGAAACCTTTCCACGAGCACCCAGGGATGTGCACCCAGCACCACGTGCACGCACACGCAGCTAGAGAAAAGCACCTACCTTTTCACACACTGATGCCTAAGCAAACGCGTGGCCACACACACGCACACATCCGCAAGCGCGCCTACTCCCATCTATTGAGGGAAAGACGGACGAGCTCTTTGGTTGCTCTTCACAGGCTTGTCCCTGATCTATAGCTGAGGGCAAACACTTGTGTGCTTGTGGGAGAGCCTGTGTCTTTCCTGGAAGCGTTTGGGAGTTTTGCTCAGACGCGTGTTTCCTCAAGTTCAAGAATCAAGATCTAGGATACCTGCAGACAGGTGCCTGTTTGTGTGGAGACAGTCTGTTTGAAACTGTGTTCCTCAGCGCCCGCTCTTTCTCCCCGTCGCTCCACACGCCTGGGAGTCCCTTTCTTTCTCTCCACAAGCACGTGTGTTGACTTCGTCGCACATGTGCATCTGCACAAGCGTTGAGCTCAGCAGAGCGTGTCTCTTGACACTTGATGTGCGTTGGCTGTGTCTGCCTGCTCCAGTGAAGAGAGAAACGGGAAATCATCTTGGTAGAGGCAACAAAGCAAAAGCGAGGCAGGATTGACATCTGCTCAACAGAGACGGATTCCCTGCGCTGACACAGTTCACAGTTACACGAGAAGCAATCTGAGCGGTCCGTCGACCGGAGACGTGTTTCCCAAGAGGTCGTTTAGCGAGTGAACAGCAGTGTGCGCGACTTTCAGGAGTGTGCCTGGAAAGTGCCAGAATCACCAGGAGCATCTGTGCAAAAGCTGCTGCCTCTGTGACCGCATTGAGGCACGTTCGCGTGTCTGCGAGTATATAGACGGCTCTTTCGCGTTCACTCCGAGGGAAACGGTCCGCTATTGCTTCTGTGCGCACAGACGCGATTCCCTTGTCTCTTGCGAACACAGGGAACTCTGTGCATCCAAATCTACAGGCTAAGGACGCGTCTGCATATGTTTTGGTGAACAATCGAGTGTGCGTGTTCTGACAGCTGCCTCTATGCAGACGTCTCCACAGAGCCACTTCTGAATGCCCCGCAGCCCAGGACTGAATGGATACACTAACAAGTGCACCGGTGTGAGCAACCACATATGCAGAAGGACGTCTTTCATCTCACAGAAGCGCGAACGTCTTGGCGTTCAAGCACATGGCAGAAACAAGGTGTGAACAGATGAGCTGCTGCTATTTTCTCCGTTCGGCATGCTTCGTTGTAGCTCTCTTGCCGGTCGCCGGCTTAGCGGCTTGCTTTGCGCGACTAGCTCTGGGGAGAGAAGGAGATAGCGCCGGAAACCTCGCCTTTTGCCTTCTTCGGCGCTGGAACCTGGTTGCTGCGCCTTCTCTTTGTCCATGTGCACACACACGATTCCTCAGCGAAAACCATGCAGAAACCTTTCCACGAGCACCCAGGGATGTGCACCCAGCACCACGTGCACGCACACGCAGCTAGAGAAAAGCACCTACCTTTTCACACACTGATGCCTAAGCAAACGCGTGGCCACACACACGCACACATCCGCAAGCGCGCCTACTCCCATCTATTGAGGGAAAGACGGACGAGCTCTTTGGTTGCTCTTCACAGGCTTGTCCCTGATCTATAGCTGAGGGCAAACACTTGTGTGCTTGTGGGAGAGCCTGTGTCTTTCCTGGAAGCGTTTGGGAGTTTTGCTCAGACGCGTGTTTCCTCAAGTTCAAGAATCAAGATCTAGGATACCTGCAGACAGGTGCCTGTTTGTGTGGAGACAGTCTGTTTGAAACTGTGTTCCTCAGCGCCCGCTCTTTCTCCCCGTCGCTCCACACGCCTGGGAGTCCCTTTCTTTCTCTCCACAAGCACGTGTGTTGACTTCGTCGCACATGTGCATCTGCACAAGCGTTGAGCTCAGCAGAGCGTGTCTCTTGACACTTGATGTGCGTTGGCTGTGTCTGCCTGCTCCAGTGAAGAGAGAAACGGGAAATCATCTTGGTAGAGGCAACAAAGCAAAAGCGAGGCAGGATTGACATCTGCTCAACAGAGACGGATTCCCTGCGCTGACACAGTTCACAGTTACACGAGAAGCAATCTGAGCGGTCCGTCGACCGGAGACGTGTTTCCCAAGAGGTCGTTTAGCGAGTGAACAGCAGTGTGCGCGACTTTCAGGAGTGTGCCTGGAAAGTGCCAGAATCACCAGGAGCATCTGTGCAAAAGCTGCTGCCTCTGTGACCGCATTGAGGCACGTTCGCGTGTCTGCGAGTATATAGACGGCTCTTTCGCGTTCACTCCGAGGGAAACGGTCCGCTATTGCTTCTGTGCGCACAGACGCGATTCCCTTGTCTCTTGCGAACACAGGGAACTCTGTGCATCCAAATCTACAGGCTAAGGACGCGTCTGCATATGTTTTGGTGAACAATCGAGTGTGCGTGTTCTGACAGCTGCCTCTATGCAGACGTCTCCACAGAGCCACTTCTGAATGCCCCGCAGCCCAGGACTGAATGGATACACTAACAAGTGCACCGGTGTGAGCAACCACATATGCAGAAGGACGTCTTTCATCTCACAGAAGCGCGAACGTCTTGGCGTTCAAGCACATGGCAGAAACAAGGTGTGAACAGATGAGCTGCTGCTATTTTCTCCGTTCGGCATGCTTCGTTGTAGCTCTCTTGCCGGTCGCCGGCTTAGCGGCTTGCTTTGCGCGACTAGCTCTGGGGAGAGAAGGAGATAGCGCCGGAAACCTCGCCTTTTGCCTTCTTCGGCGCTGGAACCTGGTTGCTGCGCCTTCTCTTTGTCCATGTGCACACACACGATTCCTCAGCGAAAACCATGCAGAAACCTTTCCACGAGCACCCAGGGATGTGCACCCAGCACCACGTGCACGCACACGCAGCTAGAGAAAAGCACCTACCTTTTCACACACTGATGCCTAAGCAAACGCGTGGCCACACACACGCACACATCCGCAAGCGCGCCTACTCCCATCTATTGAGGGAAAGACGGACGAGCTCTTTGGTTGCTCTTCACAGGCTTGTCCCTGATCTATAGCTGAGGGCAAACACTTGTGTGCTTGTGGGAGAGCCTGTGTCTTTCCTGGAAGCGTTTGGGAGTTTTGCTCAGACGCGTGTTTCCTCAAGTTCAAGAATCAAGATCTAGGATACCTGCAGACAGGTGCCTGTTTGTGTGGAGACAGTCTGTTTGAAACTGTGTTCCTCAGCGCCCGCTCTTTCTCCCCGTCGCTCCACACGCCTGGGAGTCCCTTTCTTTCTCTCCACAAGCACGTGTGTTGACTTCGTCGCACATGTGCATCTGCACAAGCGTTGAGCTCAGCAGAGCGTGTCTCTTGACACTTGATGTGCGTTGGCTGTGTCTGCCTGCTCCAGTGAAGAGAGAAACGGGAAATCATCTTGGTAGAGGCAACAAAGCAAAGGCGAGGCAGGATTGACATCTGCTCAACAGCGACGGATTCCCTGCGCTGACACAGTTCACAGTTACACGAGAAGCAATCTGAGCGGTCCGTCGACCGGAGACGTGTTTCCCAAGAGGTCGTTTAGCGAGTGAACAGCAGTGTGCGCGACTTTCAGGAGTGTGCCTGGAAAGTGCCAGAATCACCAGGAGCATCTGTGCAAAAGCTGCTGCCTCTGTGACCGCATTGAGGCACGTTCGCGTGTCTGCGAGTATATAGACGGCTCTTTCGCGTCCACTCCGAGGGAAACGGTCCGCTATTGCTTCTGTGCGCACAGACGCGATTCCCTTGTCTCTTGCGAACACAGGGAACTCTGTGCATCCAAATCTACAGGCTAAGGACGCGTCTGCATATGTTTTGGTGAACAATCGAGTGTGCGTGTTCTGACAGCTGCCTCTATGCAGACGTCTCCACAGAGCCACTTCTGAATGCCCCGCAGCCCAGGACTGAATGGATACACTAACAAGTGCACCGGTGTGAGCAACCACATATGCAGAAGGACGTCTTTCATCTCACAGAAGCGCGAACGTCTTGGCGTTCAAGCACATGGCAGAAACAAGGTGTGAACAGATGAGCTGCTGCTATTTTCTCCGTTCGGCATGCTTCGTTGTAGCTCTCTTGCCGGTCGCCGGCTTAGCGGCTTGCTTTGCGCGACTAGCTCTGGGGAGAGAAGGAGATAGCGCCGGAAACCTCGCCTTTTGCCTTCTTCGGCGCTGGAACCTGGTTGCTGCGCCTTCTCTTTGTCCATGTGCACACACACGATTCCTCAGCGAAAACCATGCAGAAACCTTTCCACGAGCACCCAGGGATGTGCACCCAGCACCACGTGCACGCACACGCAGCTAGAGAAAAGCACCTACCTTTTCACACACTGAAGCCTAAGCAAACGCGTGGCCACACACACGCACACATCCGCAAGCGCGCCTACTCCCATCTATTGAGGGAAAGACGGACGAGCAACGTCCTGACAGGCTTGAGGGGAAAAACGTCCGTTGACGGTTGGCGTACTGCACGCCCGCCTACGGGGCTGCAGGGGAATCCACATTTGGAAGGTACCTGAAGATGTGTGCCTGTTCTTGGAGCTCCGCTAGTAGGGTAGCAAAGACACTCGTAGGCAGTACTGAATGCTGCTCCGTGCTACTTCTCCTCCGCTGGCAAATGCTTCACAGTCGCCCTAGGAAAGACGTTTAACAATCGATCTCCAAGAGGAACGAAACACATGATGCCATAAGGCGAAAGAATAGCAGGGCATCTCTTCACAGGCTTGTCCCTGATCTATAGCTGAGGGCAAACACTTGTGTGCTTGTGGGAGAGCCTGTGTCTTTCCTGGAAGCGTTTGGGAGTTTTGCTCAGACGCGTGTTTCCTCAAGTTCAAGAATCAAGATCTAGGATACCTGCAGACAGGTGCCTGTTTGTGTGGAGACAGTCTGTTTGAAACTGTGTTCCTCAGCGCCCGCTCTTTCTCCCCGTCGCTCCACACGCCTGGGAGTCCCTTTCTTTCTCTCCACAAGCACGTGTGTTGACTTCGTCGCACATGTGCATCTGCACAAGCGTTGAGCTCAGCAGAGCGTGTCTCTTGACACTTGATGTGCGTTGGCTGTGTCTGCGTGCTCCAGTGAAGAGAGAAACGGGAAATCATCTTGGTAGAGGCAACAAAGCAAAAGCGAGGCAGGATTGACATCTGCTCAACAGAGACGGATTCCCTGCGCTGACACAGTTCACAGTTACACGAGAAGCAATCTGAGCGGTCCGTCGACCGGAGACGTGTTTCCCAAGAGGTCATTTAGCGAGTGAACAGCAGTGTGCGCGACTTTCAGGAGTGTGCCTGGAAAGTGCCAGAATCACCAGGAGCATCTGTGCAAAAGCTGCTGCCTCTGTGACCGCATTGAGGCACGTTCCCGTGTCTGCGAGTATATAGACGGCTCTTTCGCGTTCACTCCGAGGGAAACGGTCCGCTATTGCTTTCTGTGCGTACAGACGCGATTCCCTTGTCTCTTGCGAACACAGGGAACTCTGTGCATCCAAATCTACAGGCTAAGGACGCGTCTGCATATGTTTTGGTGAACAATCGAGTGTGCGTGTTCTGACAGCTGCCTCTATGCAGACGTCTCCACAGAGCCACTTCTGAATGCCCCGCAGCCCAGGACTGAATGGATACACTAACAAGTGCACCGGTGTGAGCAACCACATATGCAGAAGGACGTCTTTCATCTCACAGAAGCGCGAACGTCTTGGCGTTCAAGCACATGGCAGAAACAAGGTGTGAACAGATGAGCTGCTGCTATTTTCTCCGTTCGGCATGCTTCGTTGTAGCTCTCTTGCCGGTCGCCGGCTTAGCGGCTTGCTTTGCGCGACTAGCTCTGGGGAGAGAAGGAGATAGCGCCGGAAACCTCGCCTTTTGCCTTCTTCGGCGCTGGAACCTGGTTGCTGCGCCTTCTCTTTGTCCATGTGCACACACACGATTCCTCAGCGAAAACCATGCAGAAACCTTTCCACGAGCACCCAGGGATGTGCACCCAGCACCACGTGCACGCACACGCAGCTAGAGAAAAGCACCTACCTTTTCACACACTGATGCCTAAGCAAACGCGTGGCCACACACACGCACACATCCGCAAGCGCGCCTACTCCCATCTATTGAGGGAAAGACGGACGAGCTCTTTGGTTGCTCTTCACAGGCTTGTCCCTGATCTATAGCTGAGGGCAAACACTTGTGTGCTTGTGGGAGAGCCTGTGTCTTTCCTGGAAGCGTTTGGGAGTTTTGCTCAGACGCGTGTTTCCTCAAGTTCAAGAATCAAGATCTAGGATACCTGCAGACAGGTGCCTGTTTGTGTGGAGACAGTCTGTTTGAAACTGTGTTCCTCAGCGCCCGCTCTTTCTCCCCGTCGCTCCACACGCCTGGGAGTCCCTTTCTTTCTCTCCACAAGCACGTGTGTTGACTTCGTCGCACATGTGCATCTGCACAAGCGTTGAGCTCAGCAGAGCGTGTCTCTTGACACTTGATGTGCGTTGGCTGTGTCTGCCTGCTCCAGTGAAGAGAGAAACGGGAAATCATCTTGGTAGAGGCAACAAAGCAAAACCGAGGCAGGATTGACATCTGCTCAACAGAGACGGATTCCCTGCGCTGACACAGTTCACAGTTACACGAGAAGCAATCTGAGCGGTCTGTCGACCGGAGACGTGTTTCCCAAGAGGTCGTTTAGCGAGTGAACAGCAGTGTGCGCGACTTTCAGGAGTGTGCCTGGAAAGTGCCAGAATCACCAGGAGCATCTGTGCAAAAGCTGCTGCCTCTGTGACCGCATTGAGGCACGTTCGCGTGTCTGCGAGTATATAGACGGCTCTTTCGCGTTCACTCCGAGGGAAACGGTCCGCTATTGCTTCTGTGCGCACAGACGCGATTCCCTTGTCTCTTGCGAACACAGGGAACTCTGTGCATCCAAATCTACAGGCTAAGGACGCGTCTGCATATGTTTTGGTGAACAATCGAGTGTGCGTGTTCTGACAGCTGCCTCTATGCAGACGTCTCCACAGAGCCACTTCTGAATGCCCCGCAGCCCAGGACTGAATGGATACACTAACAAGTGCACCGGTGTGAGCAACCACATATGCAGAAGGACGTCTTTCATCTCACAGAAGCGCGAACGTCTTGGCGTTCAAGCACATGGCAGAAACAAGGTGTGAACAGATGAGCTGCTGCTATTTTCTCCGTTCGGCATGCTTCGTTGTAGCTCTCTTGCCGGTCGCCGGCTTAGCGGCTTGCTTTGCGCGACTAGCTCTGGGGAGAGAAGGAGATAGCGCCGGAAACCTCGCCTTTTGCCTTCTTCGGCGCTGGAACCTGGTTGCTGCGCCTTCTCTTTGTCCATGTGCACACACACGATTCCTCAGCGAAAACCATGCAGAAACCTTTCCACGAGCACCCAGGGATGTGCACCCAGCACCACGTGCACGCACACGCAGCTAGAGAAAAGCACCTACCTTTTCACACACTGAAGCCTAAGCAAACGCGTGGCCACACACACGCACACATCCGCAAGCGCGCCTACTCCCATCTATTGAGGGAAAGACGGACGAGCAACGTCCTGACAGGCTTGAGGGGAAAAACGTCCGTTGACGGTTGGCGTACTGCACGCCCGCCTACGGGGCTGCAGGGGAATCCACATTTGGAAGGTACCTGAAGATGTGTGCCTGTTCTTGGAGCTCCGCTAGTAGGGTAGCAAAGACACTCGTAGGCAGTACTGAATGCTGCTCCGTGCTACTTCTCCTCCGCTGGCAAATGCTTCACAGTCGCCCTAGGAAAGACGTTTAACAATCGATCTCCAAGAGGAACGAAACACATGATGCCATAAGGCGAAAGAATAGCAGGGCATCTCTTCACAGGCTTGTCCCTGATCTATAGCTGAGGGCAAACACTTGTGTGCTTGTGGGAGAGCCTGTGTCTTTCCTGGAAGCGTTTGGGAGTTTTGCTCAGACGCGTGTTTCCTCAAGTTCAAGAATCAAGATCTAGGATACCTGCAGACAGGTGCCTGTTTGTGTGGAGACAGTCTGTTTGAAACTGTGTTCCTCAGCGCCCGCTCTTTCTCCCCGTCGCTCCACACGCCTGGGAGTCCCTTTCTTTCTCTCCACAAGCACGTGTGTTGACTTCGTCGCACATGTGCATCTGCACAAGCGTTGAGCTCAGCAGAGCGTGTCTCTTGACACTTGATGTGCGTTGGCTGTGTCTGCGTGCTCCAGTGAAGAGAGAAACGGGAAATCATCTTGGTAGAGGCAACAAAGCAAAAGCGAGGCAGGATTGACATCTGCTCAACAGAGACGGATTCCCTGCGCTGACACAGTTCACAGTTACACGAGAAGCAATCTGAGCGGTCCGTCGACCGGAGACGTGTTTCCCAAGAGGTCATTTAGCGAGTGAACAGCAGTGTGCGCGACTTTCAGGAGTGTGCCTGGAAAGTGCCAGAATCACCAGGAGCATCTGTGCAAAAGCTGCTGCCTCTGTGACCGCATTGAGGCACGTTCGCGTGTCTGCGAGTATATAGACGGCTCTTTCGCGTTCACTCCGAGGGAAACGGTCCGCTATTGCTTTCTGTGCGTACAGACGCGATTCCCTTGTCTCTTGCGAACACAGGGAACTCTGTGCATCCAAATCTACAGGCTAAGGACGCGTCTGCATATGTTTTGGTGAACAATCGAGTGTGCGTGTTCTGACAGCTGCCTCTATGCAGACGTCTCCACAGAGCCACTTCTGAATGCCCCGCAGCCCAGGACTGAATGGATACACTAACAAGTGCACCGGTGTGAGCAACCACATATGCAGAAGGACGTCTTTCATCTCACAGAAGCGCGAACGTCTTGGCGTTCAAGCACATGGCAGAAACAAGGTGTGAACAGATGAGCTGCTGCTATTTTCTCCGTTCGGCATGCTTCGTTGTAGCTCTCTTGCCGGTCGCCGGCTTAGCGGCTTGCTTTGCGCGACTAGCTCTGGGGAGAGAAGGAGATAGCGCCGGAAACCTCGCCTTTTGCCTTCTTCGGCGCTGGAACCTGGTTGCTGCGCCTTCTCTTTGTCCATGTGCACACACACGATTCCTCAGCGAAAACCATGCAGAAACCTTTCCACGAGCACCCAGGGATGTGCACCCAGCACCACGTGCACGCACACGCAGCTAGAGAAAAGCACCTACCTTTTCACACACTGATGCCTAAGCAAACGCGTGGCCACACACACGCACACATCCGCAAGCGCGCCTACTCCCATCTATTGAGGGAAAGACGGACGAGCTCTTTGGTTGCTCTTCACAGGCTTGTCCCTGATCTATAGCTGAGGGCAAACACTTGTGTGCTTGTGGGAGAGCCTGTGTCTTTCCTGGAAGCGTTTGGGAGTTTTGCTCAGACGCGTGTTTCCTCAAGTTCAAGAATCAAGATCTAGGATACCTGCAGACAGGTGCCTGTTTGTGTGGAGACAGTCTGTTTGAAACTGTGTTCCTCAGCGCCCGCTCTTTCTCCCCGTCGCTCCACACGCCTGGGAGTCCCTTTCTTTCTCTCCACAAGCACGTGTGTTGACTTCGTCGCACATGTGCATCTGCACAAGCGTTGAGCTCAGCAGAGCGTGTCTCTTGACACTTGATGTGCGTTGGCTGTGTCTGCCTGCTCCAGTGAAGAGAGAAACGGGAAATCATCTTGGTAGAGGCAACAAAGCAAAAGCGAGGCAGGATTGACATCTGCTCAACAGAGACGGATTCCCTGCGCTGACACAGTTCACAGTTACACGAGAAGCAATCTGAGCGGTCCGTCGACCGGAGACGTGTTTCCCAAGAGGTCGTTTAGCGAGTGAACAGCAGTGTGCGCGACTTTCAGGAGTGTGCCTGGAAAGTGCCAGAATCACCAGGAGCATCTGTGCAAAAGCTGCTGCCTCTGTGACCGCATTGAGGCACGTTCGCGTGTCTGCGAGTATATAGACGGCTCTTTCGCGTTCACTCCGAGGGAAACGGTCCGCTATTGCTTCTGTGCGCACAGACGCGATTCCCTTGTCTCTTGCGAACACAGGGAACTCTGTGCATCCAAATCTACAGGCTAAGGACGCGTCTGCATATGTTTTGGTGAACAATCGAGTGTGCGTGTTCTGACAGCTGCCTCTATGCAGACGTCTCCACAGAGCCACTTCTGAATGCCCCGCAGCCCAGGACTGAATGGATACACTAACAAGTGCACCGGTGTGAGCAACCACATATGCAGAAGGACGTCTTTCATCTCACAGAAGCGCGAACGTCTTGGCGTTCAAGCACATGGCAGAAACAAGGTGTGAACAGATGAGCTGCTGCTATTTTCTCCGTTCGGCATGCTTCGTTGTAGCTCTCTTGCCGGTCGCCGGCTTAGCGGCTTGCTTTGCGCGACTAGCTCTGGGGAGAGAAGGAGATAGCGCCGGAAACCTCGCCTTTTGCCTTCTTCGGCGCTGGAACCTGGTTGCTGCGCCTTCTCTTTGTCCATGTGCACACACACGATTCCTCAGCGAAAACCATGCAGAAACCTTTCCACGAGCACCCAGGGATGTGCACCCAGCACCACGTGCACGCACACGCAGCTAGAGAAAAGCACCTACCTTTTCACACACTGAAGCCTAAGCAAACGCGTGGCCACACACACGCACACATCCGCAAGCGCGCCTACTCCCATCTATTGAGGGAAAGACGGACGAGCAACGTCCTGACAGGCTTGAGGGGAAAAACGTCCGTTGACGGTTGGCGTACTGCACGCCCGCCTACGGGGCTGCAGGGGAATCCACATTTGGAAGGTACCTGAAGATGTGTGCCTGTTCTTGGAGCTCCGCTAGTAGGGTAGCAAAGACACTCGTAGGCAGTACTGAATGCTGCTCCGTGCTACTTCTCCTCCGCTGGCAAATGCTTCACAGTCGCCCTAGGAAAGACGTTTAACAATCGATCTCCAAGAGGAACGAAACACATGATGCCATAAGGCGAAAGAATAGCAGGGCATCTCTTCACAGGCTTGTCCCTGATCTATAGCTGAGGGCAAACACTTGTGTGCTTGTGGGAGAGCCTGTGTCTTTCCTGGAAGCGTTTGGGAGTTTTGCTCAGACGCGTGTTTCCTCAAGTTCAAGAATCAAGATCTAGGATACCTGCAGACAGGTGCCTGTTTGTGTGGAGACAGTCTGTTTGAAACTGTGTTCCTCAGCGCCCGCTCTTTCTCCCCGTCGCTCCACACGCCTGGGAGTCCCTTTCTTTCTCTCCACAAGCACGTGTGTTGACTTCGTCGCACATGTGCATCTGCACAAGCGTTGAGCTCAGCAGAGCGTGTCTCTTGACACTTGATGTGCGTTGGCTGTGTCTGCCTGCTCCAGTGAAGAGAGAAACGGGAAATCATCTTGGTAGAGGCAACAAAGCAAAAGCGAGGCAGGATTGACATCTGCTCAACAGAGACGGATTCCCTGCGCTGACACAGTTCACAGTTACACGAGAAGCAATCTGAGCGGTCCGTCGACCGGAGACGTGTTTCCCAAGAGGTCGTTTAGCGAGTGAACAGCAGTGTGCGCGACTTTCAGGAGTGTGCCTGGAAAGTGCCAGAATCACCAGGAGCATCTGTGCAAAAGCTGCTGCCTCTGTGACCGCATTGAGGCACGTTCGCGTGTCTGCGAGTATATAGACGGCTCTTTCGCGTTCACTCCGAGGGAAACGGTCCGCTATTGCTTCTGTGCGCACAGACGCGATTCCCTTGTCTCTTGCGAACACAGGGAACTCTGTGCATCCAAATCTACAGGCTAAGGACGCGTCTGCATATGTTTTGGTGAACAATCGAGTGTGCGTGTTCTGACAGCTGCCTCTATGCAGACGTCTCCACAGAGCCACTTCTGAATGCCCCGCAGCCCAGGACTGAATGGATACACTAACAAGTGCACCGGTGTGAGCAACCACATATGCAGAAGGACGTCTTTCATCTCACAGAAGCGCGAACGTCTTGGCGTTCAAGCACATGGCAGAAACAAGGTGTGAACAGATGAGCTGCTGCTATTTTCTCCGTTCGGCATGCTTCGTTGTAGCTCTCTTGCCGGTCGCCGGCTTAGCGGCTTGCTTTGCGCGACTAGCTCTGGGGAGAGAAGGAGATAGCGCCGGAAACCTCGCCTTTTGCCTTCTTCGGCGCTGGAACCTGGTTGCTGCGCCTTCTCTTTGTCCATGTGCACACACACGATTCCTCAGCGAAAACCATGCAGAAACCTTTCCACGAGCACCCAGGGATGTGCACCCAGCACCACGTGCACGCACACGCAGCTAGAGAAAAGCACCTACCTTTTCACACACTGATGCCTAAGCAAACGCGTGGCCACACACACGCACACATCCGCAAGCGCGCCTACTCCCATCTATTGAGGGAAAGACGGACGAGCTCTTTGGTTGCTCTTCACAGGCTTGTCCCTGATCTATAGCTGAGGGCAAACACTTGTGTGCTTGTGGGAGAGCCTGTGTCTTTCCTGGAAGCGTTTGGGAGTTTTGCTCAGACGCGTGTTTCCTCAAGTTCAAGAATCAAGATCTAGGATACCTGCAGACAGGTGCCTGTTTGTGTGGAGACAGTCTGTTTGAAACTGTGTTCCTCAGCGCCCGCTCTTTCTCCCCGTCGCTCCACACGCCTGGGAGTCCCTTTCTTTCTCTCCACAAGCACGTGTGTTGACTTCGTCGCACATGTGCATCTGCACAAGCGTTGAGCTCAGCAGAGCGTGTCTCTTGACACTTGATGTGCGTTGGCTGTGTCTGCCTGCTCCAGTGAAGAGAGAAACGGGAAATCATCTTGGTAGAGGCAACAAAGCAAAAGCGAGGCAGGATTGACATCTGCTCAACAGAGACGGATTCCCTGCGCTGACACAGTTCACAGTTACACGAGAAGCAATCTGAGCGGTCCGTCGACCGGAGACGTGTTTCCCAAGAGGTCGTTTAGCGAGTGAACAGCAGTGTGCGCGACTTTCAGGAGTGTGCCTGGAAAGTGCCAGAATCACCAGGAGCATCTGTGCAAAAGCTGCTGCCTCTGTGACCGCATTGAGGCACGTTCGCGTGTCTGCGAGTATATAGACGGCTCTTTCGCGTTCACTCCGAGGGAAACGGTCCGCTATTGCTTCTGTGCGCACAGACGCGATTCCCTTGTCTCTTGCGAACACAGGGAACTCTGTGCATCCAAATCTACAGGCTAAGGACGCGTCTGCATATGTTTTGGTGAACAATCGAGTGTGCGTGTTCTGACAGCTGCCTCTATGCAGACGTCTCCACAGAGCCACTTCTGAATGCCCCGCAGCCCAGGACTGAATGGATACACTAACAAGTGCACCGGTGTGAGCAACCACATATGCAGAAGGACGTCTTTCATCTCACAGAAGCGCGAACGTCTTGGCGTTCAAGCACATGGCAGAAACAAGGTGTGAACAGATGAGCTGCTGCTATTTTCTCCGTTCGGCATGCTTCGTTGTAGCTCTCTTGCCGGTCGCCGGCTTAGCGGCTTGCTTTGCGCGACTAGCTCTGGGGAGAGAAGGAGATAGCGCCGGAAACCTCGCCTTTTGCCTTCTTCGGCGCTGGAACCTGGTTGCTGCGCCTTCTCTTTGTCCATGTGCACACACACGATTCCTCAGCGAAAACCATGCAGAAACCTTTCCACGAGCACCCAGGGATGTGCACCCAGCACCACGTGCACGCACACGCAGCTAGAGAAAAGCACCTACCTTTTCACACACTGATGCCTAAGCAAACGCGTGGCCACACACACGCACACATCCGCAAGCGCGCCTACTCCCATCTATTGAGGGAAAGACGGACGAGCTCTTTGGTTGCTCTTCACAGGCTTGTCCCTGATCTATAGCTGAGGGCAAACACTTGTGTGCTTGTGGGAGAGCCTGTGTCTTTCCTGGAAGCGTTTGGGAGTTTTGCTCAGACGCGTGTTTCCTCAAGTTCAAGAATCAAGATCTAGGATACCTGCAGACAGGTGCCTGTTTGTGTGGAGACAGTCTGTTTGAAACTGTGTTCCTCAGCGCCCGCTCTTTCTCCCCGTCGCTCCACACGCCTGGGAGTCCCTTTCTTTCTCTCCACAAGCACGTGTGTTGACTTCGTCGCACATGTGCATCTGCACAAGCGTTGAGCTCAGCAGAGCGTGTCTCTTGACACTTGATGTGCGTTGGCTGTGTCTGCCTGCTCCAGTGAAGAGAGAAACGGGAAATCATCTTGGTAGAGGCAACAAAGCAAAAGCGAGGCAGGATTGACATCTGCTCAACAGAGACGGATTCCCTGCGCTGACACAGTTCACAGTTACACGAGAAGCAATCTGAGCGGTCCGTCGACCGGAGACGTGTTTCCCAAGAGGTCGTTTAGCGAGTGAACAGCAGTGTGCGCGACTTTCAGGAGTGTGCCTGGAAAGTGCCAGAATCACCAGGAGCATCTGTGCAAAAGCTGCTGCCTCTGTGACCGCATTGAGGCACGTTCGCGTGTCTGCGAGTATATAGACGGCTCTTTCGCGTTCACTCCGAGGGAAACGGTCCGCTATTGCTTCTGTGCGCACAGACGCGATTCCCTTGTCTCTTGCGAACACAGGGAACTCTGTGCATCCAAATCTACAGGCTAAGGACGCGTCTGCATATGTTTTGGTGAACAATCGAGTGTGCGTGTTCTGACAGCTGCCTCTATGCAGACGTCTCCACAGAGCCACTTCTGAATGCCCCGCAGCCCAGGACTGAATGGATACACTAACAAGTGCACCGGTGTGAGCAACCACATATGCAGAAGGACGTCTTTCATCTCACAGAAGCGCGAACGTCTTGGCGTTCAAGCACATGGCAGAAACAAGGTGTGAACAGATGAGCTGCTGCTATTTTCTCCGTTCGGCATGCTTCGTTGTAGCTCTCTTGCCGGTCGCCGGCTTAGCGGCTTGCTTTGCGCGACTAGCTCTGGGGAGAGAAGGAGATAGCGCCGGAAACCTCGCCTTTTGCCTTCTTCGGCGCTGGAACCTGGTTGCTGCGCCTTCTCTTTGTCCATGTGCACACACACGATTCCTCAGCGAAAACCATGCAGAAACCTTTCCACGAGCACCCAGGGATGTGCACCCAGCACCACGTGCACGCACACGCAGCTAGAGAAAAGCACCTACCTTTTCACACACTGATGCCTAAGCAAACGCGTGGCCACACACACGCACACATCCGCAAGCGCGCCTACTCCCATCTATTGAGGGAAAGACGGACGAGCTCTTTGGTTGCTCTTCACAGGCTTGTCCCTGATCTATAGCTGAGGGCAAACACTTGTGTGCTTGTGGGAGAGCCTGTGTCTTTCCTGGAAGCGTTTGGGAGTTTTGCTCAGACGCGTGTTTCCTCAAGTTCAAGAATCAAGATCTAGGATACCTGCAGACAGGTGCCTGTTTGTGTGGAGACAGTCTGTTTGAAACTGTGTTCCTCAGCGCCCGCTCTTTCTCCCCGTCGCTCCACACGCCTGGGAGTCCCTTTCTTTCTCTCCACAAGCACGTGTGTTGACTTCGTCGCACATGTGCATCTGCACAAGCGTTGAGCTCAGCAGAGCGTGTCTCTTGACACTTGATGTGCGTTGGCTGTGTCTGCCTGCTCCAGTGAAGAGAGAAACGGGAAATCATCTTGGTAGAGGCAACAAAGCAAAAGCGAGGCAGGATTGACATCTGCTCAACAGAGACGGATTCCCTGCGCTGACACAGTTCACAGTTACACGAGAAGCAATCTGAGCGGTCCGTCGACCGGAGACGTGTTTCCCAAGAGGTCGTTTAGCGAGTGAACAGCAGTGTGCGCGACTTTCAGGAGTGTGCCTGGAAAGTGCCAGAATCACCAGGAGCATCTGTGCAAAAGCTGCTGCCTCTGTGACCGCATTGAGGCACGTTCGCGTGTCTGCGAGTATATAGACGGCTCTTTCGCGTTCACTCCGAGGGAAACGGTCCGCTATTGCTTCTGTGCGCACAGACGCGATTCCCTTGTCTCTTGCGAACACAGGGAACTCTGTGCATCCAAATCTACAGGCTAAGGACGCGTCTGCATATGTTTTGGTGAACAATCGAGTGTGCGTGTTCTGACAGCTGCCTCTATGCAGACGTCTCCACAGAGCCACTTCTGAATGCCCCGCAGCCCAGGACTGAATGGATACACTAACAAGTGCACCGGTGTGAGCAACCACATATGCAGAAGGACGTCTTTCATCTCACAGAAGCGCGAACGTCTTGGCGTTCAAGCACATGGCAGAAACAAGGTGTGAACAGATGAGCTGCTGCTATTTTCTCCGTTCGGCATGCTTCGTTGTAGCTCTCTTGCCGGTCGCCGGCTTAGCGGCTTGCTTTGCGCGACTAGCTCTGGGGAGAGAAGGAGATAGCGCCGGAAACCTCGCCTTTTGCCTTCTTCGGCGCTGGAACCTGGTTGCTGCGCCTTCTCTTTGTCCATGTGCACACACACGATTCCTCAGCGAAAACCATGCAGAAACCTTTCCACGAGCACCCAGGGATGTGCACCCAGCACCACGTGCACGCACACGCAGCTAGAGAAAAGCACCTACCTTTTCACACACTGATGCCTAAGCAAACGCGTGGCCACACACACGCACACATCCGCAAGCGCGCCTACTCCCATCTATTGAGGGAAAGACGGACGAGCTCTTTGGTTGCTCTTCACAGGCTTGTCCCTGATCTATAGCTGAGGGCAAACACTTGTGTGCTTGTGGGAGAGCCTGTGTCTTTCCTGGAAGCGTTTGGGAGTTTTGCTCAGACGCGTGTTTCCTCAAGTTCAAGAATCAAGATCTAGGATACCTGCAGACAGGTGCCTGTTTGTGTGGAGACAGTCTGTTTGAAACTGTGTTCCTCAGCGCCCGCTCTTTCTCCCCGTCGCTCCACACGCCTGGGAGTCCCTTTCTTTCTCTCCACAAGCACGTGTGTTGACTTCGTCGCACATGTGCATCTGCACAAGCGTTGAGCTCAGCAGAGCGTGTCTCTTGACACTTGATGTGCGTTGGCTGTGTCTGCCTGCTCCAGTGAAGAGAGAAACGGGAAATCATCTTGGTAGAGGCAACAAAGCAAAAGCGAGGCAGGATTGACATCTGCTCAACAGAGACGGATTCCCTGCGCTGACACAGTTCACAGTTACACGAGAAGCAATCTGAGCGGTCTGTCGACCGGAGACGTGTTTCCCAAGAGGTCGTTTAGCGAGTGAACAGCAGTGTGCGCGACTTTCAGGAGTGTGCCTGGAAAGTGCCAGAATCACCAGGAGCATCTGTGCAAAAGCTGCTGCCTCTGTGACCGCATTGAGGCACGTTCGCGTGTCTGCGAGTATATAGACGGCTCTTTCGCGTTCACTCCGAGGGAAACGGTCCGCTATTGCTTCTGTGCGCACAGACGCGATTCCCTTGTCTCTTGCGAACACAGGGAACTCTGTGCATCCAAATCTACAGGCTAAGGACGCGTCTGCATATGTTTTGGTGAACAATCGAGTGTGCGTGTTCTGACAGCTGCCTCTATGCAGACGTCTCCACAGAGCCACTTCTGAATGCCCCGCAGCCCAGGACTGAATGGATACACTAACAAGTGCACCGGTGTGAGCAACCACATATGCAGAAGGACGTCTTTCATCTCACAGAAGCGCGAACGTCTTGGCGTTCAAGCACATGGCAGAAACAAGGTGTGAACAGATGAGCTGCTGCTATTTTCTCCGTTCGGCATGCTTCGTTGTAGCTCTCTTGCCGGTCGCCGGCTTAGCGGCTTGCTTTGCGCGACTAGCTCTGGGGAGAGAAGGAGATAGCGCCGGAAACCTCGCCTTTTGCCTTCTTCGGCGCTGGAACCTGGTTGCTGCGCCTTCTCTTTGTCCATGTGCACACACACGATTCCTCAGCGAAAACCATGCAGAAACCTTTCCACGAGCACCCAGGGATGTGCACCCAGCACCACGTGCACGCACACGCAGCTAGAGAAAAGCACCTACCTTTTCACACACTGATGCCTAAGCAAACGCGTGGCCACACACACGCACACATCCGCAAGCGCGCCTACTCCCATCTATTGAGGGAAAGACGGACGAGCAACGTCCTGACAGGCTTGAGGGGAAAAACGTCCGTTGACGGTTGGCGTACTGCACGCCCGCCTACGGGGCTGCAGGGGAATCCACATTTGGAAGGTACCTGAAGATGTGTGCCTGTTCTTGGAGCTCCGCTAGTAGGGTAGCAAAGACACTCGTAGGCAGTACTGAATGCTGCTCCGTGCTACTTCTCCTCCGCTGGCAAATGCTTCACAGTCGCCCTAGGAAAGACGTTTAACAATCGATCTCCAAGAGGAACGAAACACATGATGCCATAAGGCGAAAGAATAGCAGGGCATCTCTTCACAGGCTTGTCCCTGATCTATAGCTGAGGGCAAACACTTGTGTGCTTGTGGGAGAGCCTGTGTCTTTCCTGGAAGCGTTTGGGAGTTTTGCTCAGACGCGTGTTTCCTCAAGTTCAAGAATCAAGATCTAGGATACCTGCAGACAGGTGCCTGTTTGTGTGGAGACAGTCTGTTTGAAACTGTGTTCCTCAGCGCCCGCTCTTTCTCCCCGTCGCTCCACACGCCTGGGAGTCCCTTTCTTTCTCTCCACAAGCACGTGTGTTGACTTCGTCGCACATGTGCATCTGCACAAGCGTTGAGCTCAGCAGAGCGTGTCTCTTGACACTTGATGTGCGTTGGCTGTGTCTGCCTGCTCCAGTGAAGAGAGAAACGGGAAATCATCTTGGTAGAGGCAACAAAGCAAAAGCGAGGCAGGATTGACATCTGCTCAACAGAGACGGATTCCCTGCGCTGACACAGTTCACAGTTACACGAGAAGCAATCTGAGCGGTCCGTCGACCGGAGACGTGTTTCCCAAGAGGTCCTTTAGCGAGTGAACAGCAGTGTGCGCGACTTTCAGGAGTGTGCCTGGAAAGTGCCAGAATCACCAGGAGCATCTGTGCAAAAGCTGCTGCCTCTGTGACCGCATTGAGGCACGTTCGCGTGTCTGCGAGTATATAGACGGCTCTTTCGCGTTCACTCCGAGGGAAACGGTCCGCTATTGCTTCTGTGCGCACAGACGCGATTCCCTTGTCTCTTGCGAACACAGGGAACTCTGTGCATCCAAATCTACAGGCTAAGGACGCGTCTGCATATGTTTTGGTGAACAATCGAGTGTGCGTGTTCTGACAGCTGCCTCTATGCAGACGTCTCCACAGAGCCACTTCTGAATGCCCCGCAGCCCAGGACTGAATGGATACACTAACAAGTGCACCGGTGTGAGCAACCACATATGCAGAAGGACGTCTTTCATCTCACAGAAGCGCGAACGTCTTGGCGTTCAAGCACATGGCAGAAACAAGGTGTGAAGAGATGAGCTGCTGCTATTTTCTCCGTTCGGCATGCTTCGTTGTAGCTCTCTTGCCGGTCGCCGGCTTAGCGGCTTGCTTTGCGCGACTAGCTCTGGGGAGAGAAGGAGATAGCGCCGGAAACCTCGCCTTTTGCCTTCTTCGGCGCTGGAACCTGGTTGCTGCGCCTTCTCTTTGTCCATGTGCACACACACGATTCCTCAGCGAAAACCATGCAGAAACCTTTCCACGAGCACCCAGGGATGTGCACCCAGCACCACGTGCACGCACACGCAGCTAGAGAAAAGCACCTACCTTTTCACACACTGATGCCTAAGCAAACGCGTGGCCACACACACGCACACATCCGCAAGCGCGCCTACTCCCATCTATTGAGGGAAAGACGGACGAGCTCTTTGGTTGCTCTTCACAGGCTTGTCCCTGATCTATAGCTGAGGGCAAACACTTGTGTGCTTGTGGGAGAGCCTGTGTCTTTCCTGGAAGCGTTTGGGAGTTTTGCTCAGACGCGTGTTTCCTCAAGTTCAAGAATCAAGATCTAGGATACCTGCAGACAGGTGCCTGTTTGTGTGGAGACAGTCTGTTTGAAACTGTGTTCCTCAGCGCCCGCTCTTTCTCCCCGTCGCTCCACACGCCTGGGAGTCCCTTTCTTTCTCTCCACAAGCACGTGTGTTGACTTCGTCGCACATGTGCATCTGCACAAGCGTTGAGCTCAGCAGAGCGTGTCTCTTGACACTTGATGTGCGTTGGCTGTGTCTGCCTGCTCCAGTGAAGAGAGAAACGGGAAATCATCTTGGTAGAGGCAACAAAGCAAAAGCGAGGCAGGATTGACATCTGCTCAACAGAGACGGATTCCCTGCGCTGACACAGTTCACAGTTACACGAGAAGCAATCTGAGCGGTCCGTCGACCGGAGACGTGTTTCCCAAGAGGTCGTTTAGCGAGTGAACAGCAGTGTGCGCGACTTTCAGGAGTGTGCCTGGAAAGTGCCAGAATCACCAGGAGCATCTGTGCAAAAGCTGCTGCCTCTGTGACCGCATTGAGGCACGTTCCCGTGTCTGCGAGTATATAGACGGCTCTTTCGCGTTCACTCCGAGGGAAACGGTCCGCTATTGCTTCTGTGCGTACAGACGCGATTCCCTTGTCTCTTGCGAACACAGGGAACTCTGTGCATCCAAATCTACAGGCTAAGGACGCGTCTGCATATGTTTTGGTGAACAATCGAGTGTGCGTGTTCTGACAGCTGCCTCTATGCAGACGTCTCCACAGAGCCACTTCTGAATGCCCCGCAGCCCAGGACTGAATGGATACACTAACAAGGGCACCGGTGTGAGCAACCACATATGCAGAAGGACGTCTTTCATCTCACAGAAGCGCGAACGTCTTGGCGTTCAAGCACATGGCAGAAACAAGGTGTGAACAGATGAGCTGCTGCTATTTTCTCCGTTCGGCATGCTTCGTTGTAGCTCTCTTGCCGGTCGCCGGCTTAGCGGCTTGCTTTGCGCGACTAGCTCTGGGGAGAGAAGGAGATAGCGCCGGAAACCTCGCCTTTTGCCTTCTTCGGCGCTGGAACCTGGTTGCTGCGCCTTCTCTTTGTCCATGTGCACACACACGATTCCTCAGCGAAAACCATGCAGAAACCTTTCCACGAGCACCCAGGGATGTGCACCCAGCACCACGTGCACGCACACGCAGCTAGAGAAAAGCACCTACCTTTTCACACACTGATGCCTAAGCAAACGCGTGGCCACACACACGCACACATCCGCAAGCGCGCCTACTCCCATCTATTGAGGGAAAGACGGACGAGCAACGTCCTGACAGGCTTGAGGGGAAAAACGTCCGTTGACGGTTGGCGTACTGCACGCCCGCCTACGGGGCTGCAGGGGAATCCACATTTGGAAGGTACCTGAAGATGTGTGCCTGTTCTTGGAGCTCCGCTAGTAGGGTAGCAAAGACACTCGTAGGCAGTACTGAATGCTGCTCCGTGCTACTTCTCCTCCGCTGGCAAATGCTTCACAGTCGCCCTAGGAAAGACGTTTAACAATCGATCTCCAAGAGGAACGAAACACATGATGCCATAAGGCGAAAGAATAGCAGGGCATCTCTTCACAGGCTTGTCCCTGATCTATAGCTGAGGGCAAACACTTGTGTGCTTGTGGGAGAGCCTGTGTCTTTCCTGGAAGCGTTTGGGAGTTTTGCTCAGACGCGTGTTTCCTCAAGTTCAAGAATCAAGATCTAGGATACCTGCAGACAGGTGCCTGTTTGTGTGGAGACAGTCTGTTTGAAACTGTGTTCCTCAGCGCCCGCTCTTTCTCCCCGTCGCTCCACACGCCTGGGAGTCCCTTTCTTTCTCTCCACAAGCACGTGTGTTGACTTCGTCGCACATGTGCATCTGCACAAGCGTTGAGCTCAGCAGAGCGTGTCTCTTGACACTTGATGTGCGTTGGCTGTGTCTGCCTGCTCCAGTGAAGAGAGAAACGGGAAATCATCTTGGTAGAGGCAACAAAGCAAAAGCGAGGCAGGATTGACATCTGCTCAACAGAGACGGATTCCCTGCGCTGACACAGTTCACAGTTACACGAGAAGCAATCTGAGCGGTCCGTCGACCGGAGACGTGTTTCCCAAGAGGTCGTTTAGCGAGTGAACAGCAGTGTGCGCGACTTTCAGGAGTGTGCCTGGAAAGTGCCAGAATCACGAGGAGCATCTGTGCAAAAGCTGCTGCCTCTGTGACCGCATTGAGGCACGTTCGCGTGTCTGCGAGTATATAGACGGCTCTTTCGCGTTCACTCCGAGGGAAACGGTCCGCTATTGCTTCTGTGCGCACAGACGCGATTCCCTTGTCTCTTGCGAACACAGGGAACTCTGTGCATCCAAATCTACAGGCTAAGGACGCGTCTGCATATGTTTTGGTGAACAATCGAGTGTGCGTGTTCTGACAGCTGCCTCTATGCAGACGTCTCCACAGAGCCACTTCTGAATGCCCCGCAGCCCAGGACTGAATGGATACACTAACAAGTGCACCGGTGTGAGCAACCACATATGCAGAAGGACGTCTTTCATCTCACAGAAGCGCGAACGTCTTGGCGTTCAAGCACATGGCAGAAACAAGGTGTGAACAGATGAGCTGCTGCTATTTTCTCCGTTCGGCATGCTTCGTTGTAGCTCTCTTGCCGGTCGCCGGCTTAGCGGCTTGCTTTGCGCGACTAGCTCTGGGGAGAGAAGGAGATAGCGCCGGAAACCTCGCCTTTTGCCTTCTTCGGCGCTGGAACCTGGTTGCTGCGTCTTCTCTTTGTCCATGTGCACACACACGATTCCTCAGCGAAAACCATGCAGAAACCTTTCCACGAGCACCCAGGGATGTGCACCCAGCACCACGTGCACGCACACGCAGCTAGAGAAAAGCACCTACCTTTTCACACACTGATGCCTAAGCAAACGCGTGGCCACACACACGCACACATCCGCAAGCGCGCCTACTCCCATCTATTGAGGGAAAGACGGACGAGCAACGTCCTGACAGGCTTGAGGGGAAAAACGTCCGTTGACGGTTGGCGTACTGCACGCCCGCCTACGGGGCTGCAGGGGAATCCACATTTGGAAGGTACCTGAAGATGTGTGCCTGTTCTTGGAGCTCCGCTAGTAGGGTAGCAAAGACACTCGTAGGCAGTACTGAATGCTGCTCCGTGCTACTTCTCCTCCGCTGGCAAATGCTTCAGTGTCGCCCGAGGAAAGACGTTTAACAATCGATCTCCAAGAGGAACGAAACACATGATGCCATAAGGCGAAAGAATAGCAGGGCATCTCTTCACAGGCTTGTCCCTGATCTATAGCTGAGGGCAAACACTTGTGTGCTTGTGGGAGAGCCTGTGTCTTTCCTGGAAGCGTTTGGGAGTTTTGCTCAGACGCGTGTTTCCTCAAGTTCAAGAATCAAGATCTAGGATACCTGCAGACAGGTGCCTGTTTGTGTGGAGACAGTCTGTTTGAAACTGTGTTCCTCAGCGCCCGCTCTTTCTCCCCGTCGCTCCACACGCCTGGGAGTCCCTTTCTTTCTCTCCACAAGCACGTGTGTTGACTTCGTCGCACATGTGCATCTGCACAAGCGTTGAGCTCAGCAGAGCGTGTCTCTTGACACTTGATGTGCGTTGGCTGTGTCTGCCTGCTCCAGTGAAGAGAGAAACGGGAAATCATCTTGGTAGAGGCAACAAAGCAAAAGCGAGGCAGGATTGACATCTGCTCAACAGAGACGGATTCCCTGCGCTGACACAGTTCACAGTTACACGAGAAGCAATCTGAGCGGTCCGTCGACCAGAGACGTGTTTCCCAAGAGGTCGTTTAGCGAGTGAACAGCAGTGTGCGCGACTTTCAGGAGTGTGCCTGGAAAGTGCCAGAATCACCAGGAGCATCTGTGCAAAAGCTGCTGCCTCTGTGACCGCATTGAGGCACGTTCGCGTGTCTGCGAGTATATAGACGGCTCTTTCGCGTTCACTCCGAGGGAAACGGTCCGCTATTGCTTCTGTGCGCACAGACGCGATTCCCTTGTCTCTTGCGAACACAGGGAACTCTGTGCATCCAAATCTACAGGCTAAGGACGCGTCTGCATATGTTTTGGTGAACAATCGAGTGTGCGTGTTCTGACAGCTGCCTCTATGCAGACGTCTCCACAGAGCCACTTCTGAATGCCCCGCAGCCCAGGACTGAATGGATACACTAACAAGTGCACCGGTGTGAGCAACCACATATGCAGAAGGACGTCTTTCATCTCACAGAAGCGCGAACGTCTTGGCGTTCAAGCACATGGCAGAAACAAGGTGTGAACAGATGAGCTGCTGCTATTTTCTCCGTTCGGCATGCTTCGTTGTAGCTCTCTTGCCGGTCGCCGGCTTAGCGGCTTGCTTTGCGCGACTAGCTCTGGGGAGAGAAGGAGATAGCGCCGGAAACCTCGCCTTTTGCCTTCTTCGGCGCTGGAACCTGGTTGCTGCGCCTTCTCTTTGTCCATGTGCACACACACGATTCCTCAGCGAAAACCATGCAGAAACCTTTCCACGAGCACCCAGGGATGTGCACCCAGCACCACGTGCACGCACACGCAGCTAGAGAAAAGCACCTACCTTTTCACACACTGATGCCTAAGCAAACGCGTGGCCACACACACGCACACATCCGCAAGCGCGCCTACTCCCATCTATTGAGGGAAAGACGGACGAGCTCTTTGGTTGCTCTTCACAGGCTTGTCCCTGATCTATAGCTGAGGGCAAACACTTGTGTGCTTGTGGGAGAGCCTGTGTCTTTCCTGGAAGCGTTTGGGAGTTTTGCTCAGACGCGTGTTTCCTCAAGTTCAAGAATCAAGATCTAGGATACCTGCAGACAGGTGCCTGTTTGTGTGGAGACAGTCTGTTTGAAACTGTGTTCCTCAGCGCCCGCTCTTTCTCCCCGTCGCTCCACACGCCTGGGAGTCCCTTTCTTTCTCTCCACAAGCACGTGTGTTGACTTCGTCGCACATGTGCATCTGCACAAGCGTTGAGCTCAGCAGAGCGTGTCTCTTGACACTTGATGTGCGTTGGCTGTGTCTGCCTGCTCCAGTGAAGAGAGAAACGGGAAATCATCTTGGTAGAGGCAACAAAGCAAAAGCGAGGCAGGATTGACATCTGCTCAACAGAGACGGATTCCCTGCGCTGACACAGTTCACAGTTACACGAGAAGCAATCTGAGCGGTCCGTCGACCGGAGACGTGTTTCCCAAGAGGTCGTTTAGCGAGTGAACAGCAGTGTGCGCGACTTTCAGGAGTGTGCCTGGAAAGTGCCAGAATCACCAGGAGCATCTGTGCAAAAGCTGCTGCCTCTGTGACCGCATTGAGGCACGTTCGCGTGTCTGCGAGTATATAGACGGCTCTTTCGCGTTCACTCCGAGGGAAACGGTCCGCTATTGCTTCTGTGCGCACAGACGCGATTCCCTTGTCTCTTGCGAACACAGGGAACTCTGTGCATCCAAATCTACAGGCTAAGGACGCGTCTGCATATGTTTTGGTGAACAATCGAGTGTGCGTGTTCTGACAGCTGCCTCTATGCAGACGTCTCCACAGAGCCACTTCTGAATGCCCCGCAGCCCAGGACTGAATGGATACACTAACAAGTGCACCGGTGTGAGCAACCACATATGCAGAAGGACGTCTTTCATCTCACAGAAGCGCGAACGTCTTGGCGTTCAAGCACATGGCAGAAACAAGGTGTGAACAGATGAGCTGCTGCTATTTTCTCCGTTCGGCATGCTTCGTTGTAGCTCTCTTGCCGGTCGCCGGCTTAGCGGCTTGCTTTGCGCGACTAGCTCTGGGGAGAGAAGGAGATAGCGCCGGAAACCTCGCCTTTTGCCTTCTTCGGCGCTGGAACCTGGTTGCTGCGCCTTCTCTTTGTCCATGTGCACACACACGATTCCTCAGCGAAAACCATGCAGAAACCTTTCCACGAGCACCCAGGGATGTGCACCCAGCACCACGTGCACGCACACGCAGCTAGAGAAAAGCACCTACCTTTTCACACACTGAAGCCTAAGCAAACGCGTGGCCACACACACGCACACATCCGCAAGCGCGCCTACTCCCATCTATTGAGGGAAAGACGGACGAGCAACGTCCTGACAGGCTTGAGGGGAAAAACGTCCGTTGACGGTTGGCGTACTGCACGCCCGCCTACGGGGCTGCAGGGGAATCCACATTTGGAAGGTACCTGAAGATGTGTGCCTGTTCTTGGAGCTCCGCTAGTAGGGTAGCAAAGACACTCGTAGGCAGTACTGAATGCTGCTCCGTGCTACTTCTCCTCCGCTGGCAAATGCTTCACAGTCGCCCTAGGAAAGACGTTTAACAATCGATCTCCAAGAGGAACGAAACACATGATGCCATAAGGCGAAAGAATAGCAGGGCATCTCTTCACAGGCTTGTCCCTGATCTATAGCTGAGGGCAAACACTTGTGTGCTTGTGGGAGAGCCTGTGTCTTTCCTGGAAGCGTTTGGGAGTTTTGCTCAGACGCGTGTTTCCTCAAGTTCAAGAATCAAGATCTAGGATACCTGCAGACAGGTGCCTGTTTGTGTGGAGACAGTCTGTTTGAAACTGTGTTCCTCAGCGCCCGCTCTTTCTCCCCGTCGCTCCACACGCCTGGGAGTCCCTTTCTTTCTCTCCACAAGCACGTGTGTTGACTTCGTCGCACATGTGCATCTGCACAAGCGTTGAGCTCAGCAGAGCGTGTCTCTTGACACTTGATGTGCGTTGGCTGTGTCTGCCTGCTCCAGTGAAGAGAGAAACGGGAAATCATCTTGGTAGAGGCAACAAAGCAAAAGCGAGGCAGGATTGACATCTGCTCAACAGAGACGGATTCCCTGCGCTGACACAGTTCACAGTTACACGAGAAGCAATCTGAGCGGTCCGTCGACCGGAGACGTGTTTCCCAAGAGGTCGTTTAGCGAGTGAACAGCAGTGTGCGCGACTTTCAGGAGTGTGCCTGGAAAGTGCCAGAATCACCAGGAGCATCTGTGCAAAAGCTGCTGCCTCTGTGACCGCATTGAGGCACGTTCGCGTGTCTGCGAGTATATAGACGGCTCTTTCGCGTTCACTCCGAGGGAAACGGTCCGCTATTGCTTCTGTGCGCACAGACGCGATTCCCTTGTCTCTTGCGAACACAGGGAACTCTGTGCATCCAAATCTACAGGCTAAGGACGCGTCTGCATATGTTTTGGTGAACAATCGAGTGTGCGTGTTCTGACAGCTGCCTCTATGCAGACGTCTCCACAGAGCCACTTCTGAATGCCCCGCAGCCCAGGACTGAATGGATACACTAACAAGTGCACCGGTGTGAGCAACCACATATGCAGAAGGACGTCTTTCATCTCACAGAAGCGCGAACGTCTTGGCGTTCAAGCACATGGCAGAAACAAGGTGTGAAGAGATGAGCTGCTGCTATTTTCTCCGTTCGGCATGCTTCGTTGTAGCTCTCTTGCCGGTCGCCGGCTTAGCGGCTTGCTTTGCGCGACTAGCTCTGGGGAGAGAAGGAGATAGCGCCGGAAACCTCGCCTTTTGCCTTCTTCGGCGCTGGAACCTGGTTGCTGCGCCTTCTCTTTGTCCATGTGCACACACACGATTCCTCAGCGAAAACCATGCAGAAACCTTTCCACGAGCACCCAGGGATGTGCACCCAGCACCACGTGCACGCACACGCAGCTAGAGAAAAGCACCTACCTTTTCACACACTGATGCCTAAGCAAACGCGTGGCCACACACACGCACACATCCGCAAGCGCGCCTACTCCCATCTATTGAGGGAAAGACGGACGAGCTCTTTGGTTGCTCTTCACAGGCTTGTCCCTGATCTATAGCTGAGGGCAAACACTTGTGTGCTTGTGGGAGAGCCTGTGTCTTTCCTGGAAGCGTTTGGGAGTTTTGCTCAGACGCGTGTTTCCTCAAGTTCAAGAATCAAGATCTAGGATACCTGCAGACAGGTGCCTGTTTGTGTGGAGACAGTCTGTTTGAAACTGTGTTCCTCAGCGCCCGCTCTTTCTCCCCGTCGCTCCACACGCCTGGGAGTCCCTTTCTTTCTCTCCACAAGCACGTGTGTTGACTTCGTCGCACATGTGCATCTGCACAAGCGTTGAGCTCAGCAGAGCGTGTCTCTTGACACTTGATGTGCGTTGGCTGTGTCTGCCTGCTCCAGTGAAGAGAGAAACGGGAAATCATCTTGGTAGAGGCAACAAAGCAAAAGCGAGGCAGGATTGACATCTGCTCAACAGAGACGGATTCCCTGCGCTGACACAGTTCACAGTTACACGAGAAGCAATCTGAGCGGTCCGTCGACCGGAGACGTGTTTCCCAAGAGGTCGTTTAGCGAGTGAACAGCAGTGTGCGCGACTTTCAGGAGTGTGCCTGGAAAGTGCCAGAATCACCAGGAGCATCTGTGCAAAAGCTGCTGCCTCTGTGACCGCATTGAGGCACGTTCGCGTGTCTGCGAGTATATAGACGGCTCTTTCGCGTTCACTCCGAGGGAAACGGTCCGCTATTGCTTCTGTGCGCACAGACGCGATTCCCTTGTCTCTTGCGAACACAGGGAACTCTGTGCATCCAAATCTACAGGCTAAGGACGCGTCTGCATATGTTTTGGTGAACAATCGAGTGTGCGTGTTCTGACAGCTGCCTCTATGCAGACGTCTCCACAGAGCCACTTCTGAATGCCCCGCAGCCCAGGACTGAATGGATACACTAACAAGTGCACCGGTGTGAGCAACCACATATGCAGAAGGACGTCTTTCATCTCACAGAAGCGCGAACGTCTTGGCGTTCAAGCACATGGCAGAAACAAGGTGTGAACAGATGAGCTGCTGCTATTTTCTCCGTTCGGCATGCTTCGTTGTAGCTCTCTTGCCGGTCGCCGGCTTAGCGGCTTGCTTTGCGCGACTAGCTCTGGGGAGAGAAGGAGATAGCGCCGGAAACCTCGCCTTTTGCCTTCTTCGGCGCTGGAACCTGGTTGCTGCGCCTTCTCTTTGTCCATGTGCACACACACGATTCCTCAGCGAAAACCATGCAGAAACCTTTCCACGAGCACCCAGGGATGTGCACCCAGCACCACGTGCACGCACACGCAGCTAGAGAAAAGCACCTACCTTTTCACACACTGAAGCCTAAGCAAACGCGTGGCCACACACACGCACACATCCGCAAGCGCGCCTACTCCCATCTATTGAGGGAAAGACGGACGAGCAACGTCCTGACAGGCTTGAGGGGAAAAACGTCCGTTGACGGTTGGCGTACTGCACGCCCGCCTACGGGGCTGCAGGGGAATCCACATTTGGAAGGTACCTGAAGATGTGTGCCTGTTCTTGGAGCTCCGCTAGTAGGGTAGCAAAGACACTCGTAGGCAGTACTGAATGCTGCTCCGTGCTACTTCTCCTCCGCTGGCAAATGCTTCACAGTCGCCCTAGGAAAGACGTTTAACAATCGATCTCCAAGAGGAACGAAACACATGATGCCATAAGGCGAAAGAATAGCAGGGCATCTCTTCACAGGCTTGTCCCTGATCTATAGCTGAGGGCAAACACTTGTGTGCTTGTGGGAGAGCCTGTGTCTTTCCTGGAAGCGTTTGGGAGTTTTGCTCAGACGCGTGTTTCCTCAAGTTCAAGAATCAAGATCTAGGATACCTGCAGACAGGTGCCTGTTTGTGTGGAGACAGTCTGTTTGAAACTGTGTTCCTCAGCGCCCGCTCTTTCTCCCCGTCGCTCCACACGCCTGGGAGTCCCTTTCTTTCTCTCCACAAGCACGTGTGTTGACTTCGTCGCACATGTGCATCTGCACAAGCGTTGAGCTCAGCAGAGCGTGTCTCTTGACACTTGATGTGCGTTGGCTGTGTCTGCGTGCTCCAGTGAAGAGAGAAACGGGAAATCATCTTGGTAGAGGCAACAAAGCAAAAGCGAGGCAGGATTGACATCTGCTCAACAGAGACGGATTCCCTGCGCTGACACAGTTCACAGTTACACGAGAAGCAATCTGAGCGGTCCGTCGACCGGAGACGTGTTTCCCAAGAGGTCGTTTAGCGAGTGAACAGCAGTGTGCGCGACTTTCAGGAGTGTGCCTGGAAAGTGCCAGAATCACCAGGAGCATCTGTGCAAAAGCTGCTGCCTCTGTGACCGCATTGAGGCACGTTCGCGTGTCTGCGAGTATATAGACGGCTCTTTCGCGTTCACTCCGAGGGAAACGGTCCGCTATTGCTTCTGTGCGCACAGACGCGATTCCCTTGTCTCTTGCGAACACAGGGAACTCTGTGCATCCAAATCTACAGGCTAAGGACGCGTCTGCATATGTTTTGGTGAACAATCGAGTGTGCGTGTTCTGACAGCTGCCTCTATGCAGACGTCTCCACAGAGCCACTTCTGAATGCCCCGCAGCCCAGGACTGAATGGATACACTAACAAGTGCACCGGTGTGAGCAACCACATATGCAGAAGGACGTCTTTCATCTCACAGAAGCGCGAACGTCTTGGCGTTCAAGCACATGGCAGAAACAAGGTGTGAAGAGATGAGCTGCTGCTATTTTCTCCGTTCGGCATGCTTCGTTGTAGCTCTCTTGCCGGTCGCCGGCTTAGCGGCTTGCTTTGCGCGACTAGCTCTGGGGAGAGAAGGAGATAGCGCCGGAAACCTCGCCTTTTGCCTTCTTCGGCGCTGGAACCTGGTTGCTGCGCCTTCTCTTTGTCCATGTGCACACACACGATTCCTCAGCGAAAACCATGCAGAAACCTTTCCACGAGCACCCAGGGATGTGCACCCAGCACCACGTGCACGCACACGCAGCTAGAGAAAAGCACCTACCTTTTCACACACTGATGCCTAAGCAAACGCGTGGCCACACACACGCACACATCCGCAAGCGCGCCTACTCCCATCTATTGAGGGAAAGACGGACGAGCTCTTTGGTTGCTCTTCACAGGCTTGTCCCTGATCTATAGCTGAGGGCAAACACTTGTGTGCTTGTGGGAGAGCCTGTGTCTTTCCTGGAAGCGTTTGGGAGTTTTGCTCAGACGCGTGTTTCCTCAAGTTCAAGAATCAAGATCTAGGATACCTGCAGACAGGTGCCTGTTTGTGTGGAGACAGTCTGTTTGAAACTGTGTTCCTCAGCGCCCGCTCTTTCTCCCCGTCGCTCCACACGCCTGGGAGTCCCTTTCTTTCTCTCCACAAGCACGTGTGTTGACTTCGTCGCACATGTGCATCTGCACAAGCGTTGAGCTCAGCAGAGCGTGTCTCTTGACACTTGATGTGCGTTGGCTGTGTCTGCCTGCTCCAGTGAAGAGAGAAACGGGAAATCATCTTGGTAGAGGCAACAAAGCAAAAGCGAGGCAGGATTGACATCTGCTCAACAGAGACGGATTCCCTGCGCTGACACAGTTCACAGTTACACGAGAAGCAATCTGAGCGGTCCGTCGACCGGAGACGTGTTTCCCAAGAGGTCGTTTAGCGAGTGAACAGCAGTGTGCGCGACTTTCAGGAGTGTGCCTGGAAAGTGCCAGAATCACCAGGAGCATCTGTGCAAAAGCTGCTGCCTCTGTGACCGCATTGAGGCACGTTCCCGTGTCTGCGAGTATATAGACGGCTCTTTCGCGTTCACTCCGAGGGAAACGGTCCGCTATTGCTTCTGTGCGTACAGACGCGATTCCCTTGTCTCTTGCGAACACAGGGAACTCTGTGCATCCAAATCTACAGGCTAAGGACGCGTCTGCATATGTTTTGGTGAACAATCGAGTGTGCGTGTTCTGACAGCTGCCTCTATGCAGACGTCTCCACAGAGCCACTTCTGAATGCCCCGCAGCCCAGGACTGAATGGATACACTAACAAGGGCACCGGTGTGAGCAACCACATATGCAGAAGGACGTCTTTCATCTCACAGAAGCGCGAACGTCTTGGCGTTCAAGCACATGGCAGAAACAAGGTGTGAACAGATGAGCTGCTGCTATTTTCTCCGTTCGGCATGCTTCGTTGTAGCTCTCTTGCCGGTCGCCGGCTTAGCGGCTTGCTTTGCGCGACTAGCTCTGGGGAGAGAAGGAGATAGCGCCGGAAACCTCGCCTTTTGCCTTCTTCGGCGCTGGAACCTGGTTGCTGCGCCTTCTCTTTGTCCATGTGCACACACACGATTCCTCAGCGAAAACCATGCAGAAACCTTTCCACGAGCACCCAGGGATGTGCACCCAGCACCACGTGCACGCACACGCAGCTAGAGAAAAGCACCTACCTTTTCACACACTGATGCCTAAGCAAACGCGTGGCCACACACACGCACACATCCGCAAGCGCGCCTACTCCCATCTATTGAGGGAAAGACGGACGAGCAACGTCCTGACAGGCTTGAGGGGAAAAACGTCCGTTGACGGTTGGCGTACTGCACGCCCGCCTACGGGGCTGCAGGGGAATCCACATTTGGAAGGTACCTGAAGATGTGTGCCTGTTCTTGGAGCTCCGCTAGTAGGGTAGCAAAGACACTCGTAGGCAGTACTGAATGCTGCTCCGTGCTACTTCTCCTCCGCTGGCAAATGCTTCACAGTCGCCCTAGGAAAGACGTTTAACAATCGATCTCCAAGAGGAACGAAACACATGATGCCATAAGGCGAAAGAATAGCAGGGCATCTCTTCACAGGCTTGTCCCTGATCTATAGCTGAGGGCAAACACTTGTGTGCTTGTGGGAGAGCCTGTGTCTTTCCTGGAAGCGTTTGGGAGTTTTGCTCAGACGCGTGTTTCCTCAAGTTCAAGAATCAAGATCTAGGATACCTGCAGACAGGTGCCTGTTTGTGTGGAGACAGTCTGTTTGAAACTGTGTTCCTCAGCGCCCGCTCTTTCTCCCCGTCGCTCCACACGCCTGGGAGTCCCTTTCTTTCTCTCCACAAGCACGTGTGTTGACTTCGTCGCACATGTGCATCTGCACAAGCGTTGAGCTCAGCAGAGCGTGTCTCTTGACACTTGATGTGCGTTGGCTGTGTCTGCCTGCTCCAGTGAAGAGAGAAACGGGAAATCATCTTGGTAGAGGCAACAAAGCAAAAGCGAGGCAGGATTGACATCTGCTCAACAGAGACGGATTCCCTGCGCTGACACAGTTCACAGTTACACGAGAAGCAATCTGAGCGGTCCGTCGACCGGAGACGTGTTTCCCAAGAGGTCGTTTAGCGAGTGAACAGCAGTGTGCGCGACTTTCAGGAGTGTGCCTGGAAAGTGCCAGAATCACGAGGAGCATCTGTGCAAAAGCTGCTGCCTCTGTGACCGCATTGAGGCACGTTCGCGTGTCTGCGAGTATATAGACGGCTCTTTCGCGTTCACTCCGAGGGAAACGGTCCGCTATTGCTTCTGTGCGCACAGACGCGATTCCCTTGTCTCTTGCGAACACAGGGAACTCTGTGCATCCAAATCTACAGGCTAAGGACGCGTCTGCATATGTTTTGGTGAACAATCGAGTGTGCGTGTTCTGACAGCTGCCTCTATGCAGACGTCTCCACAGAGCCACTTCTGAATGCCCCGCAGCCCAGGACTGAATGGATACACTAACAAGTGCACCGGTGTGAGCAACCACATATGCAGAAGGACGTCTTTCATCTCACAGAAGCGCGAACGTCTTGGCGTTCAAGCACATGGCAGAAACAAGGTGTGAACAGATGAGCTGCTGCTATTTTCTCCGTTCGGCATGCTTCGTTGTAGCTCTCTTGCCGGTCGCCGGCTTAGCGGCTTGCTTTGCGCGACTAGCTCTGGGGAGAGAAGGAGATAGCGCCGGAAACCTCGCCTTTTGCCTTCTTCGGCGCTGGAACCTGGTTGCTGCGTCTTCTCTTTGTCCATGTGCACACACACGATTCCTCAGCGAAAACCATGCAGAAACCTTTCCACGAGCACCCAGGGATGTGCACCCAGCACCACGTGCACGCACACGCAGCTAGAGAAAAGCACCTACCTTTTCACACACTGATGCCTAAGCAAACGCGTGGCCACACACACGCACACATCCGCAAGCGCGCCTACTCCCATCTATTGAGGGAAAGACGGACGAGCAACGTCCTGACAGGCTTGAGGGGAAAAACGTCCGTTGACGGTTGGCGTACTGCACGCCCGCCTACGGGGCTGCAGGGGAATCCACATTTGGAAGGTACCTGAAGATGTGTGCCTGTTCTTGGAGCTCCGCTAGTAGGGTAGCAAAGACACTCGTAGGCAGTACTGAATGCTGCTCCGTGCTACTTCTCCTCCGCTGGCAAATGCTTCAGTGTCGCCCGAGGAAAGACGTTTAACAATCGATCTCCAAGAGGAACGAAACACATGATGCCATAAGGCGAAAGAATAGCAGGGCATCTCTTCACAGGCTTGTCCCTGATCTATAGCTGAGGGCAAACACTTGTGTGCTTGTGGGAGAGCCTGTGTCTTTCCTGGAAGCGTTTGGGAGTTTTGCTCAGACGCGTGTTTCCTCAAGTTCAAGAATCAAGATCTAGGATACCTGCAGACAGGTGCCTGTTTGTGTGGAGACAGTCTGTTTGAAACTGTGTTCCTCAGCGCCCGCTCTTTCTCCCCGTCGCTCCACACGCCTGGGAGTCCCTTTCTTTCTCTCCACAAGCACGTGTGTTGACTTCGTCGCACATGTGCATCTGCACAAGCGTTGAGCTCAGCAGAGCGTGTCTCTTGACACTTGATGTGCGTTGGCTGTGTCTGCCTGCTCCAGTGAAGAGAGAAACGGGAAATCATCTTGGTAGAGGCAACAAAGCAAAAGCGAGGCAGGATTGACATCTGCTCAACAGAGACGGATTCCCTGCGCTGACACAGTTCACAGTTACACGAGAAGCAATCTGAGCGGTCCGTCGACCGGAGACGTGTTTCCCAAGAGGTCGTTTAGCGAGTGAACAGCAGTGTGCGCGACTTTCAGGAGTGTGCCTGGAAAGTGCCAGAATCACCAGGAGCATCTGTGCAAAAGCTGCTGCCTCTGTGACCGCATTGAGGCACGTTCGCGTGTCTGCGAGTATATAGACGGCTCTTTCGCGTTCACTCCGAGGGAAACGGTCCGCTATTGCTTCTGTGCGCACAGACGCGATTCCCTTGTCTCTTGCGAACACAGGGAACTCTGTGCATCCAAATCTACAGGCTAAGGACGCGTCTGCATATGTTTTGGTGAACAATCGAGTGTGCGTGTTCTGACAGCTGCCTCTATGCAGACGTCTCCACAGAGCCACTTCTGAATGCCCCGCAGCCCAGGACTGAATGGATACACTAACAAGTGCACCGGTGTGAGCAACCACATATGCAGAAGGACGTCTTTCATCTCACAGAAGCGCGAACGTCTTGGCGTTCAAGCACATGGCAGAAACAAGGTGTGAACAGATGAGCTGCTGCTATTTTCTCCGTTCGGCATGCTTCGTTGTAGCTCTCTTGCCGGTCGCCGGCTTAGCGGCTTGCTTTGCGCGACTAGCTCTGGGGAGAGAAGGAGATAGCGCCGGAAACCTCGCCTTTTGCCTTCTTCGGCGCTGGAACCTGGTTGCTGCGCCTTCTCTTTGTCCATGTGCACACACACGATTCCTCAGCGAAAACCATGCAGAAACCTTTCCACGAGCACCCAGGGATGTGCACCCAGCACCACGTGCACGCACACGCAGCTAGAGAAAAGCACCTACCTTTTCACACACTGATGCCTAAGCAAACGCGTGGCCACACACACGCACACATCCGCAAGCGCGCCTACTCCCATCTATTGAGGGAAAGACGGACGAGCTCTTTGGTTGCTCTTCACAGGCTTGTCCCTGATCTATAGCTGAGGGCAAACACTTGTGTGCTTGTGGGAGAGCCTGTGTCTTTCCTGGAAGCGTTTGGGAGTTTTGCTCAGACGCGTGTTTCCTCAAGTTCAAGAATCAAGATCTAGGATACCTGCAGACAGGTGCCTGTTTGTGTGGAGACAGTCTGTTTGAAACTGTGTTCCTCAGCGCCCGCTCTTTCTCCCCGTCGCTCCACACGCCTGGGAGTCCCTTTCTTTCTCTCCACAAGCACGTGTGTTGACTTCGTCGCACATGTGCATCTGCACAAGCGTTGAGCTCAGCAGAGCGTGTCTCTTGACACTTGATGTGCGTTGGCTGTGTCTGCCTGCTCCAGTGAAGAGAGAAACGGGAAATCATCTTGGTAGAGGCAACAAAGCAAAAGCGAGGCAGGATTGACATCTGCTCAACAGAGACGGATTCCCTGCGCTGACACAGTTCACAGTTACACGAGAAGCAATCTGAGCGGTCCGTCGACCGGAGACGTGTTTCCCAAGAGGTCGTTTAGCGAGTGAACAGCAGTGTGCGCGACTTTCAGGAGTGTGCCTGGAAAGTGCCAGAATCACCAGGAGCATCTGTGCAAAAGCTGCTGCCTCTGTGACCGCATTGAGGCACGTTCGCGTGTCTGCGAGTATATAGACGGCTCTTTCGCGTTCACTCCGAGGGAAACGGTCCGCTATTGCTTCTGTGCGCACAGACGCGATTCCCTTGTCTCTTGCGAACACAGGGAACTCTGTGCATCCAAATCTACAGGCTAAGGACGCGTCTGCATATGTTTTGGTGAACAATCGAGTGTGCGTGTTCTGACAGCTGCCTCTATGCAGACGTCTCCACAGAGCCACTTCTGAATGCCCCGCAGCCCAGGACTGAATGGATACACTAACAAGTGCACCGGTGTGAGCAACCACATATGCAGAAGGACGTCTTTCATCTCACAGAAGCGCGAACGTCTTGGCGTTCAAGCACATGGCAGAAACAAGGTGTGAACAGATGAGCTGCTGCTATTTTCTCCGTTCGGCATGCTTCGTTGTAGCTCTCTTGCCGGTCGCCGGCTTAGCGGCTTGCTTTGCGCGACTAGCTCTGGGGAGAGAAGGAGATAGCGCCGGAAACCTCGCCTTTTGCCTTCTTCGGCGCTGGAACCTGGTTGCTGCGCCTTCTCTTTGTCCATGTGCACACACACGATTCCTCAGCGAAAACCATGCAGAAACCTTTCCACGAGCACCCAGGGATGTGCACCCAGCACCACGTGCACGCACACGCAGCTAGAGAAAAGCACCTACCTTTTCACACACTGAAGCCTAAGCAAACGCGTGGCCACACACACGCACACATCCGCAAGCGCGCCTACTCCCATCTATTGAGGGAAAGACGGACGAGCAACGTCCTGACAGGCTTGAGGGGAAAAACGTCCGTTGACGGTTGGCGTACTGCACGCCCGCCTACGGGGCTGCAGGGGAATCCACATTTGGAAGGTACCTGAAGATGTGTGCCTGTTCTTGGAGCTCCGCTAGTAGGGTAGCAAAGACACTCGTAGGCAGTACTGAATGCTGCTCCGTGCTACTTCTCCTCCGCTGGCAAATGCTTCACAGTCGCCCTAGGAAAGACGTTTAACAATCGATCTCCAAGAGGAACGAAACACATGATGCCATAAGGCGAAAGAATAGCAGGGCATCTCTTCACAGGCTTGTCCCTGATCTATAGCTGAGGGCAAACACTTGTGTGCTTGTGGGAGAGCCTGTGTCTTTCCTGGAAGCGTTTGGGAGTTTTGCTCAGACGCGTGTTTCCTCAAGTTCAAGAATCAAGATCTAGGATACCTGCAGACAGGTGCCTGTTTGTGTGGAGACAGTCTGTTTGAAACTGTGTTCCTCAGCGCCCGCTCTTTCTCCCCGTCGCTCCACACGCCTGGGAGTCCCTTTCTTTCTCTCCACAAGCACGTGTGTTGACTTCGTCGCACATGTGCATCTGCACAAGCGTTGAGCTCAGCAGAGCGTGTCTCTTGACACTTGATGTGCGTTGGCTGTGTCTGCCTGCTCCAGTGAAGAGAGAAACGGGAAATCATCTTGGTAGAGGCAACAAAGCAAAAGCGAGGCAGGATTGACATCTGCTCAACAGAGACGGATTCCCTGCGCTGACACAGTTCACAGTTACACGAGAAGCAATCTGAGCGGTCCGTCGACCGGAGACGTGTTTCCCAAGAGGTCGTTTAGCGAGTGAACAGCAGTGTGCGCGACTTTCAGGAGTGTGCCTGGAAAGTGCCAGAATCACCAGGAGCATCTGTGCAAAAGCTGCTGCCTCTGTGACCGCATTGAGGCACGTTCGCGTGTCTGCGAGTATATAGACGGCTCTTTCGCGTTCACTCCGAGGGAAACGGTCCGCTATTGCTTCTGTGCGCACAGACGCGATTCCCTTGTCTCTTGCGAACACAGGGAACTCTGTGCATCCAAATCTACAGGCTAAGGACGCGTCTGCATATGTTTTGGTGAACAATCGAGTGTGCGTGTTCTGACAGCTGCCTCTATGCAGACGTCTCCACAGAGCCACTTCTGAATGCCCCGCAGCCCAGGACTGAATGGATACACTAACAAGTGCACCGGTGTGAGCAACCACATATGCAGAAGGACGTCTTTCATCTCACAGAAGCGCGAACGTCTTGGCGTTCAAGCACATGGCAGAAACAAGGTGTGAACAGATGAGCTGCTGCTATTTTCTCCGTTCGGCATGCTTCGTTGTAGCTCTCTTGCCGGTCGCCGGCTTAGCGGCTTGCTTTGCGCGACTAGCTCTGGGGAGAGAAGGAGATAGCGCCGGAAACCTCGCCTTTTGCCTTCTTCGGCGCTGGAACCTGGTTGCTGCGCCTTCTCTTTGTCCATGTGCACACACACGATTCCTCAGCGAAAACCATGCAGAAACCTTTCCACGAGCACCCAGGGATGTGCACCCAGCACCACGTGCACGCACACGCAGCTAGAGAAAAGCACCTACCTTTTCACACACTGATGCCTAAGCAAACGCGTGGCCACACACACGCACACATCCGCAAGCGCGCCTACTCCCATCTATTGAGGGAAAGACGGACGAGCTCTTTGGTTGCTCTTCACAGGCTTGTCCCTGATCTATAGCTGAGGGCAAACACTTGTGTGCTTGTGGGAGAGCCTGTGTCTTTCCTGGAAGCGTTTGGGAGTTTTGCTCAGACGCGTGTTTCCTCAAGTTCAAGAATCAAGATCTAGGATACCTGCAGACAGGTGCCTGTTTGTGTGGAGACAGTCTGTTTGAAACTGTGTTCCTCAGCGCCCGCTCTTTCTCCCCGTCGCTCCACACGCCTGGGAGTCCCTTTCTTTCTCTCCACAAGCACGTGTGTTGACTTCGTCGCACATGTGCATCTGCACAAGCGTTGAGCTCAGCAGAGCGTGTCTCTTGACACTTGATGTGCGTTGGCTGTGTCTGCCTGCTCCAGTGAAGAGAGAAACGGGAAATCATCTTGGTAGAGGCAACAAAGCAAAAGCGAGGCAGGATTGACATCTGCTCAACAGAGACGGATTCCCTGCGCTGACACAGTTCACAGTTACACGAGAAGCAATCTGAGCGGTCCGTCGACCGGAGACGTGTTTCCCAAGAGGTCGTTTAGCGAGTGAACAGCAGTGTGCGCGACTTTCAGGAGTGTGCCTGGAAAGTGCCAGAATCACCAGGAGCATCTGTGCAAAAGCTGCTGCCTCTGTGACCGCATTGAGGCACGTTCGCGTGTCTGCGAGTATATAGACGGCTCTTTCGCGTTCACTCCGAGGGAAACGGTCCGCTATTGCTTCTGTGCGCACAGACGCGATTCCCTTGTCTCTTGCGAACACAGGGAACTCTGTGCATCCAAATCTACAGGCTAAGGACGCGTCTGCATATGTTTTGGTGAACAATCGAGTGTGCGTGTTCTGACAGCTGCCTCTATGCAGACGTCTCCACAGAGCCACTTCTGAATGCCCCGCAGCCCAGGACTGAATGGATACACTAACAAGTGCACCGGTGTGAGCAACCACATATGCAGAAGGACGTCTTTCATCTCACAGAAGCGCGAACGTCTTGGCGTTCAAGCACATGGCAGAAACAAGGTGTGAACAGATGAGCTGCTGCTATTTTCTCCGTTCGGCATGCTTCGTTGTAGCTCTCTTGCCGGTCGCCGGCTTAGCGGCTTGCTTTGCGCGACTAGCTCTGGGGAGAGAAGGAGATAGCGCCGGAAACCTCGCCTTTTGCCTTCTTCGGCGCTGGAACCTGGTTGCTGCGCCTTCTCTTTGTCCATGTGCACACACACGATTCCTCAGCGAAAACCATGCAGAAACCTTTCCACGAGCACCCAGGGATGTGCACCCAGCACCACGTGCACGCACACGCAGCTAGAGAAAAGCACCTACCTTTTCACACACTGATGCCTAAGCAAACGCGTGGCCACACACACGCACACATCCGCAAGCGCGCCTACTCCCATCTATTGAGGGAAAGACGGACGAGCTCTTTGGTTGCTCTTCACAGGCTTGTCCCTGATCTATAGCTGAGGGCAAACACTTGTGTGCTTGTGGGAGAGCCTGTGTCTTTCCTGGAAGCGTTTGGGAGTTTTGCTCAGACGCGTGTTTCCTCAAGTTCAAGAATCAAGATCTAGGATACCTGCAGACAGGTGCCTGTTTGTGTGGAGACAGTCTGTTTGAAACTGTGTTCCTCAGCGCCCGCTCTTTCTCCCCGTCGCTCCACACGCCTGGGAGTCCCTTTCTTTCTCTCCACAAGCACGTGTGTTGACTTCGTCGCACATGTGCATCTGCACAAGCGTTGAGCTCAGCAGAGCGTGTCTCTTGACACTTGATGTGCGTTGGCTGTGTCTGCCTGCTCCAGTGAAGAGAGAAACGGGAAATCATCTTGGTAGAGGCAACAAAGCAAAAGCGAGGCAGGATTGACATCTGCTCAACAGAGACGGATTCCCTGCGCTGACACAGTTCACAGTTACACGAGAAGCAATCTGAGCGGTCTGTCTACCGGAGACGTGTTTCCCAAGAGGTCGTTTAGCGAGTGAACAGCAGTGTGCGCGACTTTCAGGAGTGTGCCTGGAAAGTGCCAGAATCACCAGGAGCATCTGTGCAAAAGCTGCTGCCTCTGTGACCGCATTGAGGCACGTTCGCGTGTCTGCGAGTATATAGACGGCTCTTTCGCGTTCACTCCGAGGGAAACGGTCCGCTATTGCTTCTGTGCGCACAGACGCGATTCCCTTGTCTCTTGCGAACACAGGGAACTCTGTGCATCCAAATCTACAGGCTAAGGACGCGTCTGCATATGTTTTGGTGAACAATCGAGTGTGCGTGTTCTGACAGCTGCCTCTATGCAGACGTCTCCACAGAGCCACTTCTGAATGCCCCGCAGCCCAGGACTGAATGGATACACTAACAAGTGCACCGGTGTGAGCAACCACATATGCAGAAGGACGTCTTTCATCTCACAGAAGCGCGAACGTCTTGGCGTTCAAGCACATGGCAGAAACAAGGTGTGAACAGATGAGCTGCTGCTATTTTCTCCGTTCGGCATGCTTCGTTGTAGCTCTCTTGCCGGTCGCCGGCTTAGCGGCTTGCTTTGCGCGACTAGCTCTGGGGAGAGAAGGAGATAGCGCCGGAAACCTCGCCTTTTGCCTTCTTCGGCGCTGGAACCTGGTTGCTGCGCCTTCTCTTTGTCCATGTGCACACACACGATTCCTCAGCGAAAACCATGCAGAAACCTTTCCACGAGCACCCAGGGATGTGCACCCAGCACCACGTGCACGCACACGCAGCTAGAGAAAAGCACCTACCTTTTCACACACTGAAGCCTAAGCAAACGCGTGGCCACACACACGCACACATCCGCAAGCGCGCCTACTCCCATCTATTGAGGGAAAGACGGACGAGCAACGTCCTGACAGGCTTGAGGGGAAAAACGTCCGTTGACGGTTGGCGTACTGCACGCCCGCCTACGGGGCTGCAGGGGAATCCACATTTGGAAGGTACCTGAAGATGTGTGCCCGTTCTTGGAGCTCCGCTAGTAGGGTAGCAAAGACACTCGTAGGCAGTACTGAATGCTGCTCCGTGCTACTTCTCCTCCGCTGGCAAATGCTTCACAGTCGCCCTAGGAAAGACGTTTAACAATCGATCTCCAAGAGGAACGAAACACATGATGCCATAAGGCGAAAGAATAGCAGGGCATCTCTTCACAGGCTTGTCCCTGATCTATAGCTGAGGGCAAACACTTGTGTGCTTGTGGGAGAGCCTGTGTCTTTCCTGGAAGCGTTTGGGAGTTTTGCTCAGACGCGTGTTTCCTCAAGTTCAAGAATCAAGATCTAGGATACCTGCAGACAGGTGCCTGTTTGTGTGGAGACAGTCTGTTTGAAACTGTGTTCCTCAGCGCCCGCTCTTTCTCCCCGTCGCTCCACACGCCTGGGAGTCCCTTTCTTTCTCTCCACAAGCACGTGTGTTGACTTCGTCGCACATGTGCATCTGCACAAGCGTTGAGCTCAGCAGAGCGTGTCTCTTGACACTTGATGTGCGTTGGCTGTGTCTGCCTGCTCCAGTGAAGAGAGAAACGGGAAATCATCTTGGTAGAGGCAACAAAGCAAAAGCGAGGCAGGATTGACATCTGCTCAACAGAGACGGATTCCCTGCGCTGACACAGTTCACAGTTACACGAGAAGCAATCTGAGCGGTCCGTCGACCGGAGACGTGTTTCCCAAGAGGTCGTTTAGCGAGTGAACAGCAGTGTGCGCGACTTTCAGGAGTGTGCCTGGAAAGTGCCAGAATCACCAGGAGCATCTGTGCAAAAGCTGCTGCCTCTGTGACCGCATTGAGGCACGTTCCCGTGTCTGCGAGTATATAGACGGCTCTTTCGCGTTCACTCCGAGGGAAACGGTCCGCTATTGCTTCTGTGCGTACAGACGCGATTCCCTTGTCTCTTGCGAACACAGGGAACTCTGTGCATCCAAATCTACAGGCTAAGGACGCGTCTGCATATGTTTTGGTGAACAATCGAGTGTGCGTGTTCTGACAGCTGCCTCTATGCAGACGTCTCCACAGAGCCACTTCTGAATGCCCCGCAGCCCAGGACTGAATGGATACACTAACAAGTGCACCGGTGTGAGCAACCACATATGCAGAAGGACGTCTTTCATCTCACAGAAGCGCGAACGTCTTGGCGTTCAAGCACATGGCAGAAACAAGGTGTGAACAGATGAGCTGCTGCTATTTTCTCCGTTCGGCATGCTTCGTTGTAGCTCTTTTGCCGGTCGCCGGCTTAGCGGCTTGCTTTGCGCGACTAGCTCTGGGGAGAGAAGGAGATAGCGCCGGAAACCTCGCCTTTTGCCTTCTTCGGCGCTGGAACCTGGTTGCTGCGCCTTCTCTTTGTCCATGTGCACACACACGATTCCTCAGCGAAAACCATGCAGAAACCTTTCCACGAGCACCCAGGGATGTGCACCCAGCACCACGTGCACGCACACGCAGCTAGAGAAAAGCACCTACCTTTTCACACACTGATGCCTAAGCAAACGCGTGGCCACACACACGCACACATCCGCAAGCGCGCCTACTCCCATCTATTGAGGGAAAGACGGACGAGCAACGTCCTGACAGGCTTGAGGGGAAAAACGTCCGTTGACGGTTGGCGTACTGCACGCCCGCCTACGGGGCTGCAGGGGAATCCACATTTGGAAGGTACCTGAAGATGTGTGCCTGTTCTTGGAGCTCCGCTAGTAGGGTAGCAAAGACACTCGTAGGCAGTACTGAATGCTGCTCCGTGCTACTTCTCCTCCGCTGGCAAATGCTTCACAGTCGCCCTAGGAAAGACGTTTAACAATCGATCTCCAAGAGGAACGAAACACATGATGCCATAAGGCGAAAGAATAGCAGGGCATCTCTTCACAGGCTTGTCCCTGATCTATAGCTGAGGGCAAACACTTGTGTGCTTGTGGGAGAGCCTGTGTCTTTCCTGGAAGCGTTTGGGAGTTTTGCTCAGACGCGTGTTTCCTCAAGTTCAAGAATCAAGATCTAGGATACCTGCAGACAGGTGCCTGTTTGTGTGGAGACAGTCTGTTTGAAACTGTGTTCCTCAGCGCCCGCTCTTTCTCCCCGTCGCTCCACACGCCTGGGAGTCCCTTTCTTTCTCTCCACAAGCACGTGTGTTGACTTCGTCGCACATGTGCATCTGCACAAGCGTTGAGCTCAGCAGAGCGTGTCTCTTGACACTTGATGTGCGTTGGCTGTGTCTGCCTGCTCCAGTGAAGAGAGAAACGGGAAATCATCTTGGTAGAGGCAACAAAGCAAAAGCGAGGCAGGATTGACATCTGCTCAACAGAGACGGATTCCCTGCGCTGACACAGTTCACAGTTACACGAGAAGCAATCTGAGCGGTCCGTCGACCGGAGACGTGTTTCCCAAGAGGTCGTTTAGCGAGTGAACAGCAGTGTGCGCGACTTTCAGGAGTGTGCCTGGAAAGTGCCAGAATCACCAGGAGCATCTGTGCAAAAGCTGCTGCCTCTGTGACCGCATTGAGGCACGTTCGCGTGTCTGCGAGTATATAGACGGCTCTTTCGCGTTCACTCCGAGGGAAACGGTCCGCTATTGCTTCTGTGCGCACAGACGCGATTCCCTTGTCTCTTGCGAACACAGGGAACTCTGTGCATCCAAATCTACAGGCTAAGGACGCGTCTGCATATGTTTTGGTGAACAATCGAGTGTGCGTGTTCTGACAGCTGCCTCTATGCAGACGTCTCCACAGAGCCACTTCTGAATGCCCCGCAGCCCAGGACTGAATGGATACACTAACAAGTGCACCGGTGTGAGCAACCACATATGCAGAAGGACGTCTTTCATCTCACAGAAGCGCGAACGTCTTGGCGTTCAAGCACATGGCAGAAACAAGGTGTGAACAGATGAGCTGCTGCTATTTTCTCCGTTCGGCATGCTTCGTTGTAGCTCTCTTGCCGGTCGCCGGCTTAGCGGCTTGCTTTGCGCGACTAGCTCTGGGGAGAGAAGGAGATAGCGCCGGAAACCTCGCCTTTTGCCTTCTTCGGCGCTGGAACCTGGTTGCTGCGCCTTCTCTTTGTCCATGTGCACACACACGATTCCTCAGCGAAAACCATGCAGAAACCTTTCCACGAGCACCCAGGGATGTGCACCCAGCACCACGTGCACGCACACGCAGCTAGAGAAAAGCACCTACCTTTTCACACACTGATGCCTAAGCAAACGCGTGGCCACACACACGCACACATCCGCAAGCGCGCCTACTCCCATCTATTGAGGGAAAGACGGACGAGCTCTTTGGTTGCTCTTCACAGGCTTGTCCCTGATCTATAGCTGAGGGCAAACACTTGTGTGCTTGTGGGAGAGCCTGTGTCTTTCCTGGAAGCGTTTGGGAGTTTTGCTCAGACGCGTGTTTCCTCAAGTTCAAGAATCAAGATCTAGGATACCTGCAGACAGGTGCCTGTTTGTGTGGAGACAGTCTGTTTGAAACTGTGTTCCTCAGCGCCCGCTCTTTCTCCCCGTCGCTCCACACGCCTGGGAGTCCCTTTCTTTCTCTCCACAAGCACGTGTGTTGACTTCGTCGCACATGTGCATCTGCACAAGCGTTGAGCTCAGCAGAGCGTGTCTCTTGACACTTGATGTGCGTTGGCTGTGTCTGCCTGCTCCAGTGAAGAGAGAAACGGGAAATCATCTTGGTAGAGGCAACAAAGCAAAAGCGAGGCAGGATTGACATCTGCTCAACAGAGACGGATTCCCTGCGCTGACACAGTTCACAGTTACACGAGAAGCAATCTGAGCGGTCTGTCGACCGGAGACGTGTTTCCCAAGAGGTCGTTTAGCGAGTGAACAGCAGTGTGCGCGACTTTCAGGAGTGTGCCTGGAAAGTGCCAGAATCACCAGGAGCATCTGTGCAAAAGCTGCTGCCTCTGTGACCGCATTGAGGCACGTTCGCGTGTCTGCGAGTATATAGACGGCTCTTTCGCGTTCACTCCGAGGGAAACGGTCCGCTATTGCTTCTGTGCGCACAGACGCGATTCCCTTGTCTCTTGCGAACACAGGGAACTCTGTGCATCCAAATCTACAGGCTAAGGACGCGTCTGCATATGTTTTGGTGAACAATCGAGTGTGCGTGTTCTGACAGCTGCCTCTATGCAGACGTCTCCACAGAGCCACTTCTGAATGCCCCGCAGCCCAGGACTGAATGGATACACTAACAAGTGCACCGGTGTGAGCAACCACATATGCAGAAGGACGTCTTTCATCTCACAGAAGCGCGAACGTCTTGGCGTTCAAGCACATGGCAGAAACAAGGTGTGAACAGATGAGCTGCTGCTATTTTCTCCGTTCGGCATGCTTCGTTGTAGCTCTCTTGCCGGTCGCCGGCTTAGCGGCTTGCTTTGCGCGACTAGCTCTGGGGAGAGAAGGAGATAGCGCCGGAAACCTCGCCTTTTGCCTTCTTCGGCGCTGGAACCTGGTTGCTGCGCCTTCTCTTTGTCCATGTGCACACACACGATTCCTCAGCGAAAACCATGCAGAAACCTTTCCACGATCACCCAGGGATGTGCACCCAGCACCACGTGCACGCACACGCAGCTAGAGAAAAGCACCTACCTTTTCACACACTGAAGCCTAAGCAAACGCGTGGCCACACACACGCACACATCCGCAAGCGCGCCTACTCCCATCTATTGAGGGAAAGACGGACGAGCAACGTCCTGACAGGCTTGAGGGGAAAAACGTCCGTTGACGGTTGGCGTACTGCACGCCCGCCTACGGGGCTGCAGGGGAATCCACATTTGGAAGGTACCTGAAGATGTGTGCCTGTTCTTGGAGCTCCGCTAGTAGGGTAGCAAAGACACTCGTAGGCAGTACTGAATGCTGCTCCGTGCTACTTCTCCTCCGCTGGCAAATGCTTCACAGTCGCCCTAGGAAAGACGTTTAACAATCGATCTCCAAGAGGAACGAAACACATGATGCCATAAGGCGAAAGAATAGCAGGGCATCTCTTCACAGGCTTGTCCCTGATCTATAGCTGAGGGCAAACACTTGTGTGCTTGTGGGAGAGCCTGTGTCTTTCCTGGAAGCGTTTGGGAGTTTTGCTCAGACGCGTGTTTCCTCAAGTTCAAGAATCAAGATCTAGGATACCTGCAGACAGGTGCCTGTTTGTGTGGAGACAGTCTGTTTGAAACTGTGTTCCTCAGCGCCCGCTCTTTCTCCCCGTCGCTCCACACGCCTGGGAGTCCCTTTCTTTCTCTCCACAAGCACGTGTGTTGACTTCGTCGCACATGTGCATCTGCACAAGCGTTGAGCTCAGCAGAGCGTGTCTCTTGACACTTGATGTGCGTTGGCTGTGTCTGCCTGCTCCAGTGAAGAGAGAAACGGGAAATCATCTTGGTAGAGGCAACAAAGCAAAAGCGAGGCAGGATTGACATCTGCTCAACAGAGACGGATTCCCTGCGCTGACACAGTTCACAGTTACACGAGAAGCAATCTGAGCGGTCCGTCGACCGGAGACGTGTTTCCCAAGAGGTCCTTTAGCGAGTGAACAGCAGTGTGCGCGACTTTCAGGAGTGTGCCTGGAAAGTGCCAGAATCACCAGGAGCATCTGTGCAAAAGCTGCTGCCTCTGTGACCGCATTGAGGCACGTTCGCGTGTCTGCGAGTATATAGACGGCTCTTTCGCGTTCACTCCGAGGGAAACGGTCCGCTATTGCTTCTGTGCGTACAGACGCGATTCCCTTGTCTCTTGCGAACACAGGGAACTCTGTGCATCCAAATCTACAGGCTAAGGACGCGTCTGCATATGTTTTGGTGAACAATCGAGTGTGCGTGTTCTGACAGCTGCCTCTATGCAGACGTCTCCACAGAGCCACTTCTGAATGCCCCGCAGCCCAGGACTGAATGGATACACTAACAAGTGCACCGGTGTGAGCAACCACATATGCAGAAGGACGTCTTTCATCTCACAGAAGCGCGAACGTCTTGGCGTTCAAGCACATGGCAGAAACAAGGTGTGAACAGATGAGCTGCTGCTATTTTCTCCGTTCGGCATGCTTCGTTGTAGCTCTCTTGCCGGTCGCCGGCTTAGCGGCTTGCTTTGCGCGACTAGCTCTGGGGAGAGAAGGAGATAGCGCCGGAAACCTCGCCTTTTGCCTTCTTCGGCGCTGGAACCTGGTTGCTGCGCCTTCTCTTTGTCCATGTGCACACACACGATTCCTCAGCGAAAACCATGCAGAAACCTTTCCACGAGCACCCAGGGATGTGCACCCAGCACCACGTGCACGCACACGCAGCTAGAGAAAAGCACCTACCTTTTCACACACTGATGCCTAAGCAAACGCGTGGCCACACACACGCACACATCCGCAAGCGCGCCTACTCCCATCTATTGAGGGAAAGACGGACGAGCTCTTTGGTTGCTCTTCACAGGCTTGTCCCTGATCTATAGCTGAGGGCAAACACTTGTGTGCTTGTGGGAGAGCCTGTGTCTTTCCTGGAAGCGTTTGGGAGTTTTGCTCAGACGCGTGTTTCCTCAAGTTCAAGAATCAAGATCTAGGATACCTGCAGACAGGTGCCTGTTTGTGTGGAGACAGTCTGTTTGAAACTGTGTTCCTCAGCGCCCGCTCTTTCTCCCCGTCGCTCCACACGCCTGGGAGTCCCTTTCTTTCTCTCCACAAGCACGTGTGTTGACTTCGTCGCACATGTGCATCTGCACAAGCGTTGAGCTCAGCAGAGCGTGTCTCTTGACACTTGATGTGCGTTGGCTGTGTCTGCCTGCTCCAGTGAAGAGAGAAACGGGAAATCATCTTGGTAGAGGCAACAAAGCAAAAGCGAGGCAGGATTGACATCTGCTCAACAGAGACGGATTCCCTGCGCTGACACAGTTCACAGTTACACGAGAAGCAATCTGAGCGGTCCGTCGACCGGAGACGTGTTTCCCAAGAGGTCGTTTAGCGAGTGAACAGCAGTGTGCGCGACTTTCAGGAGTGTGCCTGGAAAGTGCCAGAATCACCAGGAGCATCTGTGCAAAAGCTGCTGCCTCTGTGACCGCATTGAGGCACGTTCCCGTGTCTGCGAGTATATAGACGGCTCTTTCGCGTTCACTCCGAGGGAAACGGTCCGCTATTGCTTCTGTGCGTACAGACGCGATTCCCTTGTCTCTTGCGAACACAGGGAACTCTGTGCATCCAAATCTACAGGCTAAGGACGCGTCTGCATATGTTTTGGTGAACAATCGAGTGTGCGTGTTCTGACAGCTGCCTCTATGCAGACGTCTCCACAGAGCCACTTCTGAATGCCCCGCAGCCCAGGACTGAATGGATACACTAACAAGTGCACCGGTGTGAGCAACCACATATGCAGAAGGACGTCTTTCATCTCACAGAAGCGCGAACGTCTTGGCGTTCAAGCACATGGCAGAAACAAGGTGTGAACAGATGAGCTGCTGCTATTTTCTCCGTTCGGCATGCTTCGTTGTAGCTCTCTTGCCGGTCGCCGGCTTAGCGGCTTGCTTTGCGCGACTAGCTCTGGGGAGAGAAGGAGATAGCGCCGGAAACCTCGCCTTTTGCCTTCTTCGGCGCTGGAACCTGGTTGCTGCGCCTTCTCTTTGTCCATGTGCACACACACGATTCCTCAGCGAAAACCATGCAGAAACCTTTCCACGAGCACCCAGGGATGTGCACCCAGCACCACGTGCACGCACACGCAGCTAGAGAAAAGCACCTACCTTTTCACACACTGATGCCTAAGCAAACGCGTGGCCACACACACGCACACATCCGCAAGCGCGCCTACTCCCATCTATTGAGGGAAAGACGGACGAGCAACGTCCTGACAGGCTTGAGGGGAGAAACGTCCGTTGACGGTTGGCGTACTGCACGCCCGCCTACGGGGCTGCAGGGGAATCCACATTTGGAAGGTACCTGAAGATGTGTGCCTGTTCTTGGAGCTCCGCTAGTAGGGTAGCAAAGACACTCGTAGGCAGTACTGAATGCTGCTCCGTGCTACTTCTCCTCCGCTGGCAAATGCTTCACAGTCGCCCTAGGAAAGACGTTTAACAATCGATCTCCAAGAGGAACGAAACACATGATGCCATAAGGCGAAAGAATAGCAGGGCATCTCTTCACAGGCTTGTCCCTGATCTATAGCTGAGGGCAAACACTTGTGTGCTTGTGGGAGAGCCTGTGTCTTTCCTGGAAGCGTTTGGGAGTTTTGCTCAGACGCGTGTTTCCTCAAGTTCAAGAATCAAGATCTAGGATACCTGCAGACAGGTGCCTGTTTGTGTGGAGACAGTCTGTTTGAAACTGTGTTCCTCAGCGCCCGCTCTTTCTCCCCGTCGCTCCACACGCCTGGGAGTCCCTTTCTTTCTCTCCACAAGCACGTGTGTTGACTTCGTCGCACATGTGCATCTGCACAAGCGTTGAGCTCAGCAGAGCGTGTCTCTTGACACTTGATGTGCGTTGGCTGTGTCTGCCTGCTCCAGTGAAGAGAGAAACGGGAAATCATCTTGGTAGAGGCAACAAAGCAAAAGCGAGGCAGGATTGACATCTGCTCAACAGAGACGGATTCCCTGCGCTGACACAGTTCACAGTTACACGAGAAGCAATCTGAGCGGTCCGTCGACCGGAGACGTGTTTCCCAAGAGGTCGTTTAGCGAGTGAACAGCAGTGTGCGCGACTTTCAGGAGTGTGCCTGGAAAGTGCCAGAATCACCAGGAGCATCTGTGCAAAAGCTGCTGCCTCTGTGACCGCATTGAGGCACGTTCGCGTGTCTGCGAGTATATAGACGGCTCTTTCGCGTTCACTCCGAGGGAAACGGTCCGCTATTGCTTCTGTGCGCACAGACGCGATTCCCTTGTCTCTTGCGAACACAGGGAACTCTGTGCATCCAAATCTACAGGCTAAGGACGCGTCTGCATATGTTTTGGTGAACAATCGAGTGTGCGTGTTCTGACAGCTGCCTCTATGCAGACGTCTCCACAGAGCCACTTCTGAATGCCCCGCAGCCCAGGACTGAATGGATACACTAACAAGTGCACCGGTGTGAGCAACCACATATGCAGAAGGACGTCTTTCATCTCACAGAAGCGCGAACGTCTTGGCGTTCAAGCACATGGCAGAAACAAGGTGTGAACAGATGAGCTGCTGCTATTTTCTCCGTTCGGCATGCTTCGTTGTAGCTCTCTTGCCGGTCGCCGGCTTAGCGGCTTGCTTTGCGCGACTAGCTCTGGGGAGAGAAGGAGATAGCGCCGGAAACCTCGCCTTTTGCCTTCTTCGGCGCTGGAACCTGGTTGCTGCGCCTTCTCTTTGTCCATGTGCACACACACGATTCCTCAGCGAAAACCATGCAGAAACCTTTCCACGAGCACCCAGGGATGTGCACCCAGCACCACGTGCACGCACACGCAGCTAGAGAAAAGCACCTACCTTTTCACACACTGATGCCTAAGCAAACGCGTGGCCACACACACGCACACATCCGCAAGCGCGCCTACTCCCATCTATTGAGGGAAAGACGGACGAGCTCTTTGGTTGCTCTTCACAGGCTTGTCCCTGATCTATAGCTGAGGGCAAACACTTGTGTGCTTGTGGGAGAGCCTGTGTCTTTCCTGGAAGCGTTTGGGAGTTTTGCTCAGACGCGTGTTTCCTCAAGTTCAAGAATCAAGATCTAGGATACCTGCAGACAGGTGCCTGTTTGTGTGGAGACAGTCTGTTTGAAACTGTGTTCCTCAGCGCCCGCTCTTTCTCCCCGTCGCTCCACACGCCTGGGAGTCCCTTTCTTTCTCTCCACAAGCACGTGTGTTGACTTCGTCGCACATGTGCATCTGCACAAGCGTTGAGCTCAGCAGAGCGTGTCTCTTGACACTTGATGTGCGTTGGCTGTGTCTGCCTGCTCCAGTGAAGAGAGAAACGGGAAATCATCTTGGTAGAGGCAACAAAGCAAAAGCGAGGCAGGATTGACATCTGCTCAACAGAGACGGATTCCCTGCGCTGACACAGTTCACAGTTACACGAGAAGCAATCTGAGCGGTCCGTCGACCGGAGACGTGTTTCCCAAGAGGTCGTTTAGCGAGTGAACAGCAGTGTGCGCGACTTTCAGGAGTGTGCCTGGAAAGTGCCAGAATCACCAGGAGCATCTGTGCAAAAGCTGCTGCCTCTGTGACCGCATTGAGGCACGTTCCCGTGTCTGCGAGTATATAGACGGCTCTTTCGCGTTCACTCCGAGGGAAACGGTCCGCTATTGCTTCTGTGCGTACAGACGCGATTCCCTTGTCTCTTGCGAACACAGGGAACTCTGTGCATCCAAATCTACAGGCTAAGGACGCGTCTGCATATGTTTTGGTGAACAATCGAGTGTGCGTGTTCTGACAGCTGCCTCTATGCAGACGTCTCCACAGAGCCACTTCTGAATGCCCCGCAGCCCAGGACTGAATGGATACACTAACAAGGGCACCGGTGTGAGCAACCACATATGCAGAAGGACGTCTTTCATCTCACAGAAGCGCGAACGTCTTGGCGTTCAAGCACATGGCAGAAACAAGGTGTGAACAGATGAGCTGCTGCTATTTTCTCCGTTCGGCATGCTTCGTTGTAGCTCTCTTGCCGGTCGCCGGCTTAGCGGCTTGCTTTGCGCGACTAGCTCTGGGGAGAGAAGGAGATAGCGCCGGAAACCTCGCCTTTTGCCTTCTTCGGCGCTGGAACCTGGTTGCTGCGCCTTCTCTTTGTCCATGTGCACACACACGATTCCTCAGCGAAAACCATGCAGAAACCTTTCCACGAGCACCCAGGGATGTGCACCCAGCACCACGTGCACGCACACGCAGCTAGAGAAAAGCACCTACCTTTTCACACACTGATGCCTAAGCAAACGCGTGGCCACACACACGCACACATCCGCAAGCGCGCCTACTCCCATCTATTGAGGGAAAGACGGACGAGCAACGTCCTGACAGGCTTGAGGGGAAAAACGTCCGTTGACGGTTGGCGTACTGCACGCCCGCCTACGGGGCTGCAGGGGAATCCACATTTGGAAGGTACCTGAAGATGTGTGCCTGTTCTTGGAGCTCCGCTAGTAGGGTAGCAAAGACACTCGTAGGCAGTACTGAATGCTGCTCCGTGCTACTTCTCCTCCGCTGGCAAATGCTTCACAGTCGCCCTAGGAAAGACGTTTAACAATCGATCTCCAAGAGGAACGAAACACATGATGCCATAAGGCGAAAGAATAGCAGGGCATCTCTTCACAGGCTTGTCCCTGATCTATAGCTGAGGGCAAACACTTGTGTGCTTGTGGGAGAGCCTGTGTCTTTCCTGGAAGCGTTTGGGAGTTTTGCTCAGACGCGTGTTTCCTCAAGTTCAAGAATCAAGATCTAGGATACCTGCAGACAGGTGCCTGTTTGTGTGGAGACAGTCTGTTTGAAACTGTGTTCCTCAGCGCCCGCTCTTTCTCCCCGTCGCTCCACACGCCTGGGAGTCCCTTTCTTTCTCTCCACAAGCACGTGTGTTGACTTCGTCGCACATGTGCATCTGCACAAGCGTTGAGCTCAGCAGAGCGTGTCTCTTGACACTTGATGTGCGTTGGCTGTGTCTGCCTGCTCCAGTGAAGAGAGAAACGGGAAATCATCTTGGTAGAGGCAACAAAGCAAAAGCGAGGCAGGATTGACATCTGCTCAACAGAGACGGATTCCCTGCGCTGACACAGTTCACAGTTACACGAGAAGCAATCTGAGCGGTCCGTCGACCGGAGACGTGTTTCCCAAGAGGTCCTTTAGCGAGTGAACAGCAGTGTGCGCGACTTTCAGGAGTGTGCCTGGAAAGTGCCAGAATCACCAGGAGCATCTGTGCAAAAGCTGCTGCCTCTGTGACCGCATTGAGGCACGTTCGCGTGTCTGCGAGTATATAGACGGCTCTTTCGCGTTCACTCCGAGGGAAACGGTCCGCTATTGCTTCTGTGCGCACAGACGCGATTCCCTTGTCTCTTGCGAACACAGGGAACTCTGTGCATCCAAATCTACAGGCTAAGGACGCGTCTGCATATGTTTTGGTGAACAATCGAGTGTGCGTGTTCTGACAGCTGCCTCTATGCAGACGTCTCCACAGAGCCACTTCTGAATGCCCCGCAGCCCAGGACTGAATGGATACACTAACAAGTGCACCGGTGTGAGCAACCACATATGCAGAAGGACGTCTTTCATCTCACAGAAGCGCGAACGTCTTGGCGTTCAAGCACATGGCAGAAACAAGGTGTGAACAGATGAGCTGCTGCTATTTTCTCCGTTCGGCATGCTTCGTTGTAGCTCTCTTGCCGGTCGCCGGCTTAGCGGCTTGCTTTGCGCGACTAGCTCTGGGGAGAGAAGGAGATAGCGCCGGAAACCTCGCCTTTTGCCTTCTTCGGCGCTGGAACCTGGTTGCTGCGCCTTCTCTTTGTCCATGTGCACACACACGATTCCTCAGCGAAAACCATGCAGAAACCTTTCCACGAGCACCCAGGGATGTGCACCCAGCACCACGTGCACGCACACGCAGCTAGAGAAAAGCACCTACCTTTTCACACACTGATGCCTAAGCAAACGCGTGGCCACACACACGCACACATCCGCAAGCGCGCCTACTCCCATCTATTGAGGGAAAGACGGACGAGCTCTTTGGTTGCTCTTCACAGGCTTGTCCCTGATCTATAGCTGAGGGCAAACACTTGTGTGCTTGTGGGAGAGCCTGTGTCTTTCCTGGAAGCGTTTGGGAGTTTTGCTCAGACGCGTGTTTCCTCAAGTTCAAGAATCAAGATCTAGGATACCTGCAGACAGGTGCCTGTTTGTGTGGAGACAGTCTGTTTGAAACTGTGTTCCTCAGCGCCCGCTCTTTCTCCCCGTCGCTCCACACGCCTGGGAGTCCCTTTCTTTCTCTCCACAAGCACGTGTGTTGACTTCGTCGCACATGTGCATCTGCACAAGCGTTGAGCTCAGCAGAGCGTGTCTCTTGACACTTGATGTGCGTTGGCTGTGTCTGCCTGCTCCAGTGAAGAGAGAAACGGGAAATCATCTTGGTAGAGGCAACAAAGCAAAAGCGAGGCAGGATTGACATCTGCTCAACAGAGACGGATTCCCTGCGCTGACACAGTTCACAGTTACACGAGAAGCAATCTGAGCGGTCCGTCGACCGGAGACGTGTTTCCCAAGAGGTCGTTTAGCGAGTGAACAGCAGTGTGCGCGACTTTCAGGAGTGTGCCTGGAAAGTGCCAGAATCACCAGGAGCATCTGTGCAAAAGCTGCTGCCTCTGTGACCGCATTGAGGCACGTTCCCGTGTCTGCGAGTATATAGACGGCTCTTTCGCGTTCACTCCGAGGGAAACGGTCCGCTATTGCTTCTGTGCGTACAGACGCGATTCCCTTGTCTCTTGCGAACACAGGGAACTCTGTGCATCCAAATCTACAGGCTAAGGACGCGTCTGCATATGTTTTGGTGAACAATCGAGTGTGCGTGTTCTGACAGCTGCCTCTATGCAGACGTCTCCACAGAGCCACTTCTGAATGCCCCGCAGCCCAGGACTGAATGGATACACTAACAAGTGCACCGGTGTGAGCAACCACATATGCAGAAGGACGTCTTTCATCTCACAGAAGCGCGAACGTCTTGGCGTTCAAGCACATGGCAGAAACAAGGTGTGAACAGATGAGCTGCTGCTATTTTCTCCGTTCGGCATGCTTCGTTGTAGCTCTCTTGCCGGTCGCCGGCTTAGCGGCTTGCTTTGCGCGACTAGCTCTGGGGAGAGAAGGAGATAGCGCCGGAAACCTCGCCTTTTGCCTTCTTCGGCGCTGGAACCTGGTTGCTGCGCCTTCTCTTTGTCCATGTGCACACACACGATTCCTCAGCGAAAACCATGCAGAAACCTTTCCACGAGCACCCAGGGATGTGCACCCAGCACCACGTGCACGCACACGCAGCTAGAGAAAAGCACCTACCTTTTCACACACTGATGCCTAAGCAAACGCGTGGCCACACACACGCACACATCCGCAAGCGCGCCTACTCCCATCTATTGAGGGAAAGACGGACGAGCAACGTCCTGACAGGCTTGAGGGGAAAAACGTCCGTTGACGGTTGGCGTACTGCACGCCCGCCTACGGGGCTGCAGGGGAATCCACATTTGGAAGGTACCTGAAGATGTGTGCCTGTTCTTGGAGCTCCGCTAGTAGGGTAGCAAAGACACTCGTAGGCAGTACTGAATGCTGCTCCGTGCTACTTCTCCTCCGCTGGCAAATGCTTCACAGTCGCCCGAGGAAAGACGTTTAACAATCGATCTCCAAGAGGAACGAAACACATGATGCCATAAGGCGAAAGAATAGCAGGGCATCTCTTCACAGGCTTGTCCCTGATCTATAGCTGAGGGCAAACACTTGTGTGCTTGTGGGAGAGCCTGTGTCTTTCCTGGAAGCGTTTGGGAGTTTTGCTCAGACGCGTGTTTCCTCAAGTTCAAGAATCAAGATCTAGGATACCTGCAGACAGGTGCCTGTTTGTGTGGAGACAGTCTGTTTGAAACTGTGTTCCTCAGCGCCCGCTCTTTCTCCCCGTCGCTCCACACGCCTGGGAGTCCCTTTCTTTCTCTCCACAAGCACGTGTGTTGACTTCGTCGCACATGTGCATCTGCACAAGCGTTGAGCTCAGCAGAGCGTGTCTCTTGACACTTGATGTGCGTTGGCTGTGTCTGCGTGCTCCAGTGAAGAGAGAAACGGGAAATCATCTTGGTAGAGGCAACAAAGCAAAAGCGAGGCAGGATTGACATCTGCTCAACAGAGACGGATTCCCTGCGCTGACACAGTTCACAGTTACACGAGAAGCAATCTGAGCGGTCCGTCGACCGGAGACGTGTTTCCCAAGAGGTCGTTTAGCGAGTGAACAGCAGTGTGCGCGACTTTCAGGAGTGTGCCTGGAAAGTGCCAGAATCACCAGGAGCATCTGTGCAAAAGCTGCTGCCTCTGTGACCGCATTGAGGCACGTTCGCGTGTCTGCGAGTATATAGACGGCTCTTTCGCGTTCACTCCGAGGGAAACGGTCCGCTATTGCTTCTGTGCGCACAGACGCGATTCCCTTGTCTCTTGCGAACACAGGGAACTCTGTGCATCCAAATCTACAGGCTAAGGACGCGTCTGCATATGTTTTGGTGAACAATCGAGTGTGCGTGTTCTGACAGCTGCCTCTATGCAGACGTCTCCACAGAGCCACTTCTGAATGCCCCGCAGCCCAGGACTGAATGGATACACTAACAAGTGCACCGGTGTGAGCAACCACATATGCAGAAGGACGTCTTTCATCTCACAGAAGCGCGAACGTCTTGGCGTTCAAGCACATGGCAGAAACAAGGTGTGAACAGATGAGCTGCTGCTATTTTCTCCGTTCGGCATGCTTCGTTGTAGCTCTCTTGCCGGTCGCCGGCTTAGCGGCTTGCTTTGCGCGACTAGCTCTGGGGAGAGAAGGAGATAGCGCCGGAAACCTCGCCTTTTGCCTTCTTCGGCGCTGGAACCTGGTTGCTGCGCCTTCTCTTTGTCCATGTGCACACACACGATTCCTCAGCGAAAACCATGCAGAAACCTTTCCACGAGCACCCAGGGATGTGCACCCAGCACCACGTGCACGCACACGCAGCTAGAGAAAAGCACCTACCTTTTCACACACTGAAGCCTAAGCAAACGCGTGGCCACACACACGCACACATCCGCAAGCGCGCCTACTCCCATCTATTGAGGGAAAGACGGACGAGCAACGTCCTGACAGGCTTGAGGGGAAAAACGTCCGTTGACGGTTGGCGTACTGCACGCCCGCCTACGGGGCTGCAGGGGAATCCACATTTGGAAGGTACCTGAAGATGTGTGCCTGTTCTTGGAGCTCCGCTAGTAGGGTAGCAAAGACACTCGTAGGCAGTACTGAATGCTGCTCCGTGCTACTTCTCCTCCGCTGGCAAATGCTTCACAGTCGCCCTAGGAAAGACGTTTAACAATCGATCTCCAAGAGGAACGAAACACATGATGCCATAAGGCGAAAGAATAGCAGGGCATCTCTTCACAGGCTTGTCCCTGATCTATAGCTGAGGGCAAACACTTGTGTGCTTGTGGGAGAGCCTGTGTCTTTCCTGGAAGCGTTTGGGAGTTTTGCTCAGACGCGTGTTTCCTCAAGTTCAAGAATCAAGATCTAGGATACCTGCAGACAGGTGCCTGTTTGTGTGGAGACAGTCTGTTTGAAACTGTGTTCCTCAGCGCCCGCTCTTTCTCCCCGTCGCTCCACACGCCTGGGAGTCCCTTTCTTTCTCTCCACAAGCACGTGTGTTGACTTCGTCGCACATGTGCATCTGCACAAGCGTTGAGCTCAGCAGAGCGTGTCTCTTGACACTTGATGTGCGTTGGCTGTGTCTGCCTGCTCCAGTGAAGAGAGAAACGGGAAATCATCTTGGTAGAGGCAACAAAGCAAAAGCGAGGCAGGATTGACATCTGCTCAACAGAGACGGATTCCCTGCGCTGACACAGTTCACAGTTACACGAGAAGCAATCTGAGCGGTCCGTCGACCGGAGACGTGTTTCCCAAGAGGTCCTTTAGCGAGTGAACAGCAGTGTGCGCGACTTTCAGGAGTGTGCCTGGAAAGTGCCAGAATCACCAGGAGCATCTGTGCAAAAGCTGCTGCCTCTGTGACCGCATTGAGGCACGTTCGCGTGTCTGCGAGTATATAGACGGCTCTTTCGCGTTCACTCCGAGGGAAACGGTCCGCTATTGCTTCTGTGCGCACAGACGCGATTCCCTTGTCTCTTGCGAACACAGGGAACTCTGTGCATCCAAATCTACAGGCTAAGGACGCGTCTGCATATGTTTTGGTGAACAATCGAGTGTGCGTGTTCTGACAGCTGCCTCTATGCAGACGTCTCCACAGAGCCACTTCTGAATGCCCCGCAGCCCAGGACTGAATGGATACACTAACAAGTGCACCGGTGTGAGCAACCACATATGCAGAAGGACGTCTTTCATCTCACAGAAGCGCGAACGTCTTGGCGTTCAAGCACATGGCAGAAACAAGGTGTGAACAGATGAGCTGCTGCTATTTTCTCCGTTCGGCATGCTTCGTTGTAGCTCTCTTGCCGGTCGCCGGCTTAGCGGCTTGCTTTGCGCGACTAGCTCTGGGGAGAGAAGGAGATAGCGCCGGAAACCTCGCCTTTTGCCTTCTTCGGCGCTGGAACCTGGTTGCTGCGCCTTCTCTTTGTCCATGTGCACACACACGATTCCTCAGCGAAAACCATGCAGAAACCTTTCCACGAGCACCCAGGGATGTGCACCCAGCACCACGTGCACGCACACGCAGCTAGAGAAAAGCACCTACCTTTTCACACACTGATGCCTAAGCAAACGCGTGGCCACACACACGCACACATCCGCAAGCGCGCCTACTCCCATCTATTGAGGGAAAGACGGACGAGCAACGTCCTGACAGGCTTGAGGGGAAAAACGTCCGTTGACGGTTGGCGTACTGCACGCCCGCCTACGGGGCTGCAGGGGAATCCACATTTGGAAGGTACCTGAAGATGTGTGCCTGTTCTTGGAGCTCCGCTAGTAGGGTAGCAAAGACACTCGTAGGCAGTACTGAATGCTGCTCCGTGCTACTTCTCCTCCGCTGGCAAATGCTTCACAGTCGCCCTAGGAAAGACGTTTAACAATCGATCTCCAAGAGGAACGAAACACATGATGCCATAAGGCGAAAGAATAGCAGGGCATCTCTTCACAGGCTTGTCCCTGATCTATAGCTGAGGGCAAACACTTGTGTGCTTGTGGGAGAGCCTGTGTCTTTCCTGGAAGCGTTTGGGAGTTTTGCTCAGACGCGTGTTTCCTCAAGTTCAAGAATCAAGATCTAGGATACCTGCAGACAGGTGCCTGTTTGTGTGGAGACAGTCTGTTTGAAACTGTGTTCCTCAGCGCCCGCTCTTTCTCCCCGTCGCTCCACACGCCTGGGAGTCCCTTTCTTTCTCTCCACAAGCACGTGTGTTGACTTCGTCGCACATGTGCATCTGCACAAGCGTTGAGCTCAGCAGAGCGTGTCTCTTGACACTTGATGTGCGTTGGCTGTGTCTGCCTGCTCCAGTGAAGAGAGAAACGGGAAATCATCTTGGTAGAGGCAACAAAGCAAAAGCGAGGCAGGATTGACATCTGCTCAACAGAGACGGATTCCCTGCGCTGACACAGTTCACAGTTACACGAGAAGCAATTCTGAGCGGTCCGTCGACCGGAGACGTGTTTCCCAAGAGGTCGTTTAGCGAGTGAACAGCAGTGTGCGCGACTTTCAGGAGTGTGCCTGGAAAGTGCCAGAATCACCAGGAGCATCTGTGCAAAAGCTGCTGCCTCTGTGACCGCATTGAGGCACGTTCGCGTGTCTGCGAGTATATAGACGGCTCTTTCGCGTTCACTCCGAGGGAAACGGTCCGCTATTGCTTCTGTGCGCACAGACGCGATTCCCTTGTCTCTTGCGAACACAGGGAACTCTGTGCATCCAAATCTACAGGCTAAGGACGCGTCTGCATATGTTTTGGTGAACAATCGAGTGTGCGTGTTCTGACAGCTGCCTCTATGCAGACGTCTCCACAGAGCCACTTCTGAATGCCCCGCAGCCCAGGACTGAATGGATACACTAACAAGTGCACCGGTGTGAGCAACCACATATGCAGAAGGACGTCTTTCATCTCACAGAAGCGCGAACGTCTTGGCGTTCAAGCACATGGCAGAAACAAGGTGTGAACAGATGAGCTGCTGCTATTTTCTCCGTTCGGCATGCTTCGTTGTAGCTCTCTTGCCGGTCGCCGGCTTAGCGGCTTGCTTTGCGCGACTAGCTCTGGGGAGAGAAGGAGATAGCGCCGGAAACCTCGCCTTTTGCCTTCTTCGGCGCTGGAACCTGGTTGCTGCGCCTTCTCTTTGTCCATGTGCACACACACGATTCCTCAGCGAAAACCATGCAGAAACCTTTCCACGAGCACCCAGGGATGTGCACCCAGCACCACGTGCACGCACACGCAGCTAGAGAAAAGCACCTACCTTTTCACACACTGATGCCTAAGCAAACGCGTGGCCACACACACGCACACATCCGCAAGCGCGCCTACTCCCATCTATTGAGGGAAAGACGGACGAGCAACGTCCTGACAGGCTTGAGGGGAAAAACGTCCGTTGACGGTTGGCGTACTGCACGCCCGCCTACGGGGCTGCAGGGGAATCCACATTTGGAACGTACCTGAAGATGTGTGCCTGTTCTTGGAGCTCCGCTAGTAGGGTAGCAAAGACACTCGTAGGCAGTACTGAATGCTGCTCCGTGCTACTTCTCCTCCGCTGGCAAATGCTTCACAGTCGCCCTAGGAAAGACGTTTAACAATCGATCTCCAAGAGGAACGAAACACATGATGCCATAAGGCGAAAGAATAGCAGGGCATCTCTTCACAGGCTTGTCCCTGATCTATAGCTGAGGGCAAACACTTGTGTGCTTGTGGGAGAGCCTGTGTCTTTCCTGGAAGCGTTTGGGAGTTTTGCTCAGACGCGTGTTTCCTCAAGTTCAAGAATCAAGATCTAGGATACCTGCAGACAGGTGCCTGTTTGTGTGGAGACAGTCTGTTTGAAACTGTGTTCCTCAGCGCCCGCTCTTTCTCCCCGTCGCTCCACACGCCTGGGAGTCCCTTTCTTTCTCTCCACAAGCACGTGTGTTGACTTCGTCGCACATGTGCATCTGCACAAGCGTTGAGCTCAGCAGAGCGTGTCTCTTGACACTTGATGTGCGTTGGCTGTGTCTGCCTGCTCCAGTGAAGAGAGAAACGGGAAATCATCTTGGTAGAGGCAACAAAGCAAAAGCGAGGCAGGATTGACATCTGCTCAACAGAGACGGATTCCCTGCGCTGACACAGTTCACAGTTACACGAGAAGCAATCTGAGCGGTCCGTCGACCGGAGACGTGTTTCCCAAGAGGTCGTTTAGCGAGTGAACAGCAGTGTGCGCGACTTTCAGGAGTGTGCCTGGAAAGTGCCAGAATCACCAGGAGCATCTGTGCAAAAGCTGCTGCCTCTGTGACCGCATTGAGGCACGTTCGCGTGTCTGCGAGTATATAGACGGCTCTTTCGCGTTCACTCCGAGGGAAACGGTCCGCTATTGCTTCTGTGCGCACAGACGCGATTCCCTTGTCTCTTGCGAACACAGGGAACTCTGTGCATCCAAATCTACAGGCTAAGGACGCGTCTGCATATGTTTTGGTGAACAATCGAGTGTGCGTGTTCTGACAGCTGCCTCTATGCAGACGTCTCCACAGAGCCACTTCTGAATGCCCCGCAGCCCAGGACTGAATGGATACACTAACAAGTGCACCGGTGTGAGCAACCACATATGCAGAAGGACGTCTTTCATCTCACAGAAGCGCGAACGTCTTGGCGTTCAAGCACATGGCAGAAACAAGGTGTGAACAGATGAGCTGCTGCTATTTTCTCCGTTCGGCATGCTTCGTTGTAGCTCTCTTGCCAGTCGCCGGCTTAGCGGCTTGCTTTGCGCGACTAGCTCTGGGGAGAGAAGGAGATAGCGCCGGAAACCTCGCCTTTTGCCTTCTTCGGCGCTGGAACCTGGTTGCTGCGCCTTCTCTTTGTCCATGTGCACACACACGATTCCTCAGCGAAAACCATGCAGAAACCTTTCCACGAGCACCCAGGGATGTGCACCCAGCACCACGTGCACGCACACGCAGCTAGAGAAAAGCACCTACCTTTTCACACACTGATGCCTAAGCAAACGCGTGGCCACACACACGCACACATCCGCAAGCGCGCCTACTCCCATCTATTGAGGGAAAGACGGACGAGCTCTTTGGTTGCTCTTCACAGGCTTGTCCCTGATCTATAGCTGAGGGCAAACACTTGTGTGCTTGTGGGAGAGCCTGTGTCTTTCCTGGAAGCGTTTGGGAGTTTTGCTCAGACGCGTGTTTCCTCAAGTTCAAGAATCAAGATCTAGGATACCTGCAGACAGGTGCCTGTTTGTGTGGAGACAGTCTGTTTGAAACTGTGTTCCTCAGCGCCCGCTCTTTCTCCCCGTCGCTCCACACGCCTGGGAGTCCCTTTCTTTCTCTCCACAAGCACGTGTGTTGACTTCGTCGCACATGTGCATCTGCACAAGCGTTGAGCTCAGCAGAGCGTGTCTCTTGACACTTGATGTGCGTTGGCTGTGTCTGCCTGCTCCAGTGAAGAGAGAAACGGGAAATCATCTTGGTAGAGGCAACAAAGCAAAAGCGAGGCAGGATTGACATCTGCTCAACAGAGACGGATTCCCTGCGCTGACACAGTTCACAGTTACACGAGAAGCAATCTGAGCGGTCCGTCGACCGGAGACGTGTTTCCCAAGAGGTCGTTTAGCGAGTGAACAGCAGTGTGCGCGACTTTCAGGAGTGTGCCTGGAAAGTGCCAGAATCACCAGGAGCATCTGTGCAAAAGCTGCTGCCTCTGTGACCGCATTGAGGCACGTTCGCGTGTCTGCGAGTATATAGACGGCTCTTTCGCGTTCACTCCGAGGGAAACGGTCCGCTATTGCTTCTGTGCGCACAGACGCGATTCCCTTGTCTCTTGCGAACACAGGGAACTCTGTGCATCCAAATCTACAGGCTAAGGACGCGTCTGCATATGTTTTGGTGAACAATCGAGTGTGCGTGTTCTGACAGCTGCCTCTATGCAGACGTCTCCACAGAGCCACTTCTGAATGCCCCGCAGCCCAGGACTGAATGGATACACTAACAAGGGCACCGGTGTGAGCAACCACATATGCAGAAGGACGTCTTTCATCTCACAGAAGCGCGAACGTCTTGGCGTTCAAGCACATGGCAGAAACAAGGTGTGAACAGATGAGCTGCTGCTATTTTCTCCGTTCGGCATGCTTCGTTGTAGCTCTCTTGCCGGTCGCCGGCTTAGCGGCTTGCTTTGCGCGACTAGCTCTGGGGAGAGAAGGAGATAGCGCCGGAAACCTCGCCTTTTGCCTTCTTCGGCGCTGGAACCTGGTTGCTGCGCCTTCTCTTTGTCCATGTGCACACACACGATTCCTCAGCGAAAACCATGCAGAAACCTTTCCACGAGCACCCAGGGATGTGCACCCAGCACCACGTGCACGCACACGCAGCTAGAGAAAAGCACCTACCTTTTCACACACTGATGCCTAAGCAAACGCGTGGCCACACACACGCACACATCCGCAAGCGCGCCTACTCCCATCTATTGAGGGAAAGACGGACGAGCAACGTCCTGACAGGCTTGAGGGGAAAAACGTCCGTTGACGGTTGGCGTACTGCACGCCCGCCTACGGGGCTGCAGGGGAATCCACATTTGGAAGGTACCTGAAGATGTGTGCCTGTTCTTGGAGCTCCGCTAGTAGGGTAGCAAAGACACTCGTAGGCAGTACTGAATGCTGCTCCGTGCTACTTCTCCTCCGCTGGCAAATGCTTCACAGTCGCCCGAGGAAAGACGTTTAACAATCGATCTCCAAGAGGAACGAAACACATGATGCCATAAGGCGAAAGAATAGCAGGGCATCTCTTCACAGGCTTGTCCCTGATCTATAGCTGAGGGCAAACACTTGTGTGCTTGTGGGAGAGCCTGTGTCTTTCCTGGAAGCGTTTGGGAGTTTTGCTCAGACGCGTGTTTCCTCAAGTTCAAGAATCAAGATCTAGGATACCTGCAGACAGGTGCCTGTTTGTGTGGAGACAGTCTGTTTGAAACTGTGTTCCTCAGCGCCCGCTCTTTCTCCCCGTCGCTCCACACGCCTGGGAGTCCCTTTCTTTCTCTCCACAAGCACGTGTGTTGACTTCGTCGCACATGTGCATCTGCACAAGCGTTGAGCTCAGCAGAGCGTGTCTCTTGACACTTGATGTGCGTTGGCTGTGTCTGCCTGCTCCAGTGAAGAGAGAAACGGGAAATCATCTTGGTAGAGGCAACAAAGCAAAAGCGAGGCAGGATTGACATCTGCTCAACAGAGACGGATTCCCTGCGCTGACACAGTTCACAGTTACACGAGAAGCAATCTGAGCGGTCCGTCGACCGGAGACGTGTTTCCCAAGAGGTCGTTTAGCGAGTGAACAGCAGTGTGCGCGACTTTCAGGAGTGTGCCTGGAAAGTGCCAGAATCACCAGGAGCATCTGTGCAAAAGCTGCTGCCTCTGTGACCGCATTGAGGCACGTTCGCGTGTCTGCGAGTATATAGACGGCTCTTTCGCGTTCACTCCGAGGGAAACGGTCCGCTATTGCTTCTGTGCGCACAGACGCGATTCCCTTGTCTCTTGCGAACACAGGGAACTCTGTGCATCCAAATCTACAGGCTAAGGACGCGTCTGCATATGTTTTGGTGAACAATCGAGTGTGCGTGTTCTGACAGCTGCCTCTATGCAGACGTCTCCACAGAGCCACTTCTGAATGCCCCGCAGCCCAGGACTGAATGGATACACTAACAAGTGCACCGGTGTGAGCAACCACATATGCAGAAGGACGTCTTTCATCTCACAGAAGCGCGAACGTCTTGGCGTTCAAGCACATGGCAGAAACAAGGTGTGAACAGATGAGCTGCTGCTATTTTCTCCGTTCGGCATGCTTCGTTGTAGCTCTCTTGCCGGTCGCCGGCTTAGCGGCTTGCTTTGCGCGACTAGCTCTGGGGAGAGAAGGAGATAGCGCCGGAAACCTCGCCTTTTGCCTTCTTCGGCGCTGGAACCTGGTTGCTGCGCCTTCTCTTTGTCCATGTGCACACACACGATTCCTCAGCGAAAACCATGCAGAAACCTTTCCACGAGCACCCAGGGATGTGCACCCAGCACCACGTGCACGCACACGCAGCTAGAGAAAAGCACCTACCTTTTCACACACTGATGCCTAAGCAAACGCGTGGCCACACACACGCACACATCCGCAAGCGCGCCTACTCCCATCTATTGAGGGAAAGACGGACGAGCAACGTCCTGACAGGCTTGAGGGGAAAAACGTCCGTTGACGGTTGGCGTACTGCACGCCCGCCTACGGGGCTGCAGGGGAATCCACATTTGGAAGGTACCTGAAGATGTGTGCCTGTTCTTGGAGCTCCGCTAGTAGGGTAGCAAAGACACTCGTAGGCAGTACTGAATGCTGCTCCGTGCTACTTCTCCTCCGCTGGCAAATGCTTCACAGTCGCCCGAGGAAAGACGTTTAACAATCGATCTCCAAGAGGAACGAAACACATGATGCCATAAGGCGAAAGAATAGCAGGGCATCTCTTCACAGGCTTGTCCCTGATCTATAGCTGAGGGCAAACACTTGTGTGCTTGTGGGAGAGCCTGTGTCTTTCCTGGAAGCGTTTGGGAGTTTTGCTCAGACGCGTGTTTCCTCAAGTTCAAGAATCAAGATCTAGGATACCTGCAGACAGGTGCCTGTTTGTGTGGAGACAGTCTGTTTGAAACTGTGTTCCTCAGCGCCCGCTCTTTCTCCCCGTCGCTCCACACGCCTGGGAGTCCCTTTCTTTCTCTCCACAAGCACGTGTGTTGACTTCGTCGCACATGTGCATCTGCACAAGCGTTGAGCTCAGCAGAGCGTGTCTCTTGACACTTGATGTGCGTTGGCTGTGTCTGCCTGCTCCAGTGAAGAGAGAAACGGGAAATCATCTTGGTAGAGGCAACAAAGCAAAAGCGAGGCAGGATTGACATCTGCTCAACAGAGACGGATTCCCTGCGCTGACACAGTTCACAGTTACACGAGAAGCAATCTGAGCGGTCCGTCGACCGGAGACGTGTTTCCCAAGAGGTCGTTTAGCGAGTGAACAGCAGTGTGCGCGACTTTCAGGAGTGTGCCTGGAAAGTGCCAGAATCACCAGGAGCATCTGTGCAAAAGCTGCTGCCTCTGTGACCGCATTGAGGCACGTTCGCGTGTCTGCGAGTATATAGACGGCTCTTTCGCGTTCACTCCGAGGGAAACGGTCCGCTATTGCTTCTGTGCGCACAGACGCGATTCCCTTGTCTCTTGCGAACACAGGGAACTCTGTGCATCCAAATCTACAGGCTAAGGACGCGTCTGCATATGTTTTGGTGAACAATCGAGTGTGCGTGTTCTGACAGCTGCCTCTATGCAGACGTCTCCACAGAGCCACTTCTGAATGCCCCGCAGCCCAGGACTGAATGGATACACTAACAAGTGCACCGGTGTGAGCAACCACATATGCAGAAGGACGTCTTTCATCTCACAGAAGCGCGAACGTCTTGGCGTTCAAGCACATGGCAGAAACAAGGTGTGAACAGATGAGCTGCTGCTATTTTCTCCGTTCGGCATGCTTCGTTGTAGCTCTCTTGCCGGTCGCCGGCTTAGCGGCTTGCTTTGCGCGACTAGCTCTGGGGAGAGAAGGAGATAGCGCCGGAAACCTCGCCTTTTGCCTTCTTCGGCGCTGGAACCTGGTTGCTGCGCCTTCTCTTTGTCCATGTGCACACACACGATTCCTCAGCGAAAACCATGCAGAAACCTTTCCACGAGCACCCAGGGATGTGCACCCAGCACCACGTGCACGCACACGCAGCTAGAGAAAAGCACCTACCTTTTCACACACTGATGCCTAAGCAAACGCGTGGCCACACACACGCACACATCCGCAAGCGCGCCTACTCCCATCTATTGAGGGAAAGACGGACGAGCTCTTTGGTTGCTCTTCACAGGCTTGTCCCTGATCTATAGCTGAGGGCAAACACTTGTGTGCTTGTGGGAGAGCCTGTGTCTTTCCTGGAAGCGTTTGGGAGTTTTGCTCAGACGCGTGTTTCCTCAAGTTCAAGAATCAAGATCTAGGATACCTGCAGACAGGTGCCTGTTTGTGTGGAGACAGTCTGTTTGAAACTGTGTTCCTCAGCGCCCGCTCTTTCTCCCCGTCGCTCCACACGCCTGGGAGTCCCTTTCTTTCTCTCCACAAGCACGTGTGTTGACTTCGTCGCACATGTGCATCTGCACAAGCGTTGAGCTCAGCAGAGCGTGTCTCTTGACACTTGATGTGCGTTGGCTGTGTCTGCCTGCTCCAGTGAAGAGAGAAACGGGAAATCATCTTGGTAGAGGCAACAAAGCAAAAGCGAGGCAGGATTGACATCTGCTCAACAGAGACGGATTCCCTGCGCTGACACAGTTCACAGTTACACGAGAAGCAATCTGAGCGGTCTGTCGACCGGAGACGTGTTTCCCAAGAGGTCGTTTAGCGAGTGAACAGCAGTGTGCGCGACTTTCAGGAGTGTGCCTGGAAAGTGCCAGAATCACCAGGAGCATCTGTGCAAAAGCTGCTGCCTCTGTGACCGCATTGAGGCACGTTCGCGTGTCTGCGAGTATATAGACGACTCTTTCGCGTTCACTCCGAGGGAAACGGTCCGCTATTGCTTCTGTGCGCACAGACGCGATTCCCTTGTCTCTTGCGAACACAGGGAACTCTGTGCATCCAAATCTACAGGCTAAGGACGCGTCTGCATATGTTTTGGTGAACAATCGAGTGTGCGTGTTCTGACAGCTGCCTCTATGCAGACGTCTCCACAGAGCCACTTCTGAATGCCCCGCAGCCCAGGACTGAATGGATACACTAACAAGTGCACCGGTGTGAGCAACCACATATGCAGAAGGACGTCTTTCATCTCACAGAAGCGCGAACGTCTTGGCGTTCAAGCACATGGCAGAAACAAGGTGTGAACAGATGAGCTGCTGCTATTTTCTCCGTTCGGCATGCTTCGTTGTAGCTCTCTTGCCGGTCGCCGGCTTAGCGGCTTGCTTTGCGCGACTAGCTCTGGGGAGAGAAGGAGATAGCGCCGGAAACCTCGCCTTTTGCCTTCTTCGGCGCTGGAACCTGGTTGCTGCGCCTTCTCTTTGTCCATGTGCACACACACGATTCCTCAGCGAAAACCATGCAGAAACCTTTCCACGAGCACCCAGGGATGTGCACCCAGCACCACGTGCACGCACACGCAGCTAGAGAAAAGCACCTACCTTTTCACACACTGATGCCTAAGCAAACGCGTGGCCACACACACGCACACATCCGCAAGCGCGCCTACTCCCATCTATTGAGGGAAAGACGGACGAGCAACGTCCTGACAGGCTTGAGGGGAAAAACGTCCGTTGACGGTTGGCGTACTGCACGCCCGCCTACGGGGCTGCAGGGGAATCCACATTTGGAAGGTACCTGAAGATGTGTGCCTGTTCTTGGAGCTCCGCTAGTAGGGTAGCAAAGACACTCGTAGGCAGTACTGAATGCTGCTCCGTGCTACTTCTCCTCCGCTGGCAAATGCTTCACAGTCGCCCTAGGAAAGACGTTTAACAATCGATCTCCAAGAGGAACGAAACACATGATGCCATAAGGCGAAAGAATAGCAGGGCATCTCTTCACAGGCTTGTCCCTGATCTATAGCTGAGGGCAAACACTTGTGTGCTTGTGGGAGAGCCTGTGTCTTTCCTGGAAGCGTTTGGGAGTTTTGCTCAGACGCGTGTTTCCTCAAGTTCAAGAATCAAGATCTAGGATACCTGCAGACAGGTGCCTGTTTGTGTGGAGACAGTCTGTTTGAAACTGTGTTCCTCAGCGCCCGCTCTTTCTCCCCGTCGCTCCACACGCCTGGGAGTCCCTTTCTTTCTCTCCACAAGCACGTGTGTTGACTTCGTCGCACATGTGCATCTGCACAAGCGTTGAGCTCAGCAGAGCGTGTCTCTTGACACTTGATGTGCGTTGGCTGTGTCTGCCTGCTCCAGTGAAGAGAGAAACGGGAAATCATCTTGGTAGAGGCAACAAAGCAAAAGCGAGGCAGGATTGACATCTGCTCAACAGAGACGGATTCCCTGCGCTGACACAGTTCACAGTTACACGAGAAGCAATTCTGAGCGGTCCGTCGACCGGAGACGTGTTTCCCAAGAGGTCGTTTAGCGAGTGAACAGCAGTGTGCGCGACTTTCAGGAGTGTGCCTGGAAAGTGCCAGAATCACCAGGAGCATCTGTGCAAAAGCTGCTGCCTCTGTGACCGCATTGAGGCACGTTCGCGTGTCTGCGAGTATATAGACGGCTCTTTCGCGTTCACTCCGAGGGAAACGGTCCGCTATTGCTTCTGTGCGCACAGACGCGATTCCCTTGTCTCTTGCGAACACAGGGAACTCTGTGCATCCAAATCTACAGGCTAAGGACGCGTCTGCATATGTTTTGGTGAACAATCGAGTGTGCGTGTTCTGACAGCTGCCTCTATGCAGACGTCTCCACAGAGCCACTTCTGAATGCCCCGCAGCCCAGGACTGAATGGATACACTAACAAGTGCACCGGTGTGAGCAACCACATATGCAGAAGGACGTCTTTCATCTCACAGAAGCGCGAACGTCTTGGCGTTCAAGCACATGGCAGAAACAAGGTGTGAACAGATGAGCTGCTGCTATTTTCTCCGTTCGGCATGCTTCGTTGTAGCTCTCTTGCCGGTCGCCGGCTTAGCGGCTTGCTTTGCGCGACTAGCTCTGGGGAGAGAAGGAGATAGCGCCGGAAACCTCGCCTTTTGCCTTCTTCGGCGCTGGAACCTGGTTGCTGCGCCTTCTCTTTGTCCATGTGCACACACACGATTCCTCAGCGAAAACCATGCAGAAACCTTTCCACGAGCACCCAGGGATGTGCACCCAGCACCACGTGCACGCACACGCAGCTAGAGAAAAGCACCTACCTTTTCACACACTGATGCCTAAGCAAACGCGTGGCCACACACACGCACACATCCGCAAGCGCGCCTACTCCCATCTATTGAGGGAAAGACGGACGAGCTCTTTGGTTGCTCTTCACAGGCTTGTCCCTGATCTATAGCTGAGGGCAAACACTTGTGTGCTTGTGGGAGAGCCTGTGTCTTTCCTGGAAGCGTTTGGGAGTTTTGCTCAGACGCGTGTTTCCTCAAGTTCAAGAATCAAGATCTAGGATACCTGCAGACAGGTGCCTGTTTGTGTGGAGACAGTCTGTTTGAAACTGTGTTCCTCAGCGCCCGCTCTTTCTCCCCGTCGCTCCACACGCCTGGGAGTCCCTTTCTTTCTCTCCACAAGCACGTGTGTTGACTTCGTCGCACATGTGCATCTGCACAAGCGTTGAGCTCAGCAGAGCGTGTCTCTTGACACTTGATGTGCGTTGGCTGTGTCTGCCTGCTCCAGTGAAGAGAGAAACGGGAAATCATCTTGGTAGAGGCAACAAAGCAAAAGCGAGGCAGGATTGACATCTGCTCAACAGAGACGGATTCCCTGCGCTGACACAGTTCACAGTTACACGAGAAGCAATCTGAGCGGTCCGTCGACCGGAGACGTGTTTCCCAAGAGGTCGTTTAGCGAGTGAACAGCAGTGTGCGCGACTTTCAGGAGTGTGCCTGGAAAGTGCCAGAATCACCAGGAGCATCTGTGCAAAAGCTGCTGCCTCTGTGACCGCATTGAGGCACGTTCGCGTGTCTGCGAGTATATAGACGGCTCTTTCGCGTTCACTCCGAGGGAAACGGTCCGCTATTGCTTCTGTGCGCACAGACGCGATTCCCTTGTCTCTTGCGAACACAGGGAACTCTGTGCATCCAAATCTACAGGCTAAGGACGCGTCTGCATATGTTTTGGTGAACAATCGAGTGTGCGTGTTCTGACAGCTGCCTCTATGCAGACGTCTCCACAGAGCCACTTCTGAATGCCCCGCAGCCCAGGACTGAATGGATACACTAACAAGTGCACCGGTGTGAGCAACCACATATGCAGAAGGACGTCTTTCATCTCACAGAAGCGCGAACGTCTTGGCGTTCAAGCACATGGCAGAAACAAGGTGTGAACAGATGAGCTGCTGCTATTTTCTCCGTTCGGCATGCTTCGTTGTAGCTCTCTTGCCGGTCGCCGGCTTAGCGGCTTGCTTTGCGCGACTAGCTCTGGGGAGAGAAGGAGATAGCGCCGGAAACCTCGCCTTTTGCCTTCTTCGGCGCTGGAACCTGGTTGCTGCGCCTTCTCTTTGTCCATGTGCACACACACGATTCCTCAGCGAAAACCATGCAGAAACCTTTCCACGAGCACCCAGGGATGTGCACCCAGCACCACGTGCACGCACACGCAGCTAGAGAAAAGCACCTACCTTTTCACACACTGATGCCTAAGCAAACGCGTGGCCACACACACGCACACATCCGCAAGCGCGCCTACTCCCATCTATTGAGGGAAAGACGGACGAGCAACGTCCTGACAGGCTTGAGGGGAAAAACGTCCGTTGACGGTTGGCGTACTGCACGCCCGCCTACGGGGCTGCAGGGGAATCCACATTTGGAAGGTACCTGAAGATGTGTGCCTGTTCTTGGAGCTCCGCTAGTAGGGTAGCAAAGACACTCGTAGGCAGTACTGAATGCTGCTCCGTGCTACTTCTCCTCCGCTGGCAAATGCTTCACAGTCGCCCGAGGAAAGACGTTTAACAATCGATCTCCAAGAGGAACGAAACACATGATGCCATAAGGCGAAAGAATAGCAGGGCATCTCTTCACAGGCTTGTCCCTGATCTATAGCTGAGGGCAAACACTTGTGTGCTTGTGGGAGAGCCTGTGTCTTTCCTGGAAGCGTTTGGGAGTTTTGCTCAGACGCGTGTTTCCTCAAGTTCAAGAATCAAGATCTAGGATACCTGCAGACAGGTGCCTGTTTGTGTGGAGACAGTCTGTTTGAAACTGTGTTCCTCAGCGCCCGCTCTTTCTCCCCGTCGCTCCACACGCCTGGGAGTCCCTTTCTTTCTCTCCACAAGCACGTGTGTTGACTTCGTCGCACATGTGCATCTGCACAAGCGTTGAGCTCAGCAGAGCGTGTCTCTTGACACTTGATGTGCGTTGGCTGTGTCTGCGTGCTCCAGTGAAGAGAGAAACGGGAAATCATCTTGGTAGAGGCAACAAAGCAAAAGCGAGGCAGGATTGACATCTGCTCAACAGAGACGGATTCCCTGCGCTGACACAGTTCACAGTTACACGAGAAGCAATCTGAGCGGTCCGTCGACCGGAGACGTGTTTCCCAAGAGGTCGTTTAGCGAGTGAACAGCAGTGTGCGCGACTTTCAGGAGTGTGCCTGGAAAGTGCCAGAATCACGAGGAGCATCTGTGCAAAAGCTGCTGCCTCTGTGACCGCATTGAGGCACGTTCGCGTGTCTGCGAGTATATAGACGGCTCTTTCGCGTTCACTCCGAGGGAAACGGTCCGCTATTGCTTCTGTGCGCACAGACGCGATTCCCTTGTCTCTTGCGAACACAGGGAACTCTGTGCATCCAAATCTACAGGCTAAGGACGCGTCTGCATATGTTTTGGTGAACAATCGAGTGTGCGTGTTCTGACAGCTGCCTCTATGCAGACGTCTCCACAGAGCCACTTCTGAATGCCCCGCAGCCCAGGACTGAATGGATACACTAACAAGTGCACCGGTGTGAGCAACCACATATGCAGAAGGACGTCTTTCATCTCACAGAAGCGCGAACGTCTTGGCGTTCAAGCACATGGCAGAAACAAGGTGTGAACAGATGAGCTGCTGCTATTTTCTCCGTTCGGCATGCTTCGTTGTAGCTCTCTTGCCGGTCGCCGGCTTAGCGGCTTGCTTTGCGCGACTAGCTCTGGGGAGAGAAGGAGATAGCGCCGGAAACCTCGCCTTTTGCCTTCTTCGGCGCTGGAACCTGGTTGCTGCGCCTTCTCTTTGTCCATGTGCACACACACGATTCCTCAGCGAAAACCATGCAGAAACCTTTCCACGAGCACCCAGGGATGTGCACCCAGCACCACGTGCACGCACACGCAGCTAGAGAAAAGCACCTACCTTTTCACACACTGATGCCTAAGCAAACGCGTGGCCACACACACGCACACATCCGCAAGCGCGCCTACTCCCATCTATTGAGGGAAAGACGGACGAGCTCTTTGGTTGCTCTTCACAGGCTTGTCCCTGATCTATAGCTGAGGGCAAACACTTGTGTGCTTGTGGGAGAGCCTGTGTCTTTCCTGGAAGCGTTTGGGAGTTTTGCTCAGACGCGTGTTTCCTCAAGTTCAAGAATCAAGATCTAGGATACCTGCAGACAGGTGCCTGTTTGTGTGGAGACAGTCTGTTTGAAACTGTGTTCCTCAGCGCCCGCTCTTTCTCCCCGTCGCTCCACACGCCTGGGAGTCCCTTTCTTTCTCTCCACAAGCACGTGTGTTGACTTCGTCGCACATGTGCATCTGCACAAGCGTTGAGCTCAGCAGAGCGTGTCTCTTGACACTTGATGTGCGTTGGCTGTGTCTGCCTGCTCCAGTGAAGAGAGAAACGGGAAATCATCTTGGTAGAGGCAACAAAGCAAAAGCGAGGCAGGATTGACATCTGCTCAACAGAGACGGATTCCCTGCGCTGACACAGTTCACAGTTACACGAGAAGCAATCTGAGCGGTCCGTCGACCGGAGACGTGTTTCCCAAGAGGTCGTTTAGCGAGTGAACAGCAGTGTGCGCGACTTTCAGGAGTGTGCCTGGAAAGTGCCAGAATCACCAGGAGCATCTGTGCAAAAGCTGCTGCCTCTGTGACCGCATTGAGGCACGTTCGCGTGTCTGCGAGTATATAGACGGCTCTTTCGCGTTCACTCCGAGGGAAACGGTCCGCTATTGCTTCTGTGCGCACAGACGCGATTCCCTTGTCTCTTGCGAACACAGGGAACTCTGTGCATCCAAATCTACAGGCTAAGGACGCGTCTGCATATGTTTTGGTGAACAATCGAGTGTGCGTGTTCTGACAGCTGCCTCTATGCAGACGTCTCCACAGAGCCACTTCTGAATGCCCCGCAGCCCAGGACTGAATGGATACACTAACAAGTGCACCGGTGTGAGCAACCACATATGCAGAAGGACGTCTTTCATCTCACAGAAGCGCGAACGTCTTGGCGTTCAAGCACATGGCAGAAACAAGGTGTGAACAGATGAGCTGCTGCTATTTTCTCCGTTCGGCATGCTTCGTTGTAGCTCTCTTGCCGGTCGCCGGCTTAGCGGCTTGCTTTGCGCGACTAGCTCTGGGGAGAGAAGGAGATAGCGCCGGAAACCTCGCCTTTTGCCTTCTTCGGCGCTGGAACCTGGTTGCTGCGCCTTCTCTTTGTCCATGTGCACACACACGATTCCTCAGCGAAAACCATGCAGAAACCTTTCCACGAGCACCCAGGGATGTGCACCCAGCACCACGTGCACGCACACGCAGCTAGAGAAAAGCACCTACCTTTTCACACACTGATGCCTAAGCAAACGCGTGGCCACACACACGCACACATCCGCAAGCGCGCCTACTCCCATCTATTGAGGGAAAGACGGACGAGCTCTTTGGTTGCTCTTCACAGGCTTGTCCCTGATCTATAGCTGAGGGCAAACACTTGTGTGCTTGTGGGAGAGCCTGTGTCTTTCCTGGAAGCGTTTGGGAGTTTTGCTCAGACGCGTGTTTCCTCAAGTTCAAGAATCAAGATCTAGGATACCTGCAGACAGGTGCCTGTTTGTGTGGAGACAGTCTGTTTGAAACTGTGTTCCTCAGCGCCCGCTCTTTCTCCCCGTCGCTCCACACGCCTGGGAGTCCCTTTCTTTCTCTCCACAAGCACGTGTGTTGACTTCGTCGCACATGTGCATCTGCACAAGCGTTGAGCTCAGCAGAGCGTGTCTCTTGACACTTGATGTGCGTTGGCTGTGTCTGCCTGCTCCAGTGAAGAGAGAAACGGGAAATCATCTTGGTAGAGGCAACAAAGCAAAAGCGAGGCAGGATTGACATCTGCTCAACAGAGACGGATTCCCTGCGCTGACACAGTTCACAGTTACACGAGAAGCAATCTGAGCGGTCTGTCGACCGGAGACGTGTTTCCCAAGAGGTCGTTTAGCGAGTGAACAGCAGTGTGCGCGACTTTCAGGAGTGTGCCTGGAAAGTGCCAGAATCACCAGGAGCATCTGTGCAAAAGCTGCTGCCTCTGTGACCGCATTGAGGCACGTTCGCGTGTCTGCGAGTATATAGACGACTCTTTCGCGTTCACTCCGAGGGAAACGGTCCGCTATTGCTTCTGTGCGCACAGACGCGATTCCCTTGTCTCTTGCGAACACAGGGAACTCTGTGCATCCAAATCTACAGGCTAAGGACGCGTCTGCATATGTTTTGGTGAACAATCGAGTGTGCGTGTTCTGACAGCTGCCTCTATGCAGACGTCTCCACAGAGCCACTTCTGAATGCCCCGCAGCCCAGGACTGAATGGATACACTAACAAGTGCACCGGTGTGAGCAACCACATATGCAGAAGGACGTCTTTCATCTCACAGAAGCGCGAACGTCTTGGCGTTCAAGCACATGGCAGAAACAAGGTGTGAACAGATGAGCTGCTGCTATTTTCTCCGTTCGGCATGCTTCGTTGTAGCTCTCTTGCCGGTCGCCGGCTTAGCGGCTTGCTTTGCGCGACTAGCTCTGGGGAGAGAAGGAGATAGCGCCGGAAACCTCGCCTTTTGCCTTCTTCGGCGCTGGAACCTGGTTGCTGCGCCTTCTCTTTGTCCATGTGCACACACACGATTCCTCAGCGAAAACCATGCAGAAACCTTTCCACGAGCACCCAGGGATGTGCACCCAGCACCACGTGCACGCACACGCAGCTAGAGAAAAGCACCTACCTTTTCACACACTGATGCCTAAGCAAACGCGTGGCCACACACACGCACACATCCGCAAGCGCGCCTACTCCCATCTATTGAGGGAAAGACGGACGAGCAACGTCCTGACAGGCTTGAGGGGAAAAACGTCCGTTGACGGTTGGCGTACTGCACGCCCGCCTACGGGGCTGCAGGGGAATCCACATTTGGAAGGTACCTGAAGATGTGTGCCTGTTCTTGGAGCTCCGCTAGTAGGGTAGCAAAGACACTCGTAGGCAGTACTGAATGCTGCTCCGTGCTACTTCTCCTCCGCTGGCAAATGCTTCACAGTCGCCCTAGGAAAGACGTTTAACAATCGATCTCCAAGAGGAACGAAACACATGATGCCATAAGGCGAAAGAATAGCAGGGCATCTCTTCACAGGCTTGTCCCTGATCTATAGCTGAGGGCAAACACTTGTGTGCTTGTGGGAGAGCCTGTGTCTTTCCTGGAAGCGTTTGGGAGTTTTGCTCAGACGCGTGTTTCCTCAAGTTCAAGAATCAAGATCTAGGATACCTGCAGACAGGTGCCTGTTTGTGTGGAGACAGTCTGTTTGAAACTGTGTTCCTCAGCGCCCGCTCTTTCTCCCCGTCGCTCCACACGCCTGGGAGTCCCTTTCTTTCTCTCCACAAGCACGTGTGTTGACTTCGTCGCACATGTGCATCTGCACAAGCGTTGAGCTCAGCAGAGCGTGTCTCTTGACACTTGATGTGCGTTGGCTGTGTCTGCCTGCTCCAGTGAAGAGAGAAACGGGAAATCATCTTGGTAGAGGCAACAAAGCAAAAGCGAGGCAGGATTGACATCTGCTCAACAGAGACGGATTCCCTGCGCTGACACAGTTCACAGTTACACGAGAAGCAATTCTGAGCGGTCCGTCGACCGGAGACGTGTTTCCCAAGAGGTCGTTTAGCGAGTGAACAGCAGTGTGCGCGACTTTCAGGAGTGTGCCTGGAAAGTGCCAGAATCACCAGGAGCATCTGTGCAAAAGCTGCTGCTTCTGTGACCGCATTGAGGCACGTTCGCGTGTCTGCGAGTATATAGACGGCTCTTTCGCGTTCACTCCGAGGGAAACGGTCCGCTATTGCTTCTGTGCGCACAGACGCGATTCCCTTGTCTCTTGCGAACACAGGGAACTCTGTGCATCCAAATCTACAGGCTAAGGACGCGTCTGCATATGTTTTGGTGAACAATCGAGTGTGCGTGTTCTGACAGCTGCCTCTATGCAGACGTCTCCACAGAGCCACTTCTGAATGCCCCGCAGCCCAGGACTGAATGGATACACTAACAAGTGCACCGGTGTGAGCAACCACATATGCAGAAGGACGTCTTTCATCTCACAGAAGCGCGAACGTCTTGGCGTTCAAGCACATGGCAGAAACAAGGTGTGAACAGATGAGCTGCTGCTATTTTCTCCGTTCGGCATGCTTCGTTGTAGCTCTCTTGCCGGTCGCCGGCTTAGCGGCTTGCTTTGCGCGACTAGCTCTGGGGAGAGAAGGAGATAGCGCCGGAAACCTCGCCTTTTGCCTTCTTCGGCGCTGGAACCTGGTTGCTGCGCCTTCTCTTTGTCCATGTGCACACACACGATTCCTCAGCGAAAACCATGCAGAAACCTTTCCACGAGCACCCAGGGATGTGCACCCAGCACCACGTGCACGCACACGCAGCTAGAGAAAAGCACCTACCTTTTCACACACTGATGCCTAAGCAAACGCGTGGCCACACACACGCACACATCCGCAAGCGCGCCTACTCCCATCTATTGAGGGAAAGACGGACGAGCTCTTTGGTTGCTCTTCACAGGCTTGTCCCTGATCTATAGCTGAGGGCAAACACTTGTGTGCTTGTGGGAGAGCCTGTGTCTTTCCTGGAAGCGTTTGGGAGTTTTGCTCAGACGCGTGTTTCCTCAAGTTCAAGAATCAAGATCTAGGATACCTGCAGACAGGTGCCTGTTTGTGTGGAGACAGTCTGTTTGAAACTGTGTTCCTCAGCGCCCGCTCTTTCTCCCCGTCGCTCCACACGCCTGGGAGTCCCTTTCTTTCTCTCCACAAGCACGTGTGTTGACTTCGTCGCACATGTGCATCTGCACAAGCGTTGAGCTCAGCAGAGCGTGTCTCTTGACACTTGATGTGCGTTGGCTGTGTCTGCCTGCTCCAGTGAAGAGAGAAACGGGAAATCATCTTGGTAGAGGCAACAAAGCAAAAGCGAGGCAGGATTGACATCTGCTCAACAGAGACGGATTCCCTGCGCTGACACAGTTCACAGTTACACGAGAAGCAATCTGAGCGGTCCGTCGACCGGAGACGTGTTTCCCAAGAGGTCGTTTAGCGAGTGAACAGCAGTGTGCGCGACTTTCAGGAGTGTGCCTGGAAAGTGCCAGAATCACGAGGAGCATCTGTGCAAAAGCTGCTGCCTCTGTGACCGCATTGAGGCACGTTCGCGTGTCTGCGAGTATATAGACGGCTCTTTCGCGTTCACTCCGAGGGAAACGGTCCGCTATTGCTTCTGTGCGCACAGACGCGATTCCCTTGTCTCTTGCGAACACAGGGAACTCTGTGCATCCAAATCTACAGGCTAAGGACGCGTCTGCATATGTTTTGGTGAACAATCGAGTGTGCGTGTTCTGACAGCTGCCTCTATGCAGACGTCTCCACAGAGCCACTTCTGAATGCCCCGCAGCCCAGGACTGAATGGATACACTAACAAGTGCACCGGTGTGAGCAACCACATATGCAGAAGGACGTCTTTCATCTCACAGAAGCGCGAACGTCTTGGCGTTCAAGCACATGGCAGAAACAAGGTGTGAACAGATGAGCTGCTGCTATTTTCTCCGTTCGGCATGCTTCGTTGTAGCTCTCTTGCCGGTCGCCGGCTTAGCGGCTTGCTTTGCGCGACTAGCTCTGGGGAGAGAAGGAGATAGCGCCGGAAACCTCGCCTTTTGCCTTCTTCGGCGCTGGAACCTGGTTGCTGCGCCTTCTCTTTGTCCATGTGCACACACACGATTCCTCAGCGAAAACCATGCAGAAACCTTTCCACGAGCACCCAGGGATGTGCACCCAGCACCACGTGCACGCACACGCAGCTAGAGAAAAGCACCTACCTTTTCACACACTGATGCCTAAGCAAACGCGTGGCCACACACACGCACACATCCGCAAGCGCGCCTACTCCCATCTATTGAGGGAAAGACGGACGAGCTCTTTGGTTGCTCTTCACAGGCTTGTCCCTGATCTATAGCTGAGGGCAAACACTTGTGTGCTTGTGGGAGAGCCTGTGTCTTTCCTGGAAGCGTTTGGGAGTTTTGCTCAGACGCGTGTTTCCTCAAGTTCAAGAATCAAGATCTAGGATACCTGCAGACAGGTGCCTGTTTGTGTGGAGACAGTCTGTTTGAAACTGTGTTCCTCAGCGCCCGCTCTTTCTCCCCGTCGCTCCACACGCCTGGGAGTCCCTTTCTTTCTCTCCACAAGCACGTGTGTTGACTTCGTCGCACATGTGCATCTGCACAAGCGTTGAGCTCAGCAGAGCGTGTCTCTTGACACTTGATGTGCGTTGGCTGTGTCTGCCTGCTCCAGTGAAGAGAGAAACGGGAAATCATCTTGGTAGAGGCAACAAAGCAAAAGCGAGGCAGGATCGACATCTGCTCAACAGAGACGGATTCCCTGCGCTGACACAGTTCACAGTTACACGAGAAGCAATCTGAGCGGTCCGTCGACCGGAGACGTGTTTCCCAAGAGGTCGTTTAGCGAGTGAACAGCAGTGTGCGCGACTTTCAGGAGTGTGCCTGGAAAGTGCCAGAATCACCAGGAGCATCTGTGCAAAAGCTGCTGCCTCTGTGACCGCATTGAGGCACGTTCGCGTGTCTGCGAGTATATAGACGGCTCTTTCGCGTTCACTCCGAGGGAAACGGTCCGCTATTGCTTCTGTGCGCACAGACGCGATTCCCTTGTCTCTTGCGAACACAGGGAACTCTGTGCATCCAAATCTACAGGCTAAGGACGCGTCTGCATATGTTTTGGTGAACAATCGAGTGTGCGTGTTCTGACAGCTGCCTCTATGCAGACGTCTCCACAGAGCCACTTCTGAATGCCCCGCAGCCCAGGACTGAATGGATACACTAACAAGTGCACCGGTGTGAGCAACCACATATGCAGAAGGACGTCTTTCATCTCACAGAAGCGCGAACGTCTTGGCGTTCAAGCACATGGCAGAAACAAGGTGTGAACAGATGAGCTGCTGCTATTTTCTCCGTTCGGCATGCTTCGTTGTAGCTCTCTTGCCGGTCGCCGGCTTAGCGGCTTGCTTTGCGCGACTAGCTCTGGGGAGAGAAGGAGATAGCGCCGGAAACCTCGCCTTTTGCCTTCTTCGGCGCTGGAACCTGGTTGCTGCGCCTTCTCTTTGTCCATGTGCACACACACGATTCCTCAGCGAAAACCATGCAGAAACCTTTCCACGAGCACCCAGGGATGTGCACCCAGCACCACGTGCACGCACACGCAGCTAGAGAAAAGCACCTACCTTTTCACACACTGATGCCTAAGCAAACGCGTGGCCACACACACGCACACATCCGCAAGCGCGCCTACTCCCATCTATTGAGAGAAAGACGGACGAGCTCTTTGGTTGCTCTTCACAGGCTTGTCCCTGATCTATAGCTGAGGGCAAACACTTGTGTGCTTGTGGGAGAGCCTGTGTCTTTCCTGGAAGCGTTTGGGAGTTTTGCTCAGACGCGTGTTTCCTCAAGTTCAAGAATCAAGATCTAGGATACCTGCAGACAGGTGCCTGTTTGTGTGGAGACAGTCTGTTTGAAACTGTGTTCCTCAGCGCCCGCTCTTTCTCCCCGTCGCTCCACACGCCTGGGAGTCCCTTTCTTTCTCTCCACAAGCACGTGTGTTGACTTCGTCGCACATGTGCATCTGCACAAGCGTTGAGCTCAGCAGAGCGTGTCTCTTGACACTTGATGTGCGTTGGCTGTGTCTGCGTGCTCCAGTGAAGAGAGAAACGGGAAATCATCTTGGTAGAGGCAACAAAGCAAAAGCGAGGCAGGATTGACATCTGCTCAACAGAGACGGATTCCCTGCGCTGACACAGTTCACAGTTACACGAGAAGCAATCTGAGCGGTCCGTCGACCGGAGACGTGTTTCCCAAGAGGTCGTTTAGCGAGTGAACAGCAGTGTGCGCGACTTTCAGGAGTGTGCCTGGAAAGTGCCAGAATCACCAGGAGCATCTGTGCAAAAGCTGCTGCCTCTGTGACCGCATTGAGGCACGTTCGCGTGTCTGCGAGTATATAGACGGCTCTTTCGCGTTCACTCCGAGGGAAACGGTCCGCTATTGCTTCTGTGCGCACAGACGCGATTCCCTTGTCTCTTGCGAACACAGGGAACTCTGTGCATCCAAATCTACAGGCTAAGGACGCGTCTGCATATGTTTTGGTGAACAATCGAGTGTGCGTGTTCTGACAGCTGCCTCTATGCAGACGTCTCCACAGAGCCACTTCTGAATGCCCCGCAGCCCAGGACTGAATGGATACACTAACAAGTGCACCGGTGTGAGCAACCACATATGCAGAAGGACGTCTTTCATCTCACAGAAGCGCGAACGTCTTGGCGTTCAAGCACATGGCAGAAACAAGGTGTGAACAGATGAGCTGCTGCTATTTTCTCCGTTCGGCATGCTTCGTTGTAGCTCTCTTGCCGGTCGCCGGCTTAGCGGCTTGCTTTGCGCGACTAGCTCTGGGGAGAGAAGGAGATAGCGCCGGAAACCTCGCCTTTTGCCTTCTTCGGCGCTGGAACCTGGTTGCTGCGCCTTCTCTTTGTCCATGTGCACACACACGATTCCTCAGCGAAAACCATGCAGAAACCTTTCCACGAGCACCCAGGGATGTGCACCCAGCACCACGTGCACGCACACGCAGCTAGAGAAAAGCACCTACCTTTTCACACACTGATGCCTAAGCAAACGCGTGGCCACACACACGCACACATCCGCAAGCGCGCCTACTCCCATCTATTGAGGGAAAGACGGACGAGCTCTTTGGTTGCTCTTCACAGGCTTGTCCCTGATCTATAGCTGAGGGCAAACACTTGTGTGCTTGTGGGAGAGCCTGTGTCTTTCCTGGAAGCGTTTGGGAGTTTTGCTCAGACGCGTGTTTCCTCAAGTTCAAGAATCAAGATCTAGGATACCTGCAGACAGGTGCCTGTTTGTGTGGAGACAGTCTGTTTGAAACTGTGTTCCTCAGCGCCCGCTCTTTCTCCCCGTCGCTCCACACGCCTGGGAGTCCCTTTCTTTCTCTCCACAAGCACGTGTGTTGACTTCGTCGCACATGTGCATCTGCACAAGCGTTGAGCTCAGCAGAGCGTGTCTCTTGACACTTGATGTGCGTTGGCTGTGTCTGCCTGCTCCAGTGAAGAGAGAAACGGGAAATCATCTTGGTAGAGGCAACAAAGAAAAAGCGAGGCAGGATTGACATCTGCTCAACAGAGACGGATTCCCTGCGCTGACACAATTCACAGTTACACGAGAAGCAATCTGAGCGGTCCGTCGACCGGAGACGTGTTTCCCAAGAGGTCGTTTAGCGAGTGAACAGCAGTGTGCGCGACTTTCAGGAGTGTGCCTGGAAAGTGCCAGAATCACCAGGAGCATCTGTGCAAAAGCTGCTGCCTCTGTGACCGCATTGAGGCACGTTCGCGTGTCTGCGAGTATATAGACGGCTCTTTCGCGTTCACTCCGAGGGAAACGGTCCGCTATTGCTTCTGTGCGCACAGACGCGATTCCCTTGTCTCTTGCGAACACAGGGAACTCTGTGCATCCAAATCTACAGGCTAAGGACGCGTCTGCATATGTTTTGGTGAACAATCGAGTGTGCGTGTTCTGACAGCTGCCTCTATGCAGACGTCTCCACAGAGCCACTTCTGAATGCCCCGCAGCCCAGGACTGAATATATACACTAACAAGTGCACCGGTGTGAGCAACCACATATGCAGAAGGACGTCTTTCATCTCACAGAAGCGCGAACGTCTTGGCGTTCAAGCACATGGCAGAAACAAGGTGTGAACAGATGAGCTGCTGCTATTTTCTCCGTTCGGCATGCTTCGTTGTAGCTCTCTTGCCGGTCGCCGGCTTAGCGGCTTGCTTTGCGCGACTAGCTCTGGGGAGAGAAGGAGATAGCGCCGGAAACCTCGCCTTTTGCCTTCTTCGGCGCTGGAACCTGGTTGCTGCGCCTTCTCTTTGTCCATGTGCACACACACGATTCCTCAGCGAAAACCATGCAGAAACCTTTCCACGAGCACCCAGGGATGTGCACCCAGCACCACGTGCACGCACACGCAGCTAGAGAAAAGCACCTACCTTTTCACACACTGATGCCTAAGCAAACGCGTGGCCACACACACGCACACATCCGCAAGCGCGCCTACTCCCATCTATTGAGGGAAAGACGGACGAGCTCTTTGGTTGCTCTTCACAGGCTTGTCCCTGATCTATAGCTGAGGGCAAACACTTGTGTGCTTGTGGGAGAGCCTGTGTCTTTCCTGGAAGCGTTTGGGAGTTTTGCTCAGACGCGTGTTTCCTCAAGTTCAAGAATCAAGATCTAGGATACCTGCAGACAGGTGCCTGTTTGTGTGGAGACAGTCTGTTTGAAACTGTGTTCCTCAGCGCCCGCTCTTTCTCCCCGTCGCTCCACACGCCTGGGAGTCCCTTTCTTTCTCTCCACAAGCACGTGTGTTGACTTCGTCGCACATGTGCATCTGCACAAGCGTTGAGCTCAGCAGAGCGTGTCTCTTGACACTTGATGTGCGTTGGCTGTGTCTGCCTGCTCCAGTGAAGAGAGAAACGGGAAATCATCTTGGTAGAGGCAACAAAGCAAAAGCGAGGCAGGATTGACATCTGCTCAACAGAGACGGATTCCCTGCGCTGACACAGTTCACAGTTACACGAGAAGCAATCTGAGCGGTCTGTCGACCGGAGACGTGTTTCCCAAGAGGTCGTTTAGCGAGTGAACAGCAGTGTGCGCGACTTTCAGGAGTGTGCCTGGAAAGTGCCAGAATCACCAGGAGCATCTGTGCAAAAGCTGCTGCCTCTGTGACCGCATTGAGGCACGTTCGCGTGTCTGCGAGTATATAGACGGCTCTTTCGCGTTCACTCCGAGGGAAACGGTCCGCTATTGCTTCTGTGCGCACAGACGCGATTCCCTTGTCTCTTGCGAACACAGGGAACTCTGTGCATCCAAATCTACAGGCTAAGGACGCGTCTGCATATGTTTTGGTGAACAATCGAGTGTGCGTGTTCTGACAGCTGCCTCTATGCAGACGTCTCCACAGAGCCACTTCTGAATGCCCCGCAGCCCAGGACTGAATGGATACACTAACAAGTGCACCGGTGTGAGCAACCACATATGCAGAAGGACGTCTTTCATCTCACAGAAGCGCGAACGTCTTGGCGTTCAAGCACATGGCAGAAACAAGGTGTGAACAGATGAGCTGCTGCTATTTTCTCCGTTCGGCATGCTTCGTTGTAGCTCTCTTGCCGGTCGCCGGCTTAGCGGCTTGCTTTGCGCGACTAGCTCTGGGGAGAGAAGGAGATAGCGCCGGAAACCTCGCCTTTTGCCTTCTTCGGCGCTGGAACCTGGTTGCTGCGCCTTCTCTTTGTCCATGTGCACACACACGATTCCTCAGCGAAAACCATGCAGAAACCTTTCCACGAGCACCCAGGGATGTGCACCCAGCACCACGTGCACGCACACGCAGCTAGAGAAAAGCACCTACCTTTTCACACACTGATGCCTAAGCAAACGCGTGGCCACACACACGCACACATCCGCAAGCGCGCCTACTCCCATCTATTGAGGGAAAGACGGACGAGCTCTTTGGTTGCTCTTCACAGGCTTGTCCCTGATCTATAGCTGAGGGCAAACACTTGTGTGCTTGTGGGAGAGCCTGTGTCTTTCCTGGAAGCGTTTGGGAGTTTTGCTCAGACGCGTGTTTCCTCAAGTTCAAGAATCAAGATCTAGGATACCTGCAGACAGGTGCCTGATTGTGTGGAGACAGTCTGTTTGAAACTGTGTTCCTCAGCGCCCGCTCTTTCTCCCCGTCGCTCCACACGCCTGGGAGTCCCTTTCTTTCTCTCCACAAGCACGTGTGTTGACTTCGTCGCACATGTGCATCTGCACAAGCGTTGAGCTCAGCAGAGCGTGTCTCTTGACACTTGATGTGCGTTGGCTGTGTCTGCCTGCTCCAGTGAAGAGAGAAACGGGAAATCATCTTGGTAGAGGCAACAAAGCAAAAGCGAGGCAGGATTGACATCTGCTCAACAGAGACGGATTCCCTGCGCTGACACAGTTCACAGTTACACGAGAAGCAATCTGAGCGGTCCGTCGACCGGAGACGTGTTTCCCAAGAGGTCGTTTAGCGAGTGAACAGCAGTGTGCGCGACTTTCAGGAGTGTGCCTGGAAAGTGCCAGAATCACCAGGAGCATCTGTGCAAAAGCTGCTGCCTCTGTGACCGCATTGAGGCACGTTTGCGTGTCTGCGAGTATATAGACGGCTCTTTCGCGTTCACTCCGAGGGAAACGGTCCGCTATTGCTTCTGTGCGCACAGACGCGATTCCCTTGTCTCTTGCGAACACAGGGAACTCTGTGCATCCAAATCTACAGGCTAAGGACGCGTCTGCATATGTTTTGGTGAACAATCGAGTGTGCGTGTTCTGACAGCTGCCTCTATGCAGACGTCTCCACAGAGCCACTTCTGAATGCCCCGCAGCCCAGGACTGAATGGATACACTAACAAGTGCACCGGTGTGAGCAACCACATATGCAGAAGGACGTCTTTCATCTCACAGAAGCGCGAACGTCTTGGCGTTCAAGCACATGGCAGAAACAAGGTGTGAACAGATGAGCTGCTGCTATTTTCTCCGTTCGGCATGCTTTGTTGTAGCTCTCTTGCCGGTCGCCGGCTTAGCGGCTTGCTTTGCGCGACTAGCTCTGGGGAGAGAAGGAGATAGCGCCGGAAACCTCGCCTTTTGCCTTCTTCGGCGCTGGAACCTGGTTGCTGCGCCTTCTCTTTGTCCATGTGCACACACACGATTCCTCAGCGAAAACCATGCAGAAACCTTTCCACGAGCACCCAGGGATGTGCACCCAGCACCACGTGCACGCACACGCAGCTAGAGAAAAGCACCTACCTTTTCACACACTGATGCCTAAGCAAACGCGTGGCCACACACACGCACACATCCGCAAGCGCGCCTACTCCCATCTATTGAGGGAAAGACGGACGAGCTCTTTGGTTGCTCTTCACAGGCTTGTCCCTGATCTATAGCTGAGGGCAAACACTTGTGTGCTTGTGGGAGAGCCTGTGTCTTTCCTGGAAGCGTTTGGGAGTTTTGCTCAGACGCGTGTTTCCTCAAGTTCAAGAATCAAGATCTAGGATACCTGCAGACAGGTGCCTGTTTGTGTGGAGACAGTCTGTTTGAAACTGTGTTCCTCAGCGCCCGCTCTTTCTCCCCGTCGCTCCACACGCCTGGGAGTCCCTTTCTTTCTCTCCACAAGCACGTGTGTTGACTTCGTCGCACATGTGCATCTGCACAAGCGTTGAGCTCAGCAGAGCGTGTCTCTTGACACTTGATGTGCGTTGGCTGTGTCTGCCTGCTCCAGTGAAGAGAGAAACGGGAAATCATCTTGGTAGAGGCAACAAAGCAAAAGCGAGGCAGGATTGACATCTGCTCAACAGAGACGGATTCCCTGCGCTGACACAGTTCACAGTTACACGAGAAGCAATCTGAGCGGTCCGTCGACCGGAGACGTGTTTCCCAAGAGGTCGTTTAGCGAGTGAACAGCAGTGTGCGCGACTTTCAGGAGTGTGCCTGGAAAGTGCCAGAATCACCAGGAGCATCTGTGCAAAAGCTGCTGCCTCTGTGACCGCATTGAGGCACGTTCGCGTGTCTGCGAGTATATAGACGGCTCTTTCGCGTTCACTCCGAGGGAAACGGTCCGCTATTGCTTCTGTGCGCACAGACGCGATTCCCTTGTCTCTTGCGAACACAGGGAACTCTGTGCATCCAAATCTACAGGCTAAGGACGCGTCTGCATATGTTTTGGTGAACAATCGAGTGTGCGTGTTCTGACAGCTGCCTCTATGCAGACGTCTCCACAGAGCCACTTCTGAATGCCCCGCAGCCCAGGACTGAATGGATACACTAACAAGTGCACCGGTGTGAGCAACCACATATGCAGAAGGACGTCTTTCATCTCACAGAAGCGCGAACGTCTTGGCGTTCAAGCACATGGCAGAAACAAGGTGTGAACAGATGAGCTGCTGCTATTTTCTCCGTTCGGCATGCTTCGTTGTAGCTCTCTTGCCGGTCGCCGGCTTAGCGGCTTGCTTTGCGCGACTAGCTCTGGGGAGAGAAGGAGATAGCGCCGGAAACCTCGCCTTTTGCCTTCTTCGGCGCTGGAACCTGGTTGCTGCGCCTTCTCTTTGTCCATGTGCACACACACGATTCCTCAGCGAAAACCATGCAGAAACCTTTCCACGAGCACCCAGGGATGTGCACCCAGCACCACGTGCACGCACACGCAGCTAGAGAAAAGCACCTACCTTTTCACACACTGATGCCTAAGCAAACGCGTGGCCACACACACGCACACATCCGCAAGCGCGCCTACTCCCATCTATTGAGAGAAAGACGGACGAGCTCTTTGGTTGCTCTTCACAGGCTTGTCCCTGATCTATAGCTGAGGGCAAACACTTGTGTGCTTGTGGGAGAGCCTGTGTCTTTCCTGGAAGCGTTTGGGAGTTTTGCTCAGACGCGTGTTTCCTCAAGTTCAAGAATCAAGATCTAGGATACCTGCAGACAGGTGCCTGTTTGTGTGGAGACAGTCTGTTTGAAACTGTGTTCCTCAGCGCCCGCTCTTTCTCCCCGTCGCTCCACACGCCTGGGAGTCCCTTTCTTTCTCTCCACAAGCACGTGTGTTGACTTCGTCGCACATGTGCATCTGCACAAGCGTTGAGCTCAGCAGAGCGTGTCTCTTGACACTTGATGTGCGTTGGCTGTGTCTGCCTGCTCCAGTGAAGAGAGAAACGGGAAATCATCTTGGTAGAGGCAACAAAGCAAAAGCGAGGCAGGATTGACATCTGCTCAACAGAGACGGATTCCCTGCGCTGACACAGTTCACAGTTACACGAGAAGCAATCTGAGCGGTCCGTCGACCGGAGACGTGTTTCCCAAGAGGTCGTTTAGCGAGTGAACAGCAGTGTGCGCGACTTTCAGGAGTGTGCCTGGAAAGTGCCAGAATCACGAGGAGCATCTGTGCAAAAGCTGCTGCCTCTGTGACCGCATTGAGGCACGTTCGCGTGTCTGCGAGTATATAGACGGCTCTTTCGCGTTCACTCCGAGGGAAACGGTCCGCTATTGCTTCTGTGCGCACAGACGCGATTCCCTTGTCTCTTGCGAACACAGGGAACTCTGTGCATCCAAATCTACAGGCTAAGGACGCGTCTGCATATGTTTTGGTGAACAATCGAGTGTGCGTGTTCTGACAGCTGCCTCTATGCAGACGTCTCCACAGAGCCACTTCTGAATGCCCCGCAGCCCAGGACTGAATGGATACACTAACAAGTGCACCGGTGTGAGCAACCACATATGCAGAAGGACGTCTTTCATCTCACAGAAGCGCGAACGTCTTGGCGTTCAAGCACATGGCAGAAACAAGGTGTGAACAGATGAGCTGCTGCTATTTTCTCCGTTCGGCATGCTTCGTTGTAGCTCTCTTGCCGGTCGCCGGCTTAGCGGCTTGCTTTGCGCGACTAGCTCTGGGGAGAGAAGGAGATAGCGCCGGAAACCTCGCCTTTTGCCTTCTTCGGCGCTGGAACCTGGTTGCTGCGCCTTCTCTTTGTCCATGTGCACACACACGATTCCTCAGCGAAAACCATGCAGAAACCTTTCCACGAGCACCCAGGGATGTGCACCCAGCACCACGTGCACGCACACGCAGCTAGAGAAAAGCACCTACCTTTTCACACACTGATGCCTAAGCAAACGCGTGGCCACACACACGCACACATCCGCAAGCGCGCCTACTCCCATCTATTGAGGGAAAGACGGACGAGCTCTTTGGTTGCTCTTCACAGGCTTGTCCCTGATCTATAGCTGAGGGCAAACACTTGTGTGCTTGTGGGAGAGCCTGTGTCTTTCCTGGAAGCGTTTGGGAGTTTTGCTCAGACGCGTGTTTCCTCAAGTTCAAGAATCAAGATCTAGGATACCTGCAGACAGGTGCCTGTTTGTGTGGAGACAGTCTGTTTGAAACTGTGTTCCTCAGCGCCCGCTCTTTCTCCCCGTCGCTCCACACGCCTGGGAGTCCCTTTCTTTCTCTCCACAAGCACGTGTGTTGACTTCGTCGCACATGTGCATCTGCACAAGCGTTGAGCTCAGCAGAGCGTGTCTCTTGACACTTGATGTGCGTTGGCTGTGTCTGCCTGCTCCAGTGAAGAGAGAAACGGGAAATCATCTTGGTAGAGGCAACAAAGCAAAAGCGAGGCAGGATTGACATCTGCTCAACAGAGACGGATTCCCTGCGCTGACACAGTTCACAGTTACACGAGAAGCAATCTGAGCGGTCCGTCGACCGGAGACGTGTTTCCCAAGAGGTCGTTTAGCGAGTGAACAGCAGTGTGCGCGACTTTCAGGAGTGTGCCTGGAAAGTGCCAGAATCACGAGGAGCATCTGTGCAAAAGCTGCTGCCTCTGTGACCGCATTGAGGCACGTTCGCGTGTCTGCGAGTATATAGACGGCTCTTTCGCGTTCACTCCGAGGGAAACGGTCCGCTATTGCTTCTGTGCGCACAGACGCGATTCCCTTGTCTCTTGCGAACACAGGGAACTCTGTGCATCCAAATCTACAGGCTAAGGACGCGTCTGCATATGTTTTGGTGAACAATCGAGTGTGCGTGTTCTGACAGCTGCCTCTATGCAGACGTCTCCACAGAGCCACTTCTGAATGCCCCGCAGCCCAGGACTGAATGGATACACTAACAAGTGCACCGGTGTGAGCAACCACATATGCAGAAGGACGTCTTTCATCTCACAGAAGCGCGAACGTCTTGGCGTTCAAGCACATGGCAGAAACAAGGTGTGAACAGATGAGCTGCTGCTATTTTCTCCGTTCGGCATGCTTCGTTGTAGCTCTCTTGCCGGTCGCCGGCTTAGCGGCTTGCTTTGCGCGACTAGCTCTGGGGAGAGAAGGAGATAGCGCCGGAAACCTCGCCTTTTGCCTTCTTCGGCGCTGGAACCTGGTTGCTGCGCCTTCTCTTTGTCCATGTGCACACACACGATTCCTCAGCGAAAACCATGCAGAAACCTTTCCACGAGCACCCAGGGATGTGCACCCAGCACCACGTGCACGCACACGCAGCTAGAGAAAAGCACCTACCTTTTCACACACTGATGCCTAAGCAAACGCGTGGCCACACACACGCACACATCCGCAAGCGCGCCTACTCCCATCTATTGAGGGAAAGACGGACGAGCTCTTTGGTTGCTCTTCACAGGCTTGTCCCTGATCTATAGCTGAGGGCAAACACTTGTGTGCTTGTGGGAGAGCCTGTGTCTTTCCTGGAAGCGTTTGGGAGTTTTGCTCAGACGCGTGTTTCCTCAAGTTCAAGAATCAAGATCTAGGATACCTGCAGACAGGTGCCTGTTTGTGTGGAGACAGTCTGTTTGAAACTGTGTTCCTCAGCGCCCGCTCTTTCTCCCCGTCGCTCCACACGCCTGGGAGTCCCTTTCTTTCTCTCCACAAGCACGTGTGTTGACTTCGTCGCACATGTGCATCTGCACAAGCGTTGAGCTCAGCAGAGCGTGTCTCTTGACACTTGATGTGCGTTGGCTGTGTCTGCCTGCTCCAGTGAAGAGAGAAACGGGAAATCATCTTGGTAGAGGCAACAAAGCAAAAGCGAGGCAGGATTGACATCTGCTCAACAGAGACGGATTCCCTGCGCTGACACAGTTCACAGTTACACGAGAAGCAATCTGAGCGGTCCGTCGACCGGAGACGTGTTTCCCAAGAGGTCGTTTAGCGAGTGAACAGCAGTGTGCGCGACTTTCAGGAGTGTGCCTGGAACGTGCCAGAATCACGAGGAGCATCTGTGCAAAAGCTGCTGCCTCTGTGACCGCATTGAGGCACGTTCGCGTGTCTGCGAGTATATAGACGGCTCTTTCGCGTTCACTCCGAGGGAAACGGTCCGCTATTGCTTCTGTGCGCACAGACGCGATTCCCTTGTCTCTTGCGAACACAGGGAACTCTGTGCATCCAAATCTACAGGCTAAGGACGCGTCTGCATATGTTTTGGTGAACAATCGAGTGTGCGTGTTCTGACAGCTGCCTCTATGCAGACGTCTCCACAGAGCCACTTCTGAATGCCCCGCAGCCCAGGACTGAATGGATACACTAACAAGTGCACCGGTGTGAGCAACCACATATGCAGAAGGACGTCTTTCATCTCACAGAAGCGCGAACGTCTTGGCGTTCAAGCACATGGCAGAAACAAGGTGTGAACAGATGAGCTGCTGCTATTTTCTCCGTTCGGCATGCTTCGTTGTAGCTCTCTTGCCGGTCGCCGGCTTAGCGGCTTGCTTTGCGCGACTAGCTCTGGGGAGAGAAGGAGATAGCGCCGGAAACCTCGCCTTTTGCCTTCTTCGGCGCTGGAACCTGGTTGCTGCGCCTTCTCTTTGTCCATGTGCACACACACGATTCCTCAGCGAAAACCATGCAGAAACCTTTCCACGAGCACCCAGGGATGTGCACCCAGCACCACGTGCACGCACACGCAGCTAGAGAAAAGCACCTACCTTTTCACACACTGATGCCTAAGCAAACGCGTGGCCACACACACGCACACATCCGCAAGCGCGCCTACTCCCATCTATTGAGAGAAAGACGGACGAGCTCTTTGGTTGCTCTTCACAGGCTTGTCCCTGATCTATAGCTGAGGGCAAACACTTGTGTGCTTGTGGGAGAGCCTGTGTCTTTCCTGGAAGCGTTTGGGAGTTTTGCTCAGACGCGTGTTTCCTCAAGTTCAAGAATCAAGATCTAGGATACCTGCAGACAGGTGCCTGTTTGTGTGGAGACAGTCTGTTTGAAACTGTGTTCCTCAGCGCCCGCTCTTTCTCCCCGTCGCTCCACACGCCTGGGAGTCCCTTTCTTTCTCTCCACAAGCACGTGTGTTGACTTCGTCGCACATGTGCATCTGCACAAGCGTTGAGCTCAGCAGAGCGTGTCTCTTGACACTTGATGTGCGTTGGCTGTGTCTGCCTGCTCCAGTGAAGAGAGAAACGGGAAATCATCTTGGTAGAGGCAACAAAGCAAAAGCGAGGCAGGATTGACATCTGCTCAACAGAGACGGATTCCCTGCGCTGACACAGTTCACAGTTACACGAGAAGCAATCTGAGCGGTCCGTCGACCGGAGACGTGTTTCCCAAGAGGTCGTTTAGCGAGTGAACAGCAGTGTGCGCGACTTTCAGGAGTGTGCCTGGAAAGTGCCAGAATCACCAGGAGCATCTGTGCAAAAGCTGCTGCCTCTGTGACCGCATTGAGGCACGTTCGCGTGTCTGCGAGTATATAGACGGCTCTTTCGCGTTCACTCCGAGGGAAACGGTCCGCTATTGCTTCTGTGCGCACAGACGCGATTCCCTTGTCTCTTGCGAACACAGGGAACTCTGTGCATCCAAATCTACAGGCTAAGGACGCGTCTGCATATGTTTTGGTGAACAATCGAGTGTGCGTGTTCTGACAGCTGCCTCTATGCAGACGTCTCCACAGAGCCACTTCTGAATGCCCCGCAGCCCAGGACTGAATGGATACACTAACAAGTGCACCGGTGTGAGCAACCACATATGCAGAAGGACGTCTTTCATCTCACAGAAGCGCGAACGTCTTGGCGTTCAAGCACATGGCAGAAACAAGGTGTGAACAGATGAGCTGCTGCTATTTTCTCCGTTCGGCATGCTTCGTTGTAGCTCTCTTGCCGGTCGCCTGCTTAGCGGCTTGCTTTGCGCGACTAGCTCTGGGGAGAGAAGGAGATAGCGCCGGAAACCTCGCCTTTTGCCTTCTTCGGCGCTGGAACCTGGTTGCTGCGCCTTCTCTTTGTCCATGTGCACACACACGATTCCTCAGCGAAAACCATGCAGAAACCTTTCCACGAGCACCCAGGGATGTGCACCCAGCACCACGTGCACGCACACGCAGCTAGAGAAAAGCACCTACCTTTTCACACACTGATGCCTAAGCAAACGCGTGGCCACACACACGCACACATCCGCAAGCGCGCCTACTCCCATCTATTGAGGGAAAGACGGACGAGCTCTTTGGTTGCTCTTCACAGGCTTGTCCCTGATCTATAGCTGAGGGCAAACACTTGTGTGCTTGTGGGAGAGCCTGTGTCTTTCCTGGAAGCGTTTGGGAGTTTTGCTCAGACGCGTGTTTCCTCAAGTTCAAGAATCAAGATCTAGGATACCTGCAGACAGGTGCCTGTTTGTGTGGAGACAGTCTGTTTGAAACTGTGTTCCTCAGCGCCCGCTCTTTCTCCCCGTCGCTCCACACGCCTGGGAGTCCCTTTCTTTCTCTCCACAAGCACGTGTGTTGACTTCGTCGCACATGTGCATCTGCACAAGCGTTGAGCTCAGCAGAGCGTGTCTCTTGACACTTGATGTGCGTTGGCTGTGTCTGCCTGCTCCAGTGAAGAGAGAAACGGGAAATCATCTTGGTAGAGGCAACAAAGCAAAAGCGAGGCAGGATTGACATCTGCTCAACAGAGACGGATTCCCTGCGCTGACACAGTTCACAGTTACACGAGAAGCAATCTGAGCGGTCTGTCGACCGGAGACGTGTTTCCCAAGAGGTCGTTTAGCGAGTGAACAGCAGTGTGCGCGACTTTCAGGAGTGTGCCTGGAAAGTGCCAGAATCACCAGGAGCATCTGTGCAAAAGCTGCTGCCTCTGTGACCGCATTGAGGCACGTTCGCGTGTCTGCGAGTATATAGACGGCTCTTTCGCGTTCACTCCGAGGGAAACGGTCCGCTATTGCTTCTGTGCGCACAGACGCGATTCCCTTGTCTCTTGCGAACACAGGGAACTCTGTGCATCCAAATCTACAGGCTAAGGACGCGTCTGCACATGTTTTGGTGAACAATCGAGTGTGCGTGTTCTGACAGCTGCCTCTATGCAGACGTCTCCACAGAGCCACTTCTGAATGCCCCGCAGCCCAGGACTGAATGGATACACTAACAAGTGCACCGGTGTGAGCAACCACATATGCAGAAGGACGTCTTTCATCTCACAGAAGCGCGAACGTCTTGGCGTTCAAGCACATGGCAGAAACAAGGTGTGAACAGATGAGCTGCTGCTATTTTCTCCGTTCGGCATGCTTCGTTGTAGCTCTCTTGCCGGTCGCCGGCTTAGCGGCTTGCTTTGCGCGACTAGCTCTGGGGAGAGAAGGAGATAGCGCCGGAAACCTCGCCTTTTGCCTTCTTCGGCGCTGGAACCTGGTTGCTGCGCCTTCTCTTTGTCCATGTGCACACACACGATTCCTCAGCGAAAACCATGCAGAAACCTTTCCACGAGCACCCAGGGATGTGCACCCAGCACCACGTGCACGCACACGCAGCTAGAGAAAAGCACCTACCTTTTCACACACTGATGCCTAAGCAAACGCGTGGCCACACACACGCACACATCCGCAAGCGCGCCTACTCCCATCTATTGAGGGAAAGACGGACGAGCAACGTCCTGACAGGCTTGAGGGGAAAAACGTCCGTCGACGGTTGGCGTACTGCACGCCCGCCTACGGGGCTGCAGGGGAATCCACATTTGGAAGGTACCTGAAGATGTGTGCCTGTTCTTGGAGCTCCGCTAGTAGGGTAGCAAAGACACTCGTAGGCAGTACTGAATGCTGCTCCGTGCTACTTCTCCTCCGCTGGCAAATGCTTCACAGTCGCCCGAGGAAAGACGTTTAACAATCGATCTCCAAGAGGAACGAAACACATGATGCCATAAGGCGAAAGAATAGCAGGGCATCTCTTCACAGGCTTGTCCCTGATCTATAGCTGAGGGCAAACACTTGTGTGCTTGTGGGAGAGCCTGTGTCTTTCCTGGAAGCGTTTGGGAGTTTTGCTCAGACGCGTGTTTCCTCAAGTTCAAGAATCAAGATCTAGGATACCTGCAGACAGGTGCCTGTTTGTGTGGAGACAGTCTGTTTGAAACTGTGTTCCTCAGCGCCCGCTCTTTCTCCCCGTCGCTCCACACGCCTGGGAGTCCCTTTCTTTCTCTCCACAAGCACGTGTGTTGACTTCGTCGCACATGTGCATCTGCACAAGCGTTGAGCTCAGCAGAGCGTGTCTCTTGACACTTGATGTGCGTTGGCTGTGTCTGCCTGCTCCAGTGAAGAGAGAAACGGGAAATCATCTTGGTAGAGGCAACAAAGCAAAAGCGAGGCAGGATTGACATCTGCTCAACAGAGACGGATTCCCTGCGCTGACACAATTCACAGTTACACGAGAAGCAATCTGAGCGGTCCGTCGACCGGAGACGTGTTTCCCAAGAGGTCGTTTAGCGAGTGAACAGCAGTGTGCGCGACTTTCAGGAGTGTGCCTGGAAAGTGCCAGAATCACCAGGAGCATCTGTGCAAAAGCTGCTGCCTCTGTGACCGCATTGAGGCACGTTCGCGTGTCTGCGAGTATATAGACGGCTCTTTCGCGTTCACTCCGAGGGAAACGGTCCGCTATTGCTTCTGTGCGCACAGACGCGATTCCCTTGTCTCTTGCGAACACAGGGAACTCTGTGCATCCAAATCTACAGGCTAAGGACGCGTCTGCATATGTTTTGGTGAACAATCGAGTGTGCGTGTTCTGACAGCTGCCTCTATGCAGACGTCTCCACAGAGCCACTTCTGAATGCCCCGCAGCCCAGGACTGAATGGATACACTAACAAGTGCACCGGTGTGAGCAACCACATATGCAGAAGGACGTCTTTCATCTCACAGAAGCGCGAACGTCTTGGCGTTCAAGCACATGGCAGAAACAAGGTGTGAACAGATGAGCTGCTGCTATTTTCTCCGTTCGGCATGCTTCGTTGTAGCTCTCTTGCCGGTCGCCGGCTTAGCGGCTTGCTTTGCGCGACTAGCTCTGGGGAGAGAAGGAGATAGCGCCGGAAACCTCGCCTTTTGCCTTCTTCGGCGCTGGAACCTGGTTGCTGCGCCTTCTCTTTGTCCATGTGCACACACACGATTCCTCAGCGAAAACCATGCAGAAACCTTTCCACGAGCACCCAGGGATGTGCACCCAGCACCACGTGCACGCACACGCAGCTAGAGAAAAGCACCTACCTTTTCACACACTGATGCCTAAGCAAACGCGTGGCCACACACACGCACACATCCGCAAGCGCGCCTACTCCCATCTATTGAGGGAAAGACGGACGAGCTCTTTGGTTGCTCTTCACAGGCTTGTCCCTGATCTATAGCTGAGGGCAAACACTTGTGTGCTTGTGGGAGAGCCTGTGTCTTTCCTGGAAGCGTTTGGGAGTTTTGCTCAGACGCGTGTTTCCTCAAGTTCAAGAATCAAGATCTAGGATACCTGCAGACAGGTGCCTGTTTGTGTGGAGACAGTCTGTTTGAAACTGTGTTCCTCAGCGCCCGCTCTTTCTCCCCGTCGCTCCACACGCCTGGGAGTCCCTTTCTTTCTCTCCACAAGCACGTGTGTTGACTTCGTCGCACATGTGCATCTGCACAAGCGTTGAGCTCAGCAGAGCGTGTCTCTTGACACTTGATGTGCGTTGGCTGTGTCTGCCTGCTCCAGTGAAGAGAGAAACGGGAAATCATCTTGGTAGAGGCAACAAAGCAAAAGCGAGGCAGGATTGACATCTGCTCAACAGAGACGGATTCCCTGCGCTGACACAGTTCACAGTTACACGAGAAGCAATCTGAGCGGTCTGTCGACCGGAGACGTGTTTCCCAAGAGGTCGTTTAGCGAGTGAACAGCAGTGTGCGCGACTTTCAGGAGTGTGCCTGGAAAGTGCCAGAATCACCAGGAGCATCTGTGCAAAAGCTGCTGCCTCTGTGACCGCATTGAGGCACGTTCGCGTGTCTGCGAGTATATAGACGGCTCTTTCGCGTTCACTCCGAGGGAAACGGTCCGCTATTGCTTCTGTGCGCACAGACGCGATTCCCTTGTCTCTTGCGAACACAGGGAACTCTGTGCATCCAAATCTACAGGCTAAGGACGCGTCTGCACATGTTTTGGTGAACAATCGAGTGTGCGTGTTCTGACAGCTGCCTCTATGCAGACGTCTCCACAGAGCCACTTCTGAATGCCCCGCAGCCCAGGACTGAATGGATACACTAACAAGTGCACCGGTGTGAGCAACCACATATGCAGAAGGACGTCTTTCATCTCACAGAAGCGCGAACGTCTTGGCGTTCAAGCACATGGCAGAAACAAGGTGTGAACAGATGAGCTGCTGCTATTTTCTCCGTTCGGCATGCTTCGTTGTAGCTCTCTTGCCGGTCGCCGGCTTAGCGGCTTGCTTTGCGCGACTAGCTCTGGGGAGAGAAGGAGATAGCGCCGGAAACCTCGCCTTTTGCCTTCTTCGGCGCTGGAACCTGGTTGCTGCGCCTTCTCTTTGTCCATGTGCACACACACGATTCCTCAGCGAAAACCATGCAGAAACCTTTCCACGAGCACCCAGGGATGTGCACCCAGCACCACGTGCACGCACACGCAGCTAGAGAAAAGCACCTACCTTTTCACACACTGATGCCTAAGCAAACGCGTGGCCACACACACGCACACATCCGCAAGCGCGCCTACTCCCATCTATTGAGGGAAAGACGGACGAGCAACGTCCTGACAGGCTTGAGGGGAAAAACGTCCGTCGACGGTTGGCGTACTGCACGCCCGCCTACGGGGCTGCAGGGGAATCCACATTTGGAAGGTACCTGAAGATGTGTGCCTGTTCTTGGAGCTCCGCTAGTAGGGTAGCAAAGACACTCGTAGGCAGTACTGAATGCTGCTCCGTGCTACTTCTCCTCCGCTGGCAAATGCTTCACAGTCGCCCGAGGAAAGACGTTTAACAATCGATCTCCAAGAGGAACGAAACACATGATGCCATAAGGCGAAAGAATAGCAGGGCATCTCTTCACAGGCTTGTCCCTGATCTATAGCTGAGGGCAAACACTTGTGTGCTTGTGGGAGAGCCTGTGTCTTTCCTGGAAGCGTTTGGGAGTTTTGCTCAGACGCGTGTTTCCTCAAGTTCAAGAATCAAGATCTAGGATACCTGCAGACAGGTGCCTGTTTGTGTGGAGACAGTCTGTTTGAAACTGTGTTCCTCAGCGCCCGCTCTTTCTCCCCGTCGCTCCACACGCCTGGGAGTCCCTTTCTTTCTCTCCACAAGCACGTGTGTTGACTTCGTCGCACATGTGCATCTGCACAAGCGTTGAGCTCAGCAGAGCGTGTCTCTTGACACTTGATGTGCGTTGGCTGTGTCTGCCTGCTCCAGTGAAGAGAGAAACGGGAAATCATCTTGGTAGAGGCAACAAAGCAAAAGCGAGGCAGGATTGACATCTGCTCAACAGAGACGGATTCCCTGCGCTGACACAGTTCACAGTTACACGAGAAGCAATCTGAGCGGTCCGTCGACCGGAGACGTGTTTCCCAAGAGGTCGTTTAGCGAGTGAACAGCAGTGTGCGCGACTTTCAGGAGTGTGCCTGGAAAGTGCCAGAATCACCAGGAGCATCTGTGCAAAAGCTGCTGCCTCTGTGACCGCATTGAGGCACGTTCGCGTGTCTGCGAGTATATAGACGGCTCTTTCGCGTTCACTCCGAGGGAAACGGTCCGCTATTGCTTCTGTGCGCACAGACGCGATTCCCTTGTCTCTTGCGAACACAGGGAACTCTGTGCATCCAAATCTACAGGCTAAGGACGCGTCTGCATATGTTTTGGTGAACAATCGAGTGTGCGTGTTCTGACAGCTGCCTCTATGCAGACGTCTCCACAGAGCCACTTCTGAATGCCCCGCAGCCCAGGACTGAATGGATACACTAACAAGTGCACCGGTGTGAGCAACCACATATGCAGAAGGACGTCTTTCATCTCACAGAAGCGCGAACGTCTTGGCGTTCAAGCACATGGCAGAAACAAGGTGTGAACAGATGAGCTGCTGCTATTTTCTCCGTTCGGCATGCTTCGTTGTAGCTCTCTTGCCGGTCGCCGGCTTAGCGGCTTGCTTTGCGCGACTAGCTCTGGGGAGAGAAGGAGATAGCGCCGGAAACCTCGCCTTTTGCCTTCTTCGGCGCTGGAACCTGGTTGCTGCGCCTTCTCTTTGTCCATGTGCACACACACGATTCCTCAGCGAAAACCATGCAGAAACCTTTCCACGAGCACCCAGGGATGTGCACCCAGCACCACGTGCACGCACACGCAGCTAGAGAAAAGCACCTACCTTTTCACACACTGATGCCTAAGCAAACGCGTGGCCACACACACGCACACATCCGCAAGCGCGCCTACTCCCATCTATTGAGGGAAAGACGGACGAGCTCTTTGGTTGCTCTTCACAGGCTTGTCCCTGATCTATAGCTGAGGGCAAACACTTGTGTGCTTGTGGGAGAGCCTGTGTCTTTCCTGGAAGCGTTTGGGAGTTTTGCTCAGACGCGTGTTTCCTCAAGTTCAAGAATCAAGATCTAGGATACCTGCAGACAGGTGCCTGTTTGTGTGGAGACAGTCTGTTTGAAACTGTGTTCCTCAGCGCCCGCTCTTTCTCCCCGTCGCTCCACACGCCTGGGAGTCCCTTTCTTTCTCTCCACAAGCACGTGTGTTGACTTCGTCGCACATGTGCATCTGCACAAGCGTTGAGCTCAGCAGAGCGTGTCTCTTGACACTTGATGTGCGTTGGCTGTGTCTGCCTGCTCCAGTGAAGAGAGAAACGGGAAATCATCTTGGTAGAGGCAACAAAGCAAAAGCGAGGCAGGATTGACATCTGCTCAACAGAGACGGATTCCCTGCGCTGACACAGTTCACAGTTACACGAGAAGCAATCTGAGCGGTCCGTCGACCGGAGACGTGTTTCCCAAGAGGTCGTTTAGCGAGTGAACAGCAGTGTGCGCGACTTTCAGGAGTGTGCCTGGAAAGTGCCAGAATCACCAGGAGCATCTGTGCAAAAGCTGCTGCCTCTGTGACCGCATTGAGGCACGTTCGCGTGTCTGCGAGTATATAGACGGCTCTTTCGCGTTCACTCCGAGGGAAACGGTCCGCTATTGCTTCTGTGCGCACAGACGCGATTCCCTTGTCTCTTGCGAACACAGGGAACTCTGTGCATCCAAATCTACAGGCTAAGGACGCGTCTGCATATGTTTTGGTGAACAATCGAGTGTGCGTGTTCTGACAGCTGCCTCTATGCAGACGTCTCCACAGAGCCACTTCTGAATGCCCCGCAGCCCAGGACTGAATGGATACACTAACAAGTGCACCGGTGTGAGCAACCACATATGCAGAAGGACGTCTTTCATCTCACAGAAGCGCGAACGTCTTGGCGTTCAAGCACATGGCAGAAACAAGGTGTGAACAGATGAGCTGCTGCTATTTTCTCCGTTCGGCATGCTTTGTTGTAGCTCTCTTGCCGGTCGCCGGCTTAGCGGCTTGCTTTGCGCGACTAGCTCTGGGGAGAGAAGGAGATAGCGCCGGAAACCTCGCCTTTTGCCTTCTTCGGCGCTGGAACCTGGTTGCTGCGCCTTCTCTTTGTCCATGTGCACACACACGATTCCTCAGCGAAAACCATGCAGAAACCTTTCCACGAGCACCCAGGGATGTGCACCCAGCACCACGTGCACGCACACGCAGCTAGAGAAAAGCACCTACCTTTTCACACACTGATGCCTAAGCAAACGCGTGGCCACACACACGCACACATCCGCAAGCGCGCCTACTCCCATCTATTGAGGGAAAGACGGACGAGCTCTTTGGTTGCTCTTCACAGGCTTGTCCCTGATCTATAGCTGAGGGCAAACACTTGTGTGCTTGTGGGAGAGCCTGTGTCTTTCCTGGAAGCGTTTGGGAGTTTTGCTCAGACGCGTGTTTCCTCAAGTTCAAGAATCAAGATCTAGGATACCTGCAGACAGGTGCCTGTTTGTGTGGAGACAGTCTGTTTGAAACTGTGTTCCTCAGCGCCCGCTCTTTCTCCCCGTCGCTCCACACGCCTGGGAGTCCCTTTCTTTCTCTCCACAAGCACGTGTGTTGACTTCGTCGCACATGTGCATCTGCACAAGCGTTGAGCTCAGCAGAGCGTGTCTCTTGACACTTGATGTGCGTTGGCTGTGTCTGCCTGCTCCAGTGAAGAGAGAAACGGGAAATCATCTTGGTAGAGGCAACAAAGCAAAAGCGAGGCAGGATTGACATCTGCTCAACAGAGACGGATTCCCTGCGCTGACACAGTTCACAGTTACACGAGAAGCAATCTGAGCGGTCCGTCGACCGGAGACGTGTTTCCCAAGAGGTCGTTTAGCGAGTGAACAGCAGTGTGCGCGACTTTCAGGAGTGTGCCTGGAAAGTGCCAGAATCACCAGGAGCATCTGTGCAAAAGCTGCTGCCTCTGTGACCGCATTGAGGCACGTTCGCGTGTCTGCGAGTATATAGACGGCTCTTTCGCGTTCACTCCGAGGGAAACGGTCCGCTATTGCTTCTGTGCGCACAGACGCGATTCCCTTGTCTCTTGCGAACACAGGGAACTCTGTGCATCCAAATCTACAGGCTAAGGACGCGTCTGCATATGTTTTGGTGAACAATCGAGTGTGCGTGTTCTGACAGCTGCCTCTATGCAGACGTCTCCACAGAGCCACTTCTGAATGCCCCGCAGCCCAGGACTGAATGGATACACTAACAAGTGCACCGGTGTGAGCAACCACATATGCAGAAGGACGTCTTTCATCTCACAGAAGCGCGAACGTCTTGGCGTTCAAGCACATGGCAGAAACAAGGTGTGAACAGATGAGCTGCTGCTATTTTCTCCGTTCGGCATGCTTCGTTGTAGCTCTCTTGCCGGTCGCCGGCTTAGCGGCTTGCTTTGCGCGACTAGCTCTGGGGAGAGAAGGAGATAGCGCCGGAAACCTCGCCTTTTGCCTTCTTCGGCGCTGGAACCTGGTTGCTGCGCCTTCTCTTTGTCCATGTGCACACACACGATTCCTCAGCGAAAACCATGCAGAAACCTTTCCACGAGCACCCAGGGATGTGCACCCAGCACCACGTGCACGCACACGCAGCTAGAGAAAAGCACCTACCTTTTCACACACTGATGCCTAAGCAAACGCGTGGCCACACACACGCACACATCCGCAAGCGCGCCTACTCCCATCTATTGAGAGAAAGACGGACGAGCTCTTTGGTTGCTCTTCACAGGCTTGTCCCTGATCTATAGCTGAGGGCAAACACTTGTGTGCTTGTGGGAGAGCCTGTGTCTTTCCTGGAAGCGTTTGGGAGTTTTGCTCAGACGCGTGTTTCCTCAAGTTCAAGAATCAAGATCTAGGATACCTGCAGACAGGTGCCTGTTTGTGTGGAGACAGTCTGTTTGAAACTGTGTTCCTCAGCGCCCGCTCTTTCTCCCCGTCGCTCCACACGCCTGGGAGTCCCTTTCTTTCTCTCCACAAGCACGTGTGTTGACTTCGTCGCACATGTGCATCTGCACAAGCGTTGAGCTCAGCAGAGCGTGTCTCTTGACACTTGATGTGCGTTGGCTGTGTCTGCCTGCTCCAGTGAAGAGAGAAACGGGAAATCATCTTGGTAGAGGCAACAAAGCAAAAGCGAGGCAGGATTGACATCTGCTCAACAGAGACGGATTCCCTGCGCTGACACAGTTCACAGTTACACGAGAAGCAATCTGAGCGGTCCGTCGACCGGAGACGTGTTTCCCAAGAGGTCGTTTAGCGAGTGAACAGCAGTGTGCGCGACTTTCAGGAGTGTGCCTGGAAAGTGCCAGAATCACCAGGAGCATCTGTGCAAAAGCTGCTGCCTCTGTGACCGCATTGAGGCACGTTCGCGTGTCTGCGAGTATATAGACGGCTCTTTCGCGTTCACTCCGAGGGAAACGGTCCGCTATTGCTTCTGTGCGCACAGACGCGATTCCCTTGTCTCTTGCGAACACAGGGAACTCTGTGCATCCAAATCTACAGGCTAAGGACGCGTCTGCATATGTTTTGGTGAACAATCGAGTGTGCGTGTTCTGACAGCTGCCTCTATGCAGACGTCTCCACAGAGCCACTTCTGAATGCCCCGCAGCCCAGGACTGAATGGATACACTAACAAGTGCACCGGTGTGAGCAACCACATATGCAGAAGGACGTCTTTCATCTCACAGAAGCGCGAACGTCTTGGCGTTCAAGCACATGGCAGAAACAAGGTGTGAACAGATGAGCTGCTGCTATTTTCTCCGTTCGGCATGCTTCGTTGTAGCTCTCTTGCCGGTCGCCTGCTTAGCGGCTTGCTTTGCGCGACTAGCTCTGGGGAGAGAAGGAGATAGCGCCGGAAACCTCGCCTTTTGCCTTCTTCGGCGCTGGAACCTGGTTGCTGCGCCTTCTCTTTGTCCATGTGCACACACACGATTCCTCAGCGAAAACCATGCAGAAACCTTTCCACGAGCACCCAGGGATGTGCACCCAGCACCACGTGCACGCACACGCAGCTAGAGAAAAGCACCTACCTTTTCACACACTGATGCCTAAGCAAACGCGTGGCCACACACACGCACACATCCGCAAGCGCGCCTACTCCCATCTATTGAGGGAAAGACGGACGAGCTCTTTGGTTGCTCTTCACAGGCTTGTCCCTGATCTATAGCTGAGGGCAAACACTTGTGTGCTTGTGGGAGAGCCTGTGTCTTTCCTGGAAGCGTTTGGGAGTTTTGCTCAGACGCGTGTTTCCTCAAGTTCAAGAATCAAGATCTAGGATACCTGCAGACAGGTGCCTGTTTGTGTGGAGACAGTCTGTTTGAAACTGTGTTCCTCAGCGCCCGCTCTTTCTCCCCGTCGCTCCACACGCCTGGGAGTCCCTTTCTTTCTCTCCACAAGCACGTGTGTTGACTTCGTCGCACATGTGCATCTGCACAAGCGTTGAGCTCAGCAGAGCGTGTCTCTTGACACTTGATGTGCGTTGGCTGTGTCTGCCTGCTCCAGTGAAGAGAGAAACGGGAAATCATCTTGGTAGAGGCAACAAAGCAAAAGCGAGGCAGGATTGACATCTGCTCAACAGAGACGGATTCCCTGCGCTGACACAGTTCACAGTTACACGAGAAGCAATCTGAGCGGTCTGTCGACCGGAGACGTGTTTCCCAAGAGGTCGTTTAGCGAGTGAACAGCAGTGTGCGCGACTTTCAGGAGTGTGCCTGGAAAGTGCCAGAATCACCAGGAGCATCTGTGCAAAAGCTGCTGCCTCTGTGACCGCATTGAGGCACGTTCGCGTGTCTGCGAGTATATAGACGGCTCTTTCGCGTTCACTCCGAGGGAAACGGTCCGCTATTGCTTCTGTGCGCACAGACGCGATTCCCTTGTCTCTTGCGAACACAGGGAACTCTGTGCATCCAAATCTACAGGCTAAGGACGCGTCTGCACATGTTTTGGTGAACAATCGAGTGTGCGTGTTCTGACAGCTGCCTCTATGCAGACGTCTCCACAGAGCCACTTCTGAATGCCCCGCAGCCCAGGACTGAATGGATACACTAACAAGTGCACCGGTGTGAGCAACCACATATGCAGAAGGACGTCTTTCATCTCACAGAAGCGCGAACGTCTTGGCGTTCAAGCACATGGCAGAAACAAGGTGTGAACAGATGAGCTGCTGCTATTTTCTCCGTTCGGCATGCTTCGTTGTAGCTCTCTTGCCGGTCGCCGGCTTAGCGGCTTGCTTTGCGCGACTAGCTCTGGGGAGAGAAGGAGATAGCGCCGGAAACCTCGCCTTTTGCCTTCTTCGGCGCTGGAACCTGGTTGCTGCGCCTTCTCTTTGTCCATGTGCACACACACGATTCCTCAGCGAAAACCATGCAGAAACCTTTCCACGAGCACCCAGGGATGTGCACCCAGCACCACGTGCACGCACACGCAGCTAGAGAAAAGCACCTACCTTTTCACACACTGATGCCTAAGCAAACGCGTGGCCACACACACGCACACATCCGCAAGCGCGCCTACTCCCATCTATTGAGGGAAAGACGGACGAGCAACGTCCTGACAGGCTTGAGGGGAAAAACGTCCGTCGACGGTTGGCGTACTGCACGCCCGCCTACGGGGCTGCAGGGGAATCCACATTTGGAAGGTACCTGAAGATGTGTGCCTGTTCTTGGAGCTCCGCTAGTAGGGTAGCAAAGACACTCGTAGGCAGTACTGAATGCTGCTCCGTGCTACTTCTCCTCCGCTGGCAAATGCTTCACAGTCGCCCGAGGAAAGACGTTTAACAATCGATCTCCAAGAGGAACGAAACACATGATGCCATAAGGCGAAAGAATAGCAGGGCATCTCTTCACAGGCTTGTCCCTGATCTATAGCTGAGGGCAAACACTTGTGTGCTTGTGGGAGAGCCTGTGTCTTTCCTGGAAGCGTTTGGGAGTTTTGCTCAGACGCGTGTTTCCTCAAGTTCAAGAATCAAGATCTAGGATACCTGCAGACAGGTGCCTGTTTGTGTGGAGACAGTCTGTTTGAAACTGTGTTCCTCAGCGCCCGCTCTTTCTCCCCGTCGCTCCACACGCCTGGGAGTCCCTTTCTTTCTCTCCACAAGCACGTGTGTTGACTTCGTCGCACATGTGCATCTGCACAAGCGTTGAGCTCAGCAGAGCGTGTCTCTTGACACTTGATGTGCGTTGGCTGTGTCTGCCTGCTCCAGTGAAGAGAGAAACGGGAAATCATCTTGGTAGAGGCAACAAAGCAAAAGCGAGGCAGGATTGACATCTGCTCAACAGAGACGGATTCCCTGCGCTGACACAATTCACAGTTACACGAGAAGCAATCTGAGCGGTCCGTCGACCGGAGACGTGTTTCCCAAGAGGTCGTTTAGCGAGTGAACAGCAGTGTGCGCGACTTTCAGGAGTGTGCCTGGAAAGTGCCAGAATCACCAGGAGCATCTGTGCAAAAGCTGCTGCCTCTGTGACCGCATTGAGGCACGTTCGCGTGTCTGCGAGTATATAGACGGCTCTTTCGCGTTCACTCCGAGGGAAACGGTCCGCTATTGCTTCTGTGCGCACAGACGCGATTCCCTTGTCTCTTGCGAACACAGGGAACTCTGTGCATCCAAATCTACAGGCTAAGGACGCGTCTGCATATGTTTTGGTGAACAATCGAGTGTGCGTGTTCTGACAGCTGCCTCTATGCAGACGTCTCCACAGAGCCACTTCTGAATGCCCCGCAGCCCAGGACTGAATGGATACACTAACAAGTGCACCGGTGTGAGCAACCACATATGCAGAAGGACGTCTTTCATCTCACAGAAGCGCGAACGTCTTGGCGTTCAAGCACATGGCAGAAACAAGGTGTGAACAGATGAGCTGCTGCTATTTTCTCCGTTCGGCATGCTTCGTTGTAGCTCTCTTGCCGGTCGCCGGCTTAGCGGCTTGCTTTGCGCGACTAGCTCTGGGGAGAGAAGGAGATAGCGCCGGAAACCTCGCCTTTTGCCTTCTTCGGCGCTGGAACCTGGTTGCTGCGCCTTCTCTTTGTCCATGTGCACACACACGATTCCTCAGCGAAAACCATGCAGAAACCTTTCCACGAGCACCCAGGGATGTGCACCCAGCACCACGTGCACGCACACGCAGCTAGAGAAAAGCACCTACCTTTTCACACACTGATGCCTAAGCAAACGCGTGGCCACACACACGCACACATCCGCAAGCGCGCCTACTCCCATCTATTGAGGGAAAGACGGACGAGCTCTTTGGTTGCTCTTCACAGGCTTGTCCCTGATCTATAGCTGAGGGCAAACACTTGTGTGCTTGTGGGAGAGCCTGTGTCTTTCCTGGAAGCGTTTGGGAGTTTTGCTCAGACGCGTGTTTCCTCAAGTTCAAGAATCAAGATCTAGGATACCTGCAGACAGGTGCCTGTTTGTGTGGAGACAGTCTGTTTGAAACTGTGTTCCTCAGCGCCCGCTCTTTCTCCCCGTCGCTCCACACGCCTGGGAGTCCCTTTCTTTCTCTCCACAAGCACGTGTGTTGACTTCGTCGCACATGTGCATCTGCACAAGCGTTGAGCTCAGCAGAGCGTGTCTCTTGACACTTGATGTGCGTTGGCTGTGTCTGCCTGCTCCAGTGAAGAGAGAAACGGGAAATCATCTTGGTAGAGGCAACAAAGCAAAAGCGAGGCAGGATTGACATCTGCTCAACAGAGACGGATTCCCTGCGCTGACACAGTTCACAGTTACACGAGAAGCAATCTGAGCGGTCTGTCGACCGGAGACGTGTTTCCCAAGAGGTCGTTTAGCGAGTGAACAGCAGTGTGCGCGACTTTCAGGAGTGTGCCTGGAAAGTGCCAGAATCACCAGGAGCATCTGTGCAAAAGCTGCTGCCTCTGTGACCGCATTGAGGCACGTTCGCGTGTCTGCGAGTATATAGACGGCTCTTTCGCGTTCACTCCGAGGGAAACGGTCCGCTATTGCTTCTGTGCGCACAGACGCGATTCCCTTGTCTCTTGCGAACACAGGGAACTCTGTGCATCCAAATCTACAGGCTAAGGACGCGTCTGCACATGTTTTGGTGAACAATCGAGTGTGCGTGTTCTGACAGCTGCCTCTATGCAGACGTCTCCACAGAGCCACTTCTGAATGCCCCGCAGCCCAGGACTGAATGGATACACTAACAAGTGCACCGGTGTGAGCAACCACATATGCAGAAGGACGTCTTTCATCTCACAGAAGCGCGAACGTCTTGGCGTTCAAGCACATGGCAGAAACAAGGTGTGAACAGATGAGCTGCTGCTATTTTCTCCGTTCGGCATGCTTCGTTGTAGCTCTCTTGCCGGTCGCCGGCTTAGCGGCTTGCTTTGCGCGACTAGCTCTGGGGAGAGAAGGAGATAGCGCCGGAAACCTCGCCTTTTGCCTTCTTCGGCGCTGGAACCTGGTTGCTGCGCCTTCTCTTTGTCCATGTGCACACACACGATTCCTCAGCGAAAACCATGCAGAAACCTTTCCACGAGCACCCAGGGATGTGCACCCAGCACCACGTGCACGCACACGCAGCTAGAGAAAAGCACCTACCTTTTCACACACTGATGCCTAAGCAAACGCGTGGCCACACACACGCACACATCCGCAAGCGCGCCTACTCCCATCTATTGAGGGAAAGACGGACGAGCAACGTCCTGACAGGCTTGAGGGGAAAAACGTCCGTCGACGGTTGGCGTACTGCACGCCCGCCTACGGGGCTGCAGGGGAATCCACATTTGGAAGGTACCTGAAGATGTGTGCCTGTTCTTGGAGCTCCGCTAGTAGGGTAGCAAAGACACTCGTAGGCAGTACTGAATGCTGCTCCGTGCTACTTCTCCTCCGCTGGCAAATGCTTCACAGTCGCCCGAGGAAAGACGTTTAACAATCGATCTCCAAGAGGAACGAAACACATGATGCCATAAGGCGAAAGAATAGCAGGGCATCTCTTCACAGGCTTGTCCCTGATCTATAGCTGAGGGCAAACACTTGTGTGCTTGTGGGAGAGCCTGTGTCTTTCCTGGAAGCGTTTGGGAGTTTTGCTCAGACGCGTGTTTCCTCAAGTTCAAGAATCAAGATCTAGGATACCTGCAGACAGGTGCCTGTTTGTGTGGAGACAGTCTGTTTGAAACTGTGTTCCTCAGCGCCCGCTCTTTCTCCCCGTCGCTCCACACGCCTGGGAGTCCCTTTCTTTCTCTCCACAAGCACGTGTGTTGACTTCGTCGCACATGTGCATCTGCACAAGCGTTGAGCTCAGCAGAGCGTGTCTCTTGACACTTGATGTGCGTTGGCTGTGTCTGCCTGCTCCAGTGAAGAGAGAAACGGGAAATCATCTTGGTAGAGGCAACAAAGCAAAAGCGAGGCAGGATTGACATCTGCTCAACAGAGACGGATTCCCTGCGCTGACACAGTTCACAGTTACACGAGAAGCAATCTGAGCGGTCCGTCGACCGGAGACGTGTTTCCCAAGAGGTCGTTTAGCGAGTGAACAGCAGTGTGCGCGACTTTCAGGAGTGTGCCTGGAAAGTGCCAGAATCACGAGGAGCATCTGTGCAAAAGCTGCTGCCTCTGTGACCGCATTGAGGCACGTTCGCGTGTCTGCGAGTATATAGACGGCTCTTTCGCGTTCACTCCGAGGGAAACGGTCCGCTATTGCTTCTGTGCGCACAGACGCGATTCCCTTGTCTCTTGCGAACACAGGGAACTCTGTGCATCCAAATCTACAGGCTAAGGACGCGTCTGCATATGTTTTGGTGAACAATCGAGTGTGCGTGTTCTGACAGCTGCCTCTATGCAGACGTCTCCACAGAGCCACTTCTGAATGCCCCGCAGCCCAGGACTGAATGGATACACTAACAAGTGCACCGGTGTGAGCAACCACATATGCAGAAGGACGTCTTTCATCTCACAGAAGCGCGAACGTCTTGGCGTTCAAGCACATGGCAGAAACAAGGTGTGAACAGATGAGCTGCTGCTATTTTCTCCGTTCGGCATGCTTCGTTGTAGCTCTCTTGCCGGTCGCCGGCTTAGCGGCTTGCTTTGCGCGACTAGCTCTGGGGAGAGAAGGAGATAGCGCCGGAAACCTCGCCTTTTGCCTTCTTCGGCGCTGGAACCTGGTTGCTGCGCCTTCTCTTTGTCCATGTGCACACACACGATTCCTCAGCGAAAACCATGCAGAAACCTTTCCACGAGCACCCAGGGATGTGCACCCAGCACCACGTGCACGCACACGCAGCTAGAGAAAAGCACCTACCTTTTCACACACTGATGCCTAAGCAAACGCGTGGCCACACACACGCACACATCCGCAAGCGCGCCTACTCCCATCTATTGAGGGAAAGACGGACGAGCTCTTTGGTTGCTCTTCACAGGCTTGTCCCTGATCTATAGCTGAGGGCAAACACTTGTGTGCTTGTGGGAGAGCCTGTGTCTTTCCTGGAAGCGTTTGGGAGTTTTGCTCAGACGCGTGTTTCCTCAAGTTCAAGAATCAAGATCTAGGATACCTGCAGACAGGTGCCTGTTTGTGTGGAGACAGTCTGTTTGAAACTGTGTTCCTCAGCGCCCGCTCTTTCTCCCCGTCGCTCCACACGCCTGGGAGTCCCTTTCTTTCTCTCCACAAGCACGTGTGTTGACTTCGTCGCACATGTGCATCTGCACAAGCGTTGAGCTCAGCAGAGCGTGTCTCTTGACACTTGATGTGCGTTGGCTGTGTCTGCCTGCTCCAGTGAAGAGAGAAACGGGAAATCATCTTGGTAGAGGCAACAAAGCAAAAGCGAGGCAGGATTGACATCTGCTCAACAGAGACGGATTCCCTGCGCTGACACAGTTCACAGTTACACGAGAAGCAATCTGAGCGGTCCGTCGACCGGAGACGTGTTTCCCAAGAGGTCGTTTAGCGAGTGAACAGCAGTGTGCGCGACTTTCAGGAGTGTGCCTGGAAAGTGCCAGAATCACCAGGAGCATCTGTGCAAAAGCTGCTGCCTCTGTGACCGCATTGAGGCACGTTCGCGTGTCTGCGAGTATATAGACGGCTCTTTCGCGTTCACTCCGAGGGAAACGGTCCGCTATTGCTTCTGTGCGCACAGACGCGATTCCCTTGTCTCTTGCGAACACAGGGAACTCTGTGCATCCAAATCTACAGGCTAAGGACGCGTCTGCATATGTTTTGGTGAACAATCGAGTGTGCGTGTTCTGACAGCTGCCTCTATGCAGACGTCTCCACAGAGCCACTTCTGAATGCCCCGCAGCCCAGGACTGAATGGATACACTAACAAGTGCACCGGTGTGAGCAACCACATATGCAGAAGGACGTCTTTCATCTCACAGAAGCGCGAACGTCTTGGCGTTCAAGCACATGGCAGAAACAAGGTGTGAACAGATGAGCTGCTGCTATTTTCTCCGTTCGGCATGCTTTGTTGTAGCTCTCTTGCCGGTCGCCGGCTTAGCGGCTTGCTTTGCGCGACTAGCTCTGGGGAGAGAAGGAGATAGCGCCGGAAACCTCGCCTTTTGCCTTCTTCGGCGCTGGAACCTGGTTGCTGCGCCTTCTCTTTGTCCATGTGCACACACACGATTCCTCAGCGAAAACCATGCAGAAACCTTTCCACGAGCACCCAGGGATGTGCACCCAGCACCACGTGCACGCACACGCAGCTAGAGAAAAGCACCTACCTTTTCACACACTGATGCCTAAGCAAACGCGTGGCCACACACACGCACACATCCGCAAGCGCGCCTACTCCCATCTATTGAGGGAAAGACGGACGAGCTCTTTGGTTGCTCTTCACAGGCTTGTCCCTGATCTATAGCTGAGGGCAAACACTTGTGTGCTTGTGGGAGAGCCTGTGTCTTTCCTGGAAGCGTTTGGGAGTTTTGCTCAGACGCGTGTTTCCTCAAGTTCAAGAATCAAGATCTAGGATACCTGCAGACAGGTGCCTGTTTGTGTGGAGACAGTCTGTTTGAAACTGTGTTCCTCAGCGCCCGCTCTTTCTCCCCGTCGCTCCACACGCCTGGGAGTCCCTTTCTTTCTCTCCACAAGCACGTGTGTTGACTTCGTCGCACATGTGCATCTGCACAAGCGTTGAGCTCAGCAGAGCGTGTCTCTTGACACTTGATGTGCGTTGGCTGTGTCTGCCTGCTCCAGTGAAGAGAGAAACGGGAAATCATCTTGGTAGAGGCAACAAAGCAAAAGCGAGGCAGGATTGACATCTGCTCAACAGAGACGGATTCCCTGCGCTGACACAGTTCACAGTTACACGAGAAGCAATCTGAGCGGTCCGTCGACCGGAGACGTGTTTCCCAAGAGGTCGTTTAGCGAGTGAACAGCAGTGTGCGCGACTTTCAGGAGTGTGCCTGGAAAGTGCCAGAATCACCAGGAGCATCTGTGCAAAAGCTGCTGCCTCTGTGACCGCATTGAGGCACGTTCGCGTGTCTGCGAGTATATAGACGGCTCTTTCGCGTTCACTCCGAGGGAAACGGTCCGCTATTGCTTCTGTGCGCACAGACGCGATTCCCTTGTCTCTTGCGAACACAGGGAACTCTGTGCATCCAAATCTACAGGCTAAGGACGCGTCTGCATATGTTTTGGTGAACAATCGAGTGTGCGTGTTCTGACAGCTGCCTCTATGCAGACGTCTCCACAGAGCCACTTCTGAATGCCCCGCAGCCCAGGACTGAATGGATACACTAACAAGTGCACCGGTGTGAGCAACCACATATGCAGAAGGACGTCTTTCATCTCACAGAAGCGCGAACGTCTTGGCGTTCAAGCACATGGCAGAAACAAGGTGTGAACAGATGAGCTGCTGCTATTTTCTCCGTTCGGCATGCTTCGTTGTAGCTCTCTTGCCGGTCGCCGGCTTAGCGGCTTGCTTTGCGCGACTAGCTCTGGGGAGAGAAGGAGATAGCGCCGGAAACCTCGCCTTTTGCCTTCTTCGGCGCTGGAACCTGGTTGCTGCGCCTTCTCTTTGTCCATGTGCACACACACGATTCCTCAGCGAAAACCATGCAGAAACCTTTCCACGAGCACCCAGGGATGTGCACCCAGCACCACGTGCACGCACACGCAGCTAGAGAAAAGCACCTACCTTTTCACACACTGATGCCTAAGCAAACGCGTGGCCACACACACGCACACATCCGCAAGCGCGCCTACTCCCATCTATTGAGAGAAAGACGGACGAGCTCTTTGGTTGCTCTTCACAGGCTTGTCCCTGATCTATAGCTGAGGGCAAACACTTGTGTGCTTGTGGGAGAGCCTGTGTCTTTCCTGGAAGCGTTTGGGAGTTTTGCTCAGACGCGTGTTTCCTCAAGTTCAAGAATCAAGATCTAGGATACCTGCAGACAGGTGCCTGTTTGTGTGGAGACAGTCTGTTTGAAACTGTGTTCCTCAGCGCCCGCTCTTTCTCCCCGTCGCTCCACACGCCTGGGAGTCCCTTTCTTTCTCTCCACAAGCACGTGTGTTGACTTCGTCGCACATGTGCATCTGCACAAGCGTTGAGCTCAGCAGAGCGTGTCTCTTGACACTTGATGTGCGTTGGCTGTGTCTGCGTGCTCCAGTGAAGAGAGAAACGGGAAATCATCTTGGTAGAGGCAACAAAGCAAAAGCGAGGCAGGATTGACATCTGCTCAACAGAGACGGATTCCCTGCGCTGACACAGTTCACAGTTAGACGAGAAGCAATCTGAGCGGTCCGTCGACCGGAGACGTGTTTCCCAAGAGGTCGTTTAGCGAGTGAACAGCAGTGTGCGCGACTTTCAGGAGTGTGCCTGGAAAGTGCCAGAATCACGAGGAGCATCTGTGCAAAAGCTGCTGCCTCTGTGACCGCATTGAGGCACGTTCGCGTGTCTGCGAGTATATAGACGGCTCTTTCGCGTTCACTCCGAGGGAAACGGTCCGCTATTGCTTCTGTGCGCACAGACGCGATTCCCTTGTCTCTTGCGAACACAGGGAACTCTGTGCATCCAAATCTACAGGCTAAGGACGCGTCTGCATATGTTTTGGTGAACAATCGAGTGTGCGTGTTCTGACAGCTGCCTCTATGCAGACGTCTCCACAGAGCCACTTCTGAATGCCCCGCAGCCCAGGACTGAATGGATACACTAACAAGTGCACCGGTGTGAGCAACCACATATGCAGAAGGACGTCTTTCATCTCACAGAAGCGCGAACGTCTTGGCGTTCAAGCACATGGCAGAAACAAGGTGTGAACAGATGAGCTGCTGCTATTTTCTCCGTTCGGCATGCTTCGTTGTAGCTCTCTTGCCGGTCGCCGGCTTAGCGGCTTGCTTTGCGCGACTAGCTCTGGGGAGAGAAGGAGATAGCGCCGGAAACCTCGCCTTTTGCCTTCTTCGGCGCTGGAACCTGGTTGCTGCGCCTTCTCTTTGTCCATGTGCACACACACGATTCCTCAGCGAAAACCATGCAGAAACCTTTCCACGAGCACCCAGGGATGTGCACCCAGCACCACGTGCACGCACACGCAGCTAGAGAAAAGCACCTACCTTTTCACACACTGATGCCTAAGCAAACGCGTGGCCACACACACGCACACATCCGCAAGCGCGCCTACTCCCATCTATTGAGGGAAAGACGGACGAGCTCTTTGGTTGCTCTTCACAGGCTTGTCCCTGATCTATAGCTGAGGGCAAACACTTGTGTGCTTGTGGGAGAGCCTGTGTCTTTCCTGGAAGCGTTTGGGAGTTTTGCTCAGACGCGTGTTTCCTCAAGTTCAAGAATCAAGATCTAGGATACCTGCAGACAGGTGCCTGTTTGTGTGGAGACAGTCTGTTTGAAACTGTGTTCCTCAGCGCCCGCTCTTTCTCCCCGTCGCTCCACACGCCTGGGAGTCCCTTTCTTTCTCTCCACAAGCACGTGTGTTGACTTCGTCGCACATGTGCATCTGCACAAGCGTTGAGCTCAGCAGAGCGTGTCTCTTGACACTTGATGTGCGTTGGCTGTGTCTGCCTGCTCCAGTGAAGAGAGAAACGGGAAATCATCTTGGTAGAGGCAACAAAGCAAAAGCGAGGCAGGATTGACATCTGCTCAACAGAGACGGATTCCCTGCGCTGACACAGTTCACAGTTACACGAGAAGCAATCTGAGCGGTCTGTCGACCGGAGACGTGTTTCCCAAGAGGTCGTTTAGCGAGTGAACAGCAGTGTGCGCGACTTTCAGGAGTGTGCCTGGAAAGTGCCAGAATCACCAGGAGCATCTGTGCAAAAGCTGCTGCCTCTGTGACCGCATTGAGGCACGTTCGCGTGTCTGCGAGTATATAGACGGCTCTTTCGCGTTCACTCCGAGGGAAACGGTCCGCTATTGCTTCTGTGCGCACAGACGCGATTCCCTTGTCTCTTGCGAACACAGGGAACTCTGTGCATCCAAATCTACAGGCTAAGGACGCGTCTGCATATGTTTTGGTGAACAATCGAGTGTGCGTGTTCTGACAGCTGCCTCTATGCAGACGTCTCCACAGAGCCACTTCTGAATGCCCCGCAGCCCAGGACTGAATGGATACACTAACAAGTGCACCGGTGTGAGCAACCACATATGCAGAAGGACGTCTTTCATCTCACAGAAGCGCGAACGTCTTGGCGTTCAAGCACATGGCAGAAACAAGGTGTGAACAGATGAGCTGCTGCTATTTTCTCCGTTCGGCATGCTTCGTTGTAGCTCTCTTGCCGGTCGCCGGCTTAGCGGCTTGCTTTGCGCGACTAGCTCTGGGGAGAGAAGGAGATAGCGCCGGAAACCTCGCCTTTTGCCTTCTTCGGCGCTGGAACCTGGTTGCTGCGCCTTCTCTTTGTCCATGTGCACACACACGATTCCTCAGCGAAAACCATGCAGAAACCTTTCCACGAGCACCCAGGGATGTGCACCCAGCACCACGTGCACGCACACGCAGCTAGAGAAAAGCACCTACCTTTTCACACACTGATGCCTAAGCAAACGCGTGGCCACACACACGCACACATCCGCAAGCGCGCCTACTCCCATCTATTGAGGGAAAGACGGACGAGCAACGTCCTGACAGGCTTGAGGGGAAAAACGTCCGTTGACGGTTGGCGTACTGCACGCCCGCCTACGGGGCTGCAGGGGAATCCACATTTGGAAGGTACCTGAAGATGTGTGCCTGTTCTTGGAGCTCCGCTAGTAGGGTAGCAAAGACACTCGTAGGCAGTACTGAATGCTGCTCCGTGCTACTTCTCCTCCGCTGGCAAATGCTTCACAGTCGCCCGAGGAAAGACGTTTAACAATCGATCTCCAAGAGGAACGAAACACATGATGCCATAAGGCGAAAGAATAGCAGGGCATCTCTTCACAGGCTTGTCCCTGATCTATAGCTGAGGGCAAACACTTGTGTGCTTGTGGGAGAGCCTGTGTCTTTCCTGGAAGCGTTTGGGAGTTTTGCTCAGACGCGTGTTTCCTCAAGTTCAAGAATCAAGATCTAGGATACCTGCAGACAGGTGCCTGTTTGTGTGGAGACAGTCTGTTTGAAACTGTGTTCCTCAGCGCCCGCTCTTTCTCCCCATCGCTCCACACGCCTGGGAGTCCCTTTCTTTCTCTCCACAAGCACGTGTGTTGACTTCGTCGCACATGTGCATCTGCACAAGCGTTGAGCTCAGCAGAGCGTGTCTCTTGACACTTGATGTGCGTTGGCTGTGTCTGCCTGCTCCAGTGAAGAGAGAAACGGGAAATCATCTTGGTAGAGGCAACAAAGAAAAAGCGAGGCAGGATTGACATCTGCTCAACAGAGACGGATTCCCTGCGCTGACACAATTCACAGTTACACGAGAAGCAATCTGAGCGGTCCGTCGACCGGAGACGTGTTTCCCAAGAGGTCGTTTAGCGAGTGAACAGCAGTGTGCGCGACTTTCAGGAGTGTGCCTGGAAAGTGCCAGAATCACCAGGAGCATCTGTGCAAAAGCTGCTGCCTCTGTGACCGCATTGAGGCACGTTCGCGTGTCTGCGAGTATATAGACGGCTCTTTCGCGTTCACTCCGAGGGAAACGGTCCGCTATTGCTTCTGTGCGCACAGACGCGATTCCCTTGTCTCTTGCGAACACAGGGAACTCTGTGCATCCAAATCTACAGGCTAAGGACGCGTCTGCATATGTTTTGGTGAACAATCGAGTGTGCGTGTTCTGACAGCTGCCTCTATGCAGACGTCTCCACAGAGCCACTTCTGAATGCCCCGCAGCCCAGGACTGAATGGATACACTAACAAGTGCACCGGTGTGAGCAACCACATATGCAGAAGGACGTCTTTCATCTCACAGAAGCGCGAACGTCTTGGCGTTCAAGCACATGGCAGAAACAAGGTGTGAACAGATGAGCTGCTGCTATTTTCTCCGTTCGGCATGCTTCGTTGTAGCTCTCTTGCCGGTCGCCGGCTTAGCGGCTTGCTTTGCGCGACTAGCTCTGGGGAGAGAAGGAGATAGCGCCGGAAACCTCGCCTTTTGCCTTCTTCGGCGCTGGAACCTGGTTGCTGCGCCTTCTCTTTGTCCATGTGCACACACACGATTCCTCAGCGAAAACCATGCAGAAACCTTTCCACGAGCACCCAGGGATGTGCACCCAGCACCACGTGCACGCACACGCAGCTAGAGAAAAGCACCTACCTTTTCACACACTGATGCCTAAGCAAACGCGTGGCCACACACACGCACACATCCGCAAGCGCGCCTACTCCCATCTATTGAGGGAAAGACGGACGAGCTCTTTGGTTGCTCTTCACAGGCTTGTCCCTGATCTATAGCTGAGGGCAAACACTTGTGTGCTTGTGGGAGAGCCTGTGTCTTTCCTGGAAGCGTTTGGGAGTTTTGCTCAGACGCGTGTTTCCTCAAGTTCAAGAATCAAGATCTAGGATACCTGCAGACAGGTGCCTGTTTGTGTGGAGACAGTCTGTTTGAAACTGTGTTCCTCAGCGCCCGCTCTTTCTCCCCGTCGCTCCACACGCCTGGGAGTCCCTTTCTTTCTCTCCACAAGCACGTGTGTTGACTTCGTCGCACATGTGCATCTGCACAAGCGTTGAGCTCAGCAGAGCGTGTCTCTTGACACTTGATGTGCGTTGGCTGTGTCTGCCTGCTCCAGTGAAGAGAGAAACGGGAAATCATCTTGGTAGAGGCAACAAAGCAAAAGCGAGGCAGGATTGACATCTGCTCAACAGAGACGGATTCCCTGCGCTGACACAGTTCACAGTTACACGAGAAGCAATCTGAGCGGTCTGTCGACCGGAGACGTGTTTCCCAAGAGGTCGTTTAGCGAGTGAACAGCAGTGTGCGCGACTTTCAGGAGTGTGCCTGGAAAGTGCCAGAATCACCAGGAGCATCTGTGCAAAAGCTGCTGCCTCTGTGACCGCATTGAGGCACGTTCGCGTGTCTGCGAGTATATAGACGGCTCTTTCGCGTTCACTCCGAGGGAAACGGTCCGCTATTGCTTCTGTGCGCACAGACGCGATTCCCTTGTCTCTTGCGAACACAGGGAACTCTGTGCATCCAAATCTACAGGCTAAGGACGCGTCTGCATATGTTTTGGTGAACAATCGAGTGTGCGTGTTCTGACAGCTGCCTCTATGCAGACGTCTCCACAGAGCCACTTCTGAATGCCCCGCAGCCCAGGACTGAATGGATACACTAACAAGTGCACCGGTGTGAGCAACCACATATGCAGAAGGACGTCTTTCATCTCACAGAAGCGCGAACGTCTTGGCGTTCAAGCACATGGCAGAAACAAGGTGTGAACAGATGAGCTGCTGCTATTTTCTCCGTTCGGCATGCTTCGTTGTAGCTCTCTTGCCGGTCGCCGGCTTAGCGGCTTGCTTTGCGCGACTAGCTCTGGGGAGAGAAGGAGATAGCGCCGGAAACCTCGCCTTTTGCCTTCTTCGGCGCTGGAACCTGGTTGCTGCGCCTTCTCTTTGTCCATGTGCACACACACGATTCCTCAGCGAAAACCATGCAGAAACCTTTCCACGAGCACCCAGGGATGTGCACCCAGCACCACGTGCACGCACACGCAGCTAGAGAAAAGCACCTACCTTTTCACACACTGATGCCTAAGCAAACGCGTGGCCACACACACGCACACATCCGCAAGCGCGCCTACTCCCATCTATTGAGGGAAAGACGGACGAGCTCTTTGGTTGCTCTTCACAGGCTTGTCCCTGATCTATAGCTGAGGGCAAACACTTGTGTGCTTGTGGGAGAGCCTGTGTCTTTCCTGGAAGCGTTTGGGAGTTTTGCTCAGACGCGTGTTTCCTCAAGTTCAAGAATCAAGATCTAGGATACCTGCAGACAGGTGCCTGTTTGTGTGGAGACAGTCTGTTTGAAACTGTGTTCCTCAGCGCCCGCTCTTTCTCCCCGTCGCTCCACACGCCTGGGAGTCCCTTTCTTTCTCTCCACAAGCACGTGTGTTGACTTCGTCGCACATGTGCATCTGCACAAGCGTTGAGCTCAGCAGAGCGTGTCTCTTGACACTTGATGTGCGTTGGCTGTGTCTGCCTGCTCCAGTGAAGAGAGAAACGGGAAATCATCTTGGTAGAGGCAACAAAGCAAAAGCGAGGCAGGATTGACATCTGCTCAACAGAGACGGATTCCCTGCGCTGACACAGTTCACAGTTACACGAGAAGCAATCTGAGCGGTCCGTCGACCGGAGACGTGTTTCCCAAGAGGTCGTTTAGCGAGTGAACAGCAGTGTGCGCGACTTTCAGGAGTGTGCCTGGAAAGTGCCAGAATCACCAGGAGCATCTGTGCAAAAGCTGCTGCCTCTGTGACCGCATTGAGGCACGTTCGCGTGTCTGCGAGTATATAGACGGCTCTTTCGCGTTCACTCCGAGGGAAACGGTCCGCTATTGCTTCTGTGCGCACAGACGCGATTCCCTTGTCTCTTGCGAACACAGGGAACTCTGTGCATCCAAATCTACAGGCTAAGGACGCGTCTGCATATGTTTTGGTGAACAATCGAGTGTGCGTGTTCTGACAGCTGCCTCTATGCAGACGTCTCCACAGAGCCACTTCTGAATGCCCCGCAGCCCAGGACTGAATGGATACACTAACAAGTGCACCGGTGTGAGCAACCACATATGCAGAAGGACGTCTTTCATCTCACAGAAGCGCGAACGTCTTGGCGTTCAAGCACATGGCAGAAACAAGGTGTGAACAGATGAGCTGCTGCTATTTTCTCCGTTCGGCATGCTTCGTTGTAGCTCTCTTGCCGGTCGCCGGCTTAGCGGCTTGCTTTGCGCGACTAGCTCTGGGGAGAGAAGGAGATAGCGCCGGAAACCTCGCCTTTTGCCTTCTTCGGCGCTGGAACCTGGTTGCTGCGCCTTCTCTTTGTCCATGTGCACACACACGATTCCTCAGCGAAAACCATGCAGAAACCTTTCCACGAGCACCCAGGGATGTGCACCCAGCACCACGTGCACGCACACGCAGCTAGAGAAAAGCACCTACCTTTTCACACACTGATGCCTAAGCAAACGCGTGGCCACACACACGCACACATCCGCAAGCGCGCCTACTCCCATCTATTGAGGGAAAGACGGACGAGCTCTTTGGTTGCTCTTCACAGGCTTGTCCCTGATCTATAGCTGAGGGCAAACACTTGTGTGCTTGTGGGAGAGCCTGTGTCTTTCCTGGAAGCGTTTGGGAGTTTTGCTCAGACGCGTGTTTCCTCAAGTTCAAGAATCAAGATCTAGGATACCTGCAGACAGGTGCCTGTTTGTGTGGAGACAGTCTGTTTGAAACTGTGTTCCTCAGCGCCCGCTCTTTCTCCCCGTCGCTCCACACGCCTGGGAGTCCCTTTCTTTCTCTCCACAAGCACGTGTGTTGACTTCGTCGCACATGTGCATCTGCACAAGCGTTGAGCTCAGCAGAGCGTGTCTCTTGACACTTGATGTGCGTTGGCTGTGTCTGCCTGCTCCAGTGAAGAGAGAAACGGGAAATCATCTTGGTAGAGGCAACAAAGCAAAAGCGAGGCAGGATTGACATCTGCTCAACAGAGACGGATTCCCTGCGCTGACACAGTTCACAGTTACACGAGAAGCAATCTGAGCGGTCCGTCGACCGGAGACGTGTTTCCCAAGAGGTCGTTTAGCGAGTGAACAGCAGTGTGCGCGACTTTCAGGAGTGTGCCTGGAAAGTGCCAGAATCACGAGGAGCATCTGTGCAAAAGCTGCTGCCTCTGTGACCGCATTGAGGCACGTTCGCGTGTCTGCGAGTATATAGACGGCTCTTTCGCGTTCACTCCGAGGGAAACGGTCCGCTATTGCTTCTGTGCGCACAGACGCGATTCCCTTGTCTCTTGCGAACACAGGGAACTCTGTGCATCCAAATCTACAGGCTAAGGACGCGTCTGCATATGTTTTGGTGAACAATCGAGTGTGCGTGTTCTGACAGCTGCCTCTATGCAGACGTCTCCACAGAGCCACTTCTGAATGCCCCGCAGCCCAGGACTGAATGGATACACTAACAAGTGCACCGGTGTGAGCAACCACATATGCAGAAGGACGTCTTTCATCTCACAGAAGCGCGAACGTCTTGGCGTTCAAGCACATGGCAGAAACAAGGTGTGAACAGATGAGCTGCTGCTATTTTCTCCGTTCGGCATGCTTCGTTGTAGCTCTCTTGCCGGTCGCCGGCTTAGCGGCTTGCTTTGCGCGACTAGCTCTGGGGAGAGAAGGAGATAGCGCCGGAAACCTCGCCTTTTGCCTTCTTCGGCGCTGGAACCTGGTTGCTGCGCCTTCTCTTTGTCCATGTGCACACACACGATTCCTCAGCGAAAACCATGCAGAAACCTTTCCACGAGCACCCAGGGATGTGCACCCAGCACCACGTGCACGCACACGCAGCTAGAGAAAAGCACCTACCTTTTCACACACTGATGCCTAAGCAAACGCGTGGCCACACACACGCACACATCCGCAAGCGCGCCTACTCCCATCTATTGAGGGAAAGACGGACGAGCTCTTTGGTTGCTCTTCACAGGCTTGTCCCTGATCTATAGCTGAGGGCAAACACTTGTGTGCTTGTGGGAGAGCCTGTGTCTTTCCTGGAAGCGTTTGGGAGTTTTGCTCAGACGCGTGTTTCCTCAAGTTCAAGAATCAAGATCTAGGATACCTGCAGACAGGTGCCTGTTTGTGTGGAGACAGTCTGTTTGAAACTGTGTTCCTCAGCGCCCGCTCTTTCTCCCCGTCGCTCCACACGCCTGGGAGTCCCTTTCTTTCTCTCCACAAGCACGTGTGTTGACTTCGTCGCACATGTGCATCTGCACAAGCGTTGAGCTCAGCAGAGCGTGTCTCTTGACACTTGATGTGCGTTGGCTGTGTCTGCCTGCTCCAGTGAAGAGAGAAACGGGAAATCATCTTGGTAGAGGCAACAAAGCAAAAGCGAGGCAGGATTGACATCTGCTCAACAGAGACGGATTCCCTGCGCTGACACAGTTCACAGTTACACGAGAAGCAATCTGAGCGGTCCGTCGACCGGAGACGTGTTTCCCAAGAGGTCGTTTAGCGAGTGAACAGCAGTGTGCGCGACTTTCAGGAGTGTGCCTGGAAAGTGCCAGAATCACGAGGAGCATCTGTGCAAAAGCTGCTGCCTCTGTGACCGCATTGAGGCACGTTCGCGTGTCTGCGAGTATATAGACGGCTCTTTCGCGTTCACTCCGAGGGAAACGGTCCGCTATTGCTTCTGTGCGCACAGACGCGATTCCCTTGTCTCTTGCGAACACAGGGAACTCTGTGCATCCAAATCTACAGGCTAAGGACGCGTCTGCATATGTTTTGGTGAACAATCGAGTGTGCGTGTTCTGACAGCTGCCTCTATGCAGACGTCTCCACAGAGCCACTTCTGAATGCCCCGCAGCCCAGGACTGAATGGATACACTAACAAGTGCACCGGTGTGAGCAACCACATATGCAGAAGGACGTCTTTCATCTCACAGAAGCGCGAACGTCTTGGCGTTCAAGCACATGGCAGAAACAAGGTGTGAACAGATGAGCTGCTGCTATTTTCTCCGTTCGGCATGCTTCGTTGTAGCTCTCTTGCCGGTCGCCGGCTTAGCGGCTTGCTTTGCGCGACTAGCTCTGGGGAGAGAAGGAGATAGCGCCGGAAACCTCGCCTTTTGCCTTCTTCGGCGCTGGAACCTGGTTGCTGCGCCTTCTCTTTGTCCATGTGCACACACACGATTCCTCAGCGAAAACCATGCAGAAACCTTTCCACGAGCACCCAGGGATGTGCACCCAGCACCACGTGCACGCACACGCAGCTAGAGAAAAGCACCTACCTTTTCACACACTGATGCCTAAGCAAACGCGTGGCCACACACACGCACACATCCGCAAGCGCGCCTACTCCCATCTATTGAGGGAAAGACGGACGAGCTCTTTGGTTGCTCTTCACAGGCTTGTCCCTGATCTATAGCTGAGGGCAAACACTTGTGTGCTTGTGGGAGAGCCTGTGTCTTTCCTGGAAGCGTTTGGGAGTTTTGCTCAGACGCGTGTTTCCTCAAGTTCAAGAATCAAGATCTAGGATACCTGCAGACAGGTGCCTGTTTGTGTGGAGACAGTCTGTTTGAAACTGTGTTCCTCAGCGCCCGCTCTTTCTCCCCGTCGCTCCACACGCCTGGGAGTCCCTTTCTTTCTCTCCACAAGCACGTGTGTTGACTTCGTCGCACATGTGCATCTGCACAAGCGTTGAGCTCAGCAGAGCGTGTCTCTTGACACTTGATGTGCGTTGGCTGTGTCTGCCTGCTCCAGTGAAGAGAGAAACGGGAAATCATCTTGGTAGAGGCAACAAAGCAAAAGCGAGGCAGGATTGACATCTGCTCAACAGAGACGGATTCCCTGCGCTGACACAGTTCACAGTTACACGAGAAGCAATCTGAGCGGTCCGTCGACCGGAGACGTGTTTCCCAAGAGGTCGTTTAGCGAGTGAACAGCAGTGTGCGCGACTTTCAGGAGTGTGCCTGGAAAGTGCCAGAATCACCAGGAGCATCTGTGCAAAAGCTGCTGCCTCTGTGACCGCATTGAGGCACGTTTGCGTGTCTGCGAGTATATAGACGGCTCTTTCGCGTTCACTCCGAGGGAAACGGTCCGCTATTGCTTCTGTGCGTACAGACGCGATTCCCTTGTCTCTTGCGAACACAGGGAACTCTGTGCATCCAAATCTACAGGCTAAGGACGCGTCTGCATATGTTTTGGTGAACAATCGAGTGTGCGTGTTCTGACAGCTGCCTCTATGCAGACGTCTCCACAGAGCCACTTCTGAATGCCCCGCAGCCCAGGACTGAATGGATACACTAACAAGTGCACCGGTGTGAGCAACCACATATGCAGAAGGACGTCTTTCATCTCACAGAAGCGCGAACGTCTTGGCGTTCAAGCACATGGCAGAAACAAGGTGTGAACAGATGAGCTGCTGCTATTTTCTCCGTTCGGCATGCTTTGTTGTAGCTCTCTTGCCGGTCGCCTGCTTAGCGGCTTGCTTTGCGCGACTAGCTCTGGGGAGAGAAGGAGATAGCGCCGGAAACCTCGCCTTTTGCCTTCTTCGGCGCTGGAACCTGGTTGCTGCGCCTTCTCTTTGTCCATGTGCACACACACGATTCCTCAGCGAAAACCATGCAGAAACCTTTCCACGAGCACCCAGGGATGTGCACCCAGCACCACGTGCACGCACACGCAGCTAGAGAAAAGCACCTACCTTTTCACACACTGATGCCTAAGCAAACGCGTGGCCACACACACGCACACATCCGCAAGCGCGCCTACTCCCATCTATTGAGGGAAAGACGGACGAGCTCTTTGGTTGCTCTTCACAGGCTTGTCCCTGATCTATAGCTGAGGGCAAACACTTGTGTGCTTGTGGGAGAGCCTGTGTCTTTCCTGGAAGCGTTTGGGAGTTTTGCTCAGACGCGTGTTTCCTCAAGTTCAAGAATCAAGATCTAGGATACCTGCAGACAGGTGCCTGTTTGTGTGGAGACAGTCTGTTTGAAACTGTGTTCCTCAGCGCCCGCTCTTTCTCCCCGTCGCTCCACACGCCTGGGAGTCCCTTTCTTTCTCTCCACAAGCACGTGTGTTGACTTCGTCGCACATGTGCATCTGCACAAGCGTTGAGCTCAGCAGAGCGTGTCTCTTGACACTTGATGTGCGTTGGCTGTGTCTGCCTGCTCCAGTGAAGAGAGAAACGGGAAATCATCTTGGTAGAGGCAACAAAGCAAAAGCGAGGCAGGATTGACATCTGCTCAACAGAGACGGATTCCCTGCGCTGACACAGTTCACAGTTAGACGAGAAGCAATCTGAGCGGTCCGTCGACCGGAGACGTGTTTCCCAAGAGGTCGTTTAGCGAGTGAACAGCAGTGTGCGCGACTTTCAGGAGTGTGCCTGGAAAGTGCCAGAATCACCAGGAGCATCTGTGCAAAAGCTGCTGCCTCTGTGACCGCATTGAGGCACGTTCGCGTGTCTGCGAGTATATAGACGGCTCTTTCGCGTTCACTCCGAGGGAAACGGTCCGCTATTGCTTCTGTGCGCACAGACGCGATTCCCTTGTCTCTTGCGAACACAGGGAACTCTGTGCATCCAAATCTACAGGCTAAGGACGCGTCTGCATATGTTTTGGTGAACAATCGAGTGTGCGTGTTCTGACAGCTGCCTCTATGCAGACGTCTCCACAGAGCCACTTCTGAATGCCCCGCAGCCCAGGACTGAATGGATACACTAACAAGTGCACCGGTGTGAGCAACCACATATGCAGAAGGACGTCTTTCATCTCACAGAAGCGCGAACGTCTTGGCGTTCAAGCACTTGGCAGAAACAAGGTGTGAACAGATGAGCTGCTGCTATTTTCTCCGTTCGGCATGCTTCGTTGTAGCTCTCTTGCCGGTCGCCGGCTTAGCGGCTTGCTTTGCGCGACTAGCTCTGGGGAGAGAAGGAGATAGCGCCGGAAACCTCGCCTTTTGCCTTCTTCGGCGCTGGAACCTGGTTGCTGCGCCTTCTCTTTGTCCATGTGCACACACACGATTCCTCAGCGAAAACCATGCAGAAACCTTTCCACGAGCACCCAGGGATGTGCACCCAGCACCACGTGCACGCACACGCAGCTAGAGAAAAGCACCTACCTTTTCACACACTGATGCCTAAGCAAACGCGTGGCCACACACACGCACACATCCGCAAGCGCGCCTACTCCCATCTATTGAGGGAAAGACGGACGAGCTCTTTGGTTGCTCTTCACAGGCTTGTCCCTGATCTATAGCTGAGGGCAAACACTTGTGTGCTTGTGGGAGAGCCTGTGTCTTTCCTGGAAGCGTTTGGGAGTTTTGCTCAGACGCGTGTTTCCTCAAGTTCAAGAATCAAGATCTAGGATACCTGCAGACAGGTGCCTGTTTGTGTGGAGACAGTCTGTTTGAAACTGTGTTCCTCAGCGCCCGCTCTTTCTCCCCGTCGCTCCACACGCCTGGGAGTCTCTTTCTTTCTCTCCACAAGCACGTGTGTTGACTTCGTCGCACATGTGCATCTGCACAAGCGTTGAGCTCAGCAGAGCGTGTCTCTTGACACTTGATGTGCGTTGGCTGTGTCTGCCTGCTCCAGTGAAGAGAGAAACGGGAAATCATCTTGGTAGAGGCAACAAAGCAAAAGCGAGGCAGGATTGACATCTGCTCAACAGAGACGGATTCCCTGCGCTGACACAGTTCACAGTTACACGAGAAGCAATCTGAGCGGTCCGTCGACCGGAGACGTGTTTCCCAAGAGGTCGTTTAGCGAGTGAACAGCAGTGTGCGCGACTTTCAGGAGTGTGCCTGGAAAGTGCCAGAATCACCAGGAGCATCTGTGCAAAAGCTGCTGCCTCTGTGACCGCATTGAGGCACGTTTGCGTGTCTGCGAGTATATAGACGGCTCTTTCGCGTTCACTCCGAGGGAAACGGTCCGCTATTGCTTCTGTGCGTACAGACGCGATTCCCTTGTCTCTTGCGAACACAGGGAACTCTGTGCATCCAAATCTACAGGCTAAGGACGCGTCTGCATATGTTTTGGTGAACAATCGAGTGTGCGTGTTCTGACAGCTGCCTCTATGCAGACGTCTCCACAGAGCCACTTCTGAATGCCCCGCAGCCCAGGACTGAATGGATACACTAACAAGTGCACCGGTGTGAGCAACCACATATGCAGAAGGACGTCTTTCATCTCACAGAAGCGCGAACGTCTTGGCGTTCAAGCACATGGCAGAAACAAGGTGTGAACAGATGAGCTGCTGCTATTTTCTCCGTTCGGCATGCTTTGTTGTAGCTCTCTTGCCGGTCGCCGGCTTAGCGGCTTGCTTTGCGCGACTAGCTCTGGGGAGAGAAGGAGATAGCGCCGGAAACCTCGCCTTTTGCCTTCTTCGGCGCTGGAACCTGGTTGCTGCGCCTTCTCTTTGTCCATGTGCACACACACGATTCCTCAGCGAAAACCATGCAGAAACCTTTCCACGAGCACCCAGGGATGTGCACCCAGCACCACGTGCACGCACACGCAGCTAGAGAAAAGCACCTACCTTTTCACACACTGATGCCTAAGCAAACGCGTGGCCACACACACGCACACATCCGCAAGCGCGCCTACTCCCATCTATTGAGGGAAAGACGGACGAGCTCTTTGGTTGCTCTTCACAGGCTTGTCCCTGATCTATAGCTGAGGGCAAACACTTGTGTGCTTGTGGGAGAGCCTGTGTCTTTCCTGGAAGCGTTTGGGAGTTTTGCTCAGACGCGTGTTTCCTCAAGTTCAAGAATCAAGATCTAGGATACCTGCAGACAGGTGCCTGTTTGTGTGGAGACAGTCTGTTTGAAACTGTGTTCCTCAGCGCCCGCTCTTTCTCCCCGTCGCTCCACACGCCTGGGAGTCCCTTTCTTTCTCTCCACAAGCACGTGTGTTGACTTCGTCGCACATGTGCATCTGCACAAGCGTTGAGCTCAGCAGAGCGTGTCTCTTGACACTTGATGTGCGTTGGCTGTGTCTGCCTGCTCCAGTGAAGAGAGAAACGGGAAATCATCTTGGTAGAGGCAACAAAGCAAAAGCGAGGCAGGATTGACATCTGCTCAACAGAGACGGATTCCCTGCGCTGACACAGTTCACAGTTAGACGAGAAGCAATCTGAGCGGTCCGTCGACCGGAGACGTGTTTCCCAAGAGGTCGTTTAGCGAGTGAACAGCAGTGTGCGCGACTTTCAGGAGTGTGCCTGGAAAGTGCCAGAATCACCAGGAGCATCTGTGCAAAAGCTGCTGCCTCTGTGACCGCATTGAGGCACGTTCGCGTGTCTGCGAGTATATAGACGGCTCTTTCGCGTTCACTCCGAGGGAAACGGTCCGCTATTGCTTCTGTGCGCACAGACGCGATTCCCTTGTCTCTTGCGAACACAGGGAACTCTGTGCATCCAAATCTACAGGCTAAGGACGCGTCTGCATATGTTTTGGTGAACAATCGAGTGTGCGTGTTCTGACAGCTGCCTCTATGCAGACGTCTCCACAGAGCCACTTCTGAATGCCCCGCAGCCCAGGACTGAATGGATACACTAACAAGTGCACCGGTGTGAGCAACCACATATGCAGAAGGACGTCTTTCATCTCACAGAAGCGCGAACGTCTTGGCGTTCAAGCACATGGCAGAAACAAGGTGTGAACAGATGAGCTGCTGCTATTTTCTCCGTTCGGCATGCTTCGTTGTAGCTCTCTTGCCGGTCGCCGGCTTAGCGGCTTGCTTTGCGCGACTAGCTCTGGGGAGAGAAGGAGATAGCGCCGGAAACCTCGCCTTTTGCCTTCTTCGGCGCTGGAACCTGGTTGCTGCGCCTTCTCTTTGTCCATGTGCACACACACGATTCCTCAGCGAAAACCATGCAGAAACCTTTCCACGAGCACCCAGGGATGTGCACCCAGCACCACGTGCACGCACACGCAGCTAGAGAAAAGCACCTACCTTTTCACACACTGATGCCTAAGCAAACGCGTGGCCACACACACGCACACATCCGCAAGCGCGCCTACTCCCATCTATTGAGAGAAAGACGGACGAGCTCTTTGGTTGCTCTTCACAGGCTTGTCCCTGATCTATAGCTGAGGGCAAACACTTGTGTGCTTGTGGGAGAGCCTGTGTCTTTCCTGGAAGCGTTTGGGAGTTTTGCTCAGACGCGTGTTTCCTCAAGTTCAAGAATCAAGATCTAGGATACCTGCAGACAGGTGCCTGTTTGTGTGGAGACAGTCTGTTTGAAACTGTGTTCCTCAGCGCCCGCTCTTTCTCCCCGTCGCTCCACACGCCTGGGAGTCCCTTTCTTTCTCTCCACAAGCACGTGTGTTGACTTCGTCGCACATGTGCATCTGCACAAGCGTTGAGCTCAGCAGAGCGTGTCTCTTGACACTTGATGTGCGTTGGCTGTGTCTGCCTGCTCCAGTGAAGAGAGAAACGGGAAATCATCTTGGTAGAGGCAACAAAGCAAAAGCGAGGCAGGATTGACATCTGCTCAACAGAGACGGATTCCCTGCGCTGACACAGTTCACAGTTACACGAGAAGCAATCTGAGCGGTCCGTCGACCGGAGACGTGTTTCCCAAGAGGTCGTTTAGCGAGTGAACAGCAGTGTGCGCGACTTTCAGGAGTGTGCCTGGAAAGTGCCAGAATCACCAGGAGCATCTGTGCAAAAGCTGCTGCCTCTGTGACCGCATTGAGGCACGTTCGCGTGTCTGCGAGTATATAGACGGCTCTTTCGCGTTCACTCCGAGGGAAACGGTCCGCTATTGCTTCTGTGCGCACAGACGCGATTCCCTTGTCTCTTGCGAACACAGGGAACTCTGTGCATCCAAATCTACAGGCTAAGGACGCGTCTGCATATGTTTTGGTGAACAATCGAGTGTGCGTGTTCTGACAGCTGCCTCTATGCAGACGTCTCCACAGAGCCACTTCTGAATGCCCCGCAGCCCAGGACTGAATGGATACACTAACAAGTGCACCGGTGTGAGCAACCACATATGCAGAAGGACGTCTTTCATCTCACAGAAGCGCGAACGTCTTGGCGTTCAAGCACATGGCAGAAACAAGGTGTGAACAGATGAGCTGCTGCTATTTTCTCCGTTCGGCATGCTTCGTTGTAGCTCTCTTGCCGGTCGCCGGCTTAGCGGCTTGCTTTGCGCGACTAGCTCTGGGGAGAGAAGGAGATAGCGCCGGAAACCTCGCCTTTTGCCTTCTTCGGCGCTGGAACCTGGTTGCTGCGCCTTCTCTTTGTCCATGTGCACACACACGATTCCTCAGCGAAAACCATGCAGAAACCTTTCCACGAGCACCCAGGGATGTGCACCCAGCACCACGTGCACGCACACGCAGCTAGAGAAAAGCACCTACCTTTTCACACACTGATGCCTAAGCAAACGCGTGGCCACACACACGCACACATCCGCAAGCGCGCCTACTCCCATCTATTGAGGGAAAGACGGACGAGCTCTTTGGTTGCTCTTCACAGGCTTGTCCCTGATCTATAGCTGAGGGCAAACACTTGTGTGCTTGTGGGAGAGCCTGTGTCTTTCCTGGAAGCGTTTGGGAGTTTTGCTCAGACGCGTGTTTCCTCAAGTTCAAGAATCAAGATCTAGGATACCTGCAGACAGGTGCCTGTTTGTGTGGAGACAGTCTGTTTGAAACTGTGTTCCTCAGCGCCCGCTCTTTCTCCCCGTCGCTCCACACGCCTGGGAGTCTCTTTCTTTCTCTCCACAAGCACGTGTGTTGACTTCGTCGCACATGTGCATCTGCACAAGCGTTGAGCTCAGCAGAGCGTGTCTCTTGACACTTGATGTGCGTTGGCTGTGTCTGCCTGCTCCAGTGAAGAGAGAAACGGGAAATCATCTTGGTAGAGGCAACAAAGCAAAAGCGAGGCAGGATTGACATCTGCTCAACAGAGACGGATTCCCTGCGCTGACACAGTTCACAGTTAGACGAGAAGCAATCTGAGCGGTCTGTCGACCGGAGACGTGTTTCCCAAGAGGTCGTTTAGCGAGTGAACAGCAGTGTGCGCGACTTTCAGGAGTGTGCCTGGAAAGTGCCAGAATCACCAGGAGCATCTGTGCAAAAGCTGCTGCCTCTGTGACCGCATTGAGGCACGTTCGCGTGTCTGCGAGTATATAGACGGCTCTTTCGCGTTCACTCCGAGGGAAACGGTCCGCTCTTGCTTCTGTGCGCACAGACGCGATTCCCTTGTCTCTTGCGAACACAGGGAACTCTGTGCATCCAAATCTACAGGCTAAGGACGCGTCTGCATATGTTTTGGTGAACAATCGAGTGTGCGTGTTCTGACAGCTGCCTCTATGCAGACGTCTCCACAGAGCCACTTCTGAATGCCCCGCAGCCCAGGACTGAATGGATACACTAACAAGTGCACCGGTGTGAGCAACCACATATGCAGAAGGACGTCTTTCATCTCACAGAAGCGCGAACGTCTTGGCGTTCAAGCACATGGCAGAAACAAGGTGTGAACAGATGAGCTGCTGCTATTTTCTCCGTTCGGCATGCTTCGTTGTAGCTCTCTTGCCGGTCGCCGGCTTAGCGGCTTGCTTTGCGCGACTAGCTCTGGGGAGAGAAGGAGATAGCGCCGGAAACCTCGCCTTTTGCCTTCTTCGGCGCTGGAACCTGGTAGCTGCGCCTTCTCTTTGTCCATGTGCACACACACGATTCCTCAGCGAAAACCATGCAGAAACCTTTCCACGAGCACCCAGGGATGTGCACCCAGCACCACGTGCACGCACACGCAGCTAGAGAAAAGCACCTACCTTTTCACACACTGATGCCTAAGCAAACGCGTGGCCACACACACGCACACATCCGCAAGCGCGCCTACTCCCATCTATTGAGGGAAAGACGGACGAGCAACGTCCTGACAGGCTTGAGGGGAAAAACGTCCGTTGACGGTTGGCGTACTGCACGCCCGCCTACGGGGCTGCAGGGGAATCCACATTTGGAAGGTACCTGAAGATGTGTGCCTGTTCTTGGAGCTCCGCTAGTAGGGTAGCAAAGACACTCGTAGGCAGTACTGAATGCTGCTCCGTGCTACTTCTCCTCCGCTGGCAAATGCTTCACAGTCGCCCGAGGAAAGACGTTTAACAATCGATCTCCAAGAGGAACGAAACACATGATGCCATAAGGCGAAAGAATAGCAGGGCATCTCTTCACAGGCTTGTCCCTGATCTATAGCTGAGGGCAAACACTTGTGTGCTTGTGGGAGAGCCTGTGTCTTTCCTGGAAGCGTTTGGGAGTTTTGCTCAGACGCGTGTTTCCTCAAGTTCAAGAATCAAGATCTAGGATACCTGCAGACAGGTGCCTGTTTGTGTGGAGACAGTCTGTTTGAAACTGTGTTCCTCAGCGCCCGCTCTTTCTCCCCGTCGCTCCACACGCCTGGGAGTCCCTTTCTTTCTCTCCACAAGCACGTGTGTTGACTTCGTCGCACATGTGCATCTGCACAAGCGTTGAGCTCAGCAGAGCGTGTCTCTTGACACTTGATGTGCGTTGGCTGTGTCTGCCTGCTCCAGTGAAGAGAGAAACGGGAAATCATCTTGGTAGAGGCAACAAAGCAAAAGCGAGGCAGGATTGACATCTGCTCAACAGAGACGGATTCCCTGCGCTGACACAGTTCACAGTTACACGAGAAGCAATCTGAGCGGTCCGTCGACCGGAGACGTGTTTCCCAAGAGGTCGTTTAGCGAGTGAACAGCAGTGTGCGCGACTTTCAGGAGTGTGCCTGGAAAATGCCAGAATCACGAGGAGCATCTGTGCAAAAGCTGCTGCCTCTGTGACCGCATTGAGGCACGTTCGCGTGTCTGCGAGTATATAGACGGCTCTTTCGCGTTCACTCCGAGGGAAACGGTCCGCTATTGCTTCTGTGCGCACAGACGCGATTCCCTTGTCTCTTGCGAACACAGGGAACTCTGTGCATCCAAATCTACAGGCTAAGGACGCGTCTGCATATGTTTTGGTGAACAATCGAGTGTGCGTGTTCTGACAGCTGCCTCTATGCAGACGTCTCCACAGAGCCACTTCTGAATGCCCCGCAGCCCAGGACTGAATGGATACACTAACAAGTGCACCGGTGTGAGCAACCACATATGCAGAAGGACGTCTTTCATCTCACAGAAGCGCGAACGTCTTGGCGTTCAAGCACATGGCAGAAACAAGGTGTGAACAGATGAGCTGCTGCTATTTTCTCCGTTCGGCATGCTTCGTTGTAGCTCTCTTGCCGGTCGCCGGCTTAGCGGCTTGCTTTGCGCGACTAGCTCTGGGGAGAGAAGGAGATAGCGCCGGAAACCTCGCCTTTTGCCTTCTTCGGCGCTGGAACCTGGTTGCTGCGCCTTCTCTTTGTCCATGTGCACACACACGATTCCTCAGCGAAAACCATGCAGAAACCTTTCCACGAGCACCCAGGGATGTGCACCCAGCACCACGTGCACGCACACGCAGCTAGAGAAAAGCACCTACCTTTTCACACACTGATGCCTAAGCAAACGCGTGGCCACACACACGCACACATCCGCAAGCGCGCCTACTCCCATCTATTGAGGGAAAGACGGACGAGCTCTTTGGTTGCTCTTCACAGGCTTGTCCCTGATCTATAGCTGAGGGCAAACACTTGTGTGCTTGTGGGAGAGCCTGTGTCTTTCCTGGAAGCGTTTGGGAGTTTTGCTCAGACGCGTGTTTCCTCAAGTTCAAGAATCAAGATCTAGGATACCTGCAGACAGGTGCCTGTTTGTGTGGAGACAGTCTGTTTGAAACTGTGTTCCTCAGCGCCCGCTCTTTCTCCCCGTCGCTCCACACGCCTGGGAGTCCCTTTCTTTCTCTCCACAAGCACGTGTGTTGACTTCGTCGCACATGTGCATCTGCACAAGCGTTGAGCTCAGCAGAGCGTGTCTCTTGACACTTGATGTGCGTTGGCTGTGTCTGCCTGCTCCAGTGAAGAGAGAAACGGGAAATCATCTTGGTAGAGGCAACAAAGCAAAAGCGAGGCAGGATTGACATCTGCTCAACAGAGACGGATTCCCTGCGCTGACACAGTTCACAGTTACACGAGAAGCAATCTGAGCGGTCCGTCGACCGGAGACGTGTTTCCCAAGAGGTCGTTTAGCGAGTGAACAGCAGTGTGCGCGACTTTCAGGAGTGTGCCTGGAAAGTGCCAGAATCACCAGGAGCATCTGTGCAAAAGCTGCTGCCTCTGTGACCGCATTGAGGCACGTTCGCGTGTCTGCGAGTATATAGACGGCTCTTTCGCGTCCACTCCGAGGGAAACGGTCCGCTATTGCTTCTGTGCGCACAGACGCGATTCCCTTGTCTCTTGCGAACACAGGGAACTCTGTGCATCCAAATCTACAGGCTAAGGACGCGTCTGCATATGTTTTGGTGAACAATCGAGTGTGCGTGTTCTGACAGCTGCCTCTATGCAGACGTCTCCACAGAGCCACTTCTGAATGCCCCGCAGCCCAGGACTGAATGGATACACTAACAAGTGCACCGGTGTGAGCAACCACATATGCAGAAGGACGTCTTTCATCTCACAGAAGCGCGAACGTCTTGGCGTTCAAGCACATGGCAGAAACAAGGTGTGAACAGATGAGCTGCTGCTATTTTCTCCGTTCGGCATGCTTCGTTGTAGCTCTCTTGCCGGTCGCCGGCTTAGCGGCTTGCTTTGCGCGACTAGCTCTGGGGAGAGAAGGAGATAGCGCCGGAAACCTCGCCTTTTGCCTTCTTCGGCGCTGGAACCTGGTTGCTGCGCCTTCTCTTTGTCCATGTGCACACACACGATTCCTCAGCGAAAACCATGCAGAAACCTTTCCACGAGCACCCAGGGATGTGCACCCAGCACCACGTGCACGCACACGCAGCTAGAGAAAAGCACCTACCTTTTCACACACTGATGCCTAAGCAAACGCGTGGCCACACACACGCACACATCCGCAAGCGCGCCTACTCCCATCTATTGAGGGAAAGACGGACGAGCTCTTTGGTTGCTCTTCACAGGCTTGTCCCTGATCTATAGCTGAGGGCAAACACTTGTGTGCTTGTGGGAGAGCCTGTGTCTTTCCTGGAAGCGTTTGGGAGTTTTGCTCAGACGCGTGTTTCCTCAAGTTCAAGAATCAAGATCTAGGATACCTGCAGACAGGTGCCTGTTTGTGTGGAGACAGTCTGTTTGAAACTGTGTTCCTCAGCGCCCGCTCTTTCTCCCCGTCGCTCCACACGCCTGGGAGTCCCTTTCTTTCTCTCCACAAGCACGTGTGTTGACTTCGTCGCACATGTGCATCTGCACAAGCGTTGAGCTCAGCAGAGCGTGTCTCTTGACACTTGATGTGCGTTGGCTGTGTCTGCCTGCTCCAGTGAAGAGAGAAACGGGAAATCATCTTGGTAGAGGCAACAAAGCAAAAGCGAGGCAGGATTGACATCTGCTCAACAGAGACGGATTCCCTGCGCTGACACAGTTCACAGTTACACGAGAAGCAATCTGAGCGGTCCGTCGACCGGAGACGTGTTTCCCAAGAGGTCGTTTAGCGAGTGAACAGCAGTGTGCGCGACTTTCAGGAGTGTGCCTGGAAAGTGCCAGAATCACCAGGAGCATCTGTGCAAAAGCTGCTGCCTCTGTGACCGCATTGAGGCACGTTCGCGTGTCTGCGAGTATATAGACGGCTCTTTCGCGTTCACTCCGAGGGAAACGGTCCGCTATTGCTTCTGTGCGCACAGACGCGATTCCCTTGTCTCTTGCGAACACAGGGAACTCTGTGCATCCAAATCTACAGGCTAAGGACGCGTCTGCATATGTTTTGGTGAACAATCGAGTGTGCGTGTTCTGACAGCTGCCTCTATGCAGACGTCTCCACAGAGCCACTTCTGAATGCCCCGCAGCCCAGGACTGAATGGATACACTAACAAGTGCACCGGTGTGAGCAACCACATATGCAGAAGGACGTCTTTCATCTCACAGAAGCGCGAACGTCTTGGCGTTCAAGCACATGGCAGAAACAAGGTGTGAACAGATGAGCTGCTGCTATTTTCTCCGTTCGGCATGCTTCGTTGTAGCTCTCTTGCCGGTCGCCGGCTTAGCGGCTTGCTTTGCGCGACTAGCTCTGGGGAGAGAAGGAGATAGCGCCGGAAACCTCGCCTTTTGCCTTCTTCGGCGCTGGAACCTGGTTGCTGCGCCTTCTCTTTGTCCATGTGCACACACACGATTCCTCAGCGAAAACCATGCAGAAACCTTTCCACGAGCACCCAGGGATGTGCACCCAGCACCACGTGCACGCACACGCAGCTAGAGAAAAGCACCTACCTTTTCACACACTGATGCCTAAGCAAACGCGTGGCCACACACACGCACACATCCGCAAGCGCGCCTACTCCCATCTATTGAGGGAAAGACGGACGAGCTCTTTGGTTGCTCTTCACAGGCTTGTCCCTGATCTATAGCTGAGGGCAAACACTTGTGTGCTTGTGGGAGAGCCTGTGTCTTTCCTGGAAGCGTTTGGGAGTTTTGCTCAGACGCGTGTTTCCTCAAGTTCAAGAATCAAGATCTAGGATACCTGCAGACAGGTGCCTGTTTGTGTGGAGACAGTCTGTTTGAAACTGTGTTCCTCAGCGCCCGCTCTTTCTCCCCGTCGCTCCACACGCCTGGGAGTCCCTTTCTTTCTCTCCACAAGCACGTGTGTTGACTTCGTCGCACATGTGCATCTGCACAAGCGTTGAGCTCAGCAGAGCGTGTCTCTTGACACTTGATGTGCGTTGGCTGTGTCTGCCTGCTCCAGTGAAGAGAGAAACGGGAAATCATCTTGGTAGAGGCAACAAAGCAAAAGCGAGGCAGGATTGACATCTGCTCAACAGAGACGGATTCCCTGCGCTGACACAGTTCACAGTTACACGAGAAGCAATCTGAGCGGTCTGTCGACCGGAGACGTGTTTCCCAAGAGGTCGTTTAGCGAGTGAACAGCAGTGTGCGCGACTTTCAGGAGTGTGCCTGGAAAGTGCCAGAATCACCAGGAGCATCTGTGCAAAAGCTGCTGCCTCTGTGACCGCATTGAGGCACGTTCGCGTGTCTGCGAGTATATAGACGGCTCTTTCGCGTTCACTCCGAGGGAAACGGTCCGCTCTTGCTTCTGTGCGCACAGACGCGATTCCCTTGTCTCTTGCGAACACAGGGAACTCTGTGCATCCAAATCTACAGGCTAAGGACGCGTCTGCATATGTTTTGGTGAACAATCGAGTGTGCGTGTTCTGACAGCTGCCTCTATGCAGACGTCTCCACAGAGCCACTTCTGAATGCCCCGCAGCCCAGGACTGAATGGATACACTAACAAGTGCACCGGTGTGAGCAACCACATATGCAGAAGGACGTCTTTCATCTCACAGAAGCGCGAACGTCTTGGCGTTCAAGCACATGGCAGAAACAAGGTGTGAACAGATGAGCTGCTGCTATTTTCTCCGTTCGGCATGCTTCGTTGTAGCTCTCTTGCCGGTCGCCGGCTTAGCGGCTTGCTTTGCGCGACTAGCTCTGGGGAGAGAAGGAGATAGCGCCGGAAACCTCGCCTTTTGCCTTCTTCGGCGCTGGAACCTGGTTGCTGCGCCTTCTCTTTGTCCATGTGCACACACACGATTCCTCAGCGAAAACCATGCAGAAACCTTTCCACGAGCACCCAGGGATGTGCACCCAGCACCACGTGCACGCACACGCAGCTAGAGAAAAGCACCTACCTTTTCACACACTGATGCCTAAGCAAACGCGTGGCCACACACACGCACACATCCGCAAGCGCGCCTACTCCCATCTATTGAGGGAAAGACGGACGAGCTCTTTGGTTGCTCTTCACAGGCTTGTCCCTGATCTATAGCTGAGGGCAAACACTTGTGTGCTTGTGGGAGAGCCTGTGTCTTTCCTGGAAGCGTTTGGGAGTTTTGCTCAGACGCGTGTTTCCTCAAGTTCAAGAATCAAGATCTAGGATACCTGCAGACAGGTGCCTGTTTGTGTGGAGACAATCTGTTTGAAACTGTGTTCCTCAGCGCCCGCTCTTTCTCCCCGTCGCTCCACACGCCTGGGAGTCCCTTTCTTTCTCTCCACAAGCACGTGTGTTGACTTCGTCGCACATGTGCATCTGCACAAGCGTTGAGCTCAGCAGAGCGTGTCTCTTGACACTTGATGTGCGTTGGCTGTGTCTGCCTGCTCCAGTGAAGAGAGAAACGGGAAATCATCTTGGTAGAGGCAACAAAGCAAAAGCGAGGCAGGATTGACATCTGCTCAACAGAGACGGATTCCCTGCGCTGACACAGTTCACAGTTACACGAGAAGCAATCTGAGCGGTCCGTCGACCGGAGACGTGTTTCCCAAGAGGTCGTTTAGCGAGTGAACAGCAGTGTGCGCGACTTTCAGGAGTGTGCCTGGAAAGTGCCAGAATCACCAGGAGCATCTGTGCAAAAGCTGCTGCCTCTGTGACCGCATTGAGGCACGTTCGCGTGTCTGCGAGTATATAGACGGCTCTTTCGCGTTCACTCCGAGGGAAACGGTCCGCTCTTGCTTCTGTGCGCACAGACGCGATTCCCTTGTCTCTTGCGAACACAGGGAACTCTGTGCATCCAAATCTACAGGCTAAGGACGCGTCTGCATATGTTTTGGTGAACAATCGAGTGTGCGTGTTCTGACAGCTGCCTCTATGCAGACGTCTCCACAGAGCCACTTCTGAATGCCCCGCAGCCCAGGACTGAATGGATACACTAACAAGTGCACCGGTGTGAGCAACCACATATGCAGAAGGACGTCTTTCATCTCACAGAAGCGCGAACGTCTTGGCGTTCAAGCACATGGCAGAAACAAGGTGTGAACAGATGAGCTGCTGCTATTTTCTCCGTTCGGCATGCTTCGTTGTAGCTCTCTTGCCGGTCGCCGGCTTAGCGGCTTGCTTTGCGCGACTAGCTCTGGGGAGAGAAGGCGATAGCGCCGGAAACCTCGCCTTTTGCCTTCTTCGGCGCTGGAACCTGGTTGCTGCGCCTTCTCTTTGTCCATGTGCACACACACGATTCCTCAGCGAAAACCATGCAGAAACCTTTCCACGAGCACCCAGGGATGTGCACCCAGCACCACGTGCACGCACACGCAGCTAGAGAAAAGCACCTACCTTTTCACACACTGATGCCTAAGCAAACGCGTGGCCACACACACGCACACATCCGCAAGCGCGCCTACTCCCATCTATTGAGGGAAAGACGGACGAGCAACGTCCTGACAGGCTTGAGGGGAAAAACGTCCGTTGACGGTTGGCGTACTGCACGCCCGCCTACGGGGCTGCAGGGGAATCCACATTTGGAAGGTACCTGAAGATGTGTGCCTGTTCTTGGAGCTCCGCTAGTAGGGTAGCAAAGACACTCGTAGGCAGTACTGAATGCTGCTCCGTGCTACTTCTACTCCGCTGGCAAATGCTTCACAGTCGCCCTAGGAAAGACGTTTAACAATCGATCTCCAAGAGGAACGAAACACATGATGCCATAAGGCGAAAGAATAGCAGGGCATCTCTTCACAGGCTTGTCCCTGATCTATAGCTGAGGGCAAACACTTGTGTGCTTGTGGGAGAGCCTGTGTCTTTCCTGGAAGCGTTTGGGAGTTTTGCTCAGACGCGTGTTTCCTCAAGTTCAAGAATCAAGATCTAGGATACCTGCAGACAGGTGCCTGTTTGTGTGGAGACAGTCTGTTTGAAACTGTGTTCCTCAGCGCCCGCTCTTTCTCCCCGTCGCTCCACACGCCTGGGAGTCCCTTTCTTTCTCTCCACAAGCACGTGTGTTGACTTCGTCGCACATGTGCATCTGCACAAGCGTTGAGCTCAGCAGAGCGTGTCTCTTGACACTTGATGTGCGTTGGCTGTGTCTGCCTGCTCCAGTGAAGAGAGAAACGGGAAATCATCTTGGTAGAGGCAACAAAGCAAAAGCGAGGCAGGATTGACATCTGCTCAACAGAGACGGATTCCCTGCGCTGACACAGTTCACAGTTACACGAGAAGCAATCTGAGCGGTCTGTCGACCGGAGACGTGTTTCCCAAGAGGTCGTTTAGCGAGTGAACAGCAGTGTGCGCGACTTTCAGGAGTGTGCCTGGAAAGTGCCAGAATCACCAGGAGCATCTGTGCAAAAGCTGCTGCCTCTGTGACCGCATTGAGGCACGTTCGCGTGTCTGCGAGTATATAGACGGCTCTTTCGCGTTCACTCCGAGGGAAACGGTCCGCTCTTGCTTCTGTGCGCACAGACGCGATTCCCTTGTCTCTTGCGAACACAGGGAACTCTGTGCATCCAAATCTACAGGCTAAGGACGCGTCTGCATATGTTTTGGTGAACAATCGAGTGTGCGTGTTCTGACAGCTGCCTCTATGCAGACGTCTCCACAGAGCCACTTCTGAATGCCCCGCAGCCCAGGACTGAATGGATACACTAACAAGTGCACCGGTGTGAGCAACCACATATGCAGAAGGACGTCTTTCATCTCACAGAAGCGCGAACGTCTTGGCGTTCAAGCACATGGCAGAAACAAGGTGTGAACAGATGAGCTGCTGCTATTTTCTCCGTTCGGCATGCTTCGTTGTAGCTCTCTTGCCGGTCGCCGGCTTAGCGGCTTGCTTTGCGCGACTAGCTCTGGGGAGAGAAGGAGATAGCGCCGGAAACCTCGCCTTTTGCCTTCTTCGGCGCTGGAACCTGGTTGCTGCGCCTTCTCTTTGTCCATGTGCACACACACGATTCCTCAGCGAAAACCATGCAGAAACCTTTCCACGAGCACCCAGGGATGTGCACCCAGCACCACGTGCACGCACACGCAGCTAGAGAAAAGCACCTACCTTTTCACACACTGATGCCTAAGCAAACGCGTGGCCACACACACGCACACATCCGCAAGCGCGCCTACTCCCATCTATTGAGGGAAAGACGGACGAGCTCTTTGGTTGCTCTTCACAGGCTTGTCCCTGATCTATAGCTGAGGGCAAACACTTGTGTGCTTGTGGGAGAGCCTGTGTCTTTCCTGGAAGCGTTTGGGAGTTTTGCTCAGACGCGTGTTTCCTCAAGTTCAAGAATCAAGATCTAGGATACCTGCAGACAGGTGCCTGTTTGTGTGGAGACAATCTGTTTGAAACTGTGTTCCTCAGCGCCCGCTCTTTCTCCCCGTCGCTCCACACGCCTGGGAGTCCCTTTCTTTCTCTCCACAAGCACGTGTGTTGACTTCGTCGCACATGTGCATCTGCACAAGCGTTGAGCTCAGCAGAGCGTGTCTCTTGACACTTGATGTGCGTTGGCTGTGTCTGCCTGCTCCAGTGAAGAGAGAAACGGGAAATCATCTTGGTAGAGGCAACAAAGCAAAAGCGAGGCAGGATTGACATCTGCTCAACAGAGACGGATTCCCTGCGCTGACACAGTTCACAGTTACACGAGAAGCAATCTGAGCGGTCCGTCGACCGGAGACGTGTTTCCCAAGAGGTCGTTTAGCGAGTGAACAGCAGTGTGCGCGACTTTCAGGAGTGTGCCTGGAAAGTGCCAGAATCACGAGGAGCATCTGTGCAAAAGCTGCTGCCTCTGTGACCGCATTGAGGCACGTTCGCGTGTCTGCGAGTATATAGACGGCTCTTTCGCGTTCACTCCGAGGGAAACGGTCCGCTATTGCTTCTGTGCGCACAGACGCGATTCCCTTGTCTCTTGCGAACACAGGGAACTCTGTGCATCCAAATCTACAGGCTAAGGACGCGTCTGCATATGTTTTGGTGAACAATCGAGTGTGCGTGTTCTGACAGCTGCCTCTATGCAGACGTCTCCACAGAGCCACTTCTGAATGCCCCGCAGCCCAGGACTGAATGGATACACTAACAAGTGCACCGGTGTGAGCAACCACATATGCAGAAGGACGTCTTTCATCTCACAGAAGCGCGAACGTCTTGGCGTTCAAGCACATGGCAGAAACAAGGTGTGAACAGATGAGCTGCTGCTATTTTCTCCGTTCGGCATGCTTCGTTGTAGCTCTCTTGCCGGTCGCCGGCTTAGCGGCTTGCTTTGCGCGACTAGCTCTGGGGAGAGAAGGAGATAGCGCCGGAAACCTCGCCTTTTGCCTTCTTCGGCGCTGGAACCTGGTTGCTGCGCCTTCTCTTTGTCCATGTGCACACACACGATTCCTCAGCGAAAACCATGCAGAAACCTTTCCACGAGCACCCAGGGATGTGCACCCAGCACCACGTGCACGCACACGCAGCTAGAGAAAAGCACCTACCTTTTCACACACTGATGCCTAAGCAAACGCGTGGCCACACACACGCACACATCCGCAAGCGCGCCTACTCCCATCTATTGAGGGAAAGACGGACGAGCTCTTTGGTTGCTCTTCACAGGCTTGTCCCTGATCTATAGCTGAGGGCAAACACTTGTGTGCTTGTGGGAGAGCCTGTGTCTTTCCTGGAAGCGTTTGGGAGTTTTGCTCAGACGCGTGTTTCCTCAAGTTCAAGAATCAAGATCTAGGATACCTGCAGACAGGTGCCTGTTTGTGTGGAGACAGTCTGTTTGAAACTGTGTTCCTCAGCGCCCGCTCTTTCTCCCCGTCGCTCCACACGCCTGGGAGTCCCTTTCTTTCTCTCCACAAGCACGTGTGTTGACTTCGTCGCACATGTGCATCTGCACAAGCGTTGAGCTCAGCAGAGCGTGTCTCTTGACACTTGATGTGCGTTGGCTGTGTCTGCCTGCTCCAGTGAAGAGAGAAACGGGAAATCATCTTGGTAGAGGCAACAAAGCAAAAGCGAGGCAGGATTGACATCTGCTCAACAGAGACGGATTCCCTGCGCTGACACAGTTCACAGTTACACGAGAAGCAATCTGAGCGGTCCGTCGACCGGAGACGTGTTTCCCAAGAGGTCGTTTAGCGAGTGAACAGCAGTGTGCGCGACTTTCAGGAGTGTGCCTGGAAAGTGCCAGAATCACCAGGAGCATCTGTGCAAAAGCTGCTGCCTCTGTGACCGCATTGAGGCACGTTCGCGTGTCTGCGAGTATATAGACGGCTCTTTCGCGTTCACTCCGAGGGAAACGGTCCGCTATTGCTTCTGTGCGCACAGACGCGATTCCCTTGTCTCTTGCGAACACAGGGAACTCTGTGCATCCAAATCTACAGGCTAAGGACGCGTCTGCATATGTTTTGGTGAACAATCGAGTGTGCGTGTTCTGACAGCTGCCTCTATGCAGACGTCTCCACAGAGCCACTTCTGAATGCCCCGCAGCCCAGGACTGAATGGATACACTAACAAGTGCACCGGTGTGAGCAACCACATATGCAGAAGGACGTCTTTCATCTCACAGAAGCGCGAACGTCTTGGCGTTCAAGCACATGGCAGAAACAAGGTGTGAACAGATGAGCTGCTGCTATTTTCTCCGTTCGGCATGCTTCGTTGTAGCTCTCTTGCCGGTCGCCGGCTTAGCGGCTTGCTTTGCGCGACTAGCTCTGGGGAGAGAAGGAGATAGCGCCGGAAACCTCGCCTTTTGCCTTCTTCGGCGCTGGAACCTGGTTGCTGCGCCTTCTCTTTGTCCATGTGCACACACACGATTCCTCAGCGAAAACCATGCAGAAACCTTTCCACGAGCACCCAGGGATGTGCACCCAGCACCACGTGCACGCACACGCAGCTAGAGAAAAGCACCTACCTTTTCACACACTGATGCCTAAGCAAACGCGTGGCCACACACACGCACACATCCGCAAGCGCGCCTACTCCCATCTATTGAGGGAAAGACGGACGAGCAACGTCCTGACAGGCTTGAGGGGAAAAACGTCCGTTGACGGTTGGCGTACTGCACGCCCGCCTACGGGGCTGCAGGGGAATCCACATTTGGAAGGTACCTGAAGATGTGTGCCTGTTCTTGGAGCTCCGCTAGTAGGGTAGCAAAGACACTCGTAGGCAGTACTGAATGCTGCTCCGTGCTACTTCTCCTCCGCTGGCAAATGCTTCACAGTCGCCCTAGGAAAGACGTTTAACAATCGATCTCCAAGAGGAACGAAACACATGATGCCATAAGGCGAAAGAATAGCAGGGCATCTCTTCACAGGCTTGTCCCTGATCTATAGCTGAGGGCAAACACTTGTGTGCTTGTGGGAGAGCCTGTGTCTTTCCTGGAAGCGTTTGGGAGTTTTGCTCAGACGCGTGTTTCCTCAAGTTCAAGAATCAAGATCTAGGATACCTGCAGACAGGTGCCTGTTTGTGTGGAGACAGTCTGTTTGAAACTGTGTTCCTCAGCGCCCGCTCTTTCTCCCCGTCGCTCCACACGCCTGGGAGTCCCTTTCTTTCTCTCCACAAGCACGTGTGTTGACTTCGTCGCACATGTGCATCTGCACAAGCGTTGAGCTCAGCAGAGCGTGTCTCTTGACACTTGATGTGCGTTGGCTGTGTCTGCGTGCTCCAGTGAAGAGAGAAACGGGAAATCATCTTGGTAGAGGCAACAAAGCAAAAGCGAGGCAGGATTGACATCTGCTCAACAGAGACGGATTCCCTGCGCTGACACAGTTCACAGTTACACGAGAAGCAATCTGAGCGGTCCGTCGACCGGAGACGTGTTTCCCAAGAGGTCGTTTAGCGAGTGAACAGCAGTGTGCGCGACTTTCAGGAGTGTGCCTGGAAAGTGCCAGAATCACGAGGAGCATCTGTGCAAAAGCTGCTGCCTCTGTGACCGCATTGAGGCACGTTCGCGTGTCTGCGAGTATATAGACGGCTCTTTCGCGTTCACTCCGAGGGAAACGGTCCGCTATTGCTTCTGTGCGCACAGACGCGATTCCCTTGTCTCTTGCGAACACAGGGAACTCTGTGCATCCAAATCTACAGGCTAAGGACGCGTCTGCATATGTTTTGGTGAACAATCGAGTGTGCGTGTTCTGACAGCTGCCTCTATGCAGACGTCTCCACAGAGCCACTTCTGAATGCCCCGCAGCCCAGGACTGAATGGATACACTAACAAGTGCACCGGTGTGAGCAACCACATATGCAGAAGGACGTCTTTCATCTCACAGAAGCGCGAACGTCTTGGCGTTCAAGCACATGGCAGAAACAAGGTGTGAACAGATGAGCTGCTGCTATTTTCTCCGTTCGGCATGCTTCGTTGTAGCTCTCTTGCCGGTCGCCGGCTTAGCGGCTTGCTTTGCGCGACTAGCTCTGGGGAGAGAAGGAGATAGCGCCGGAAACCTCGCCTTTTGCCTTCTTCGGCGCTGGAACCTGGTTGCTGCGCCTTCTCTTTGTCCATGTGCACACACACGATTCCTCAGCGAAAACCATGCAGAAACCTTTCCACGAGCACCCAGGGATGTGCACCCAGCACCACGTGCACGCACACGCAGCTAGAGAAAAGCACCTACCTTTTCACACACTGATGCCTAAGCAAACGCGTGGCCACACACACGCACACATCCGCAAGCGCGCCTACTCCCATCTATTGAGGGAAAGACGGACGAGCTCTTTGGTTGCTCTTCACAGGCTTGTCCCTGATCTATAGCTGAGGGCAAACACTTGTGTGCTTGTGGGAGAGCCTGTGTCTTTCCTGGAAGCGTTTGGGAGTTTTGCTCAGACGCGTGTTTCCTCAAGTTCAAGAATCAAGATCTAGGATACCTGCAGACAGGTGCCTGTTTGTGTGGAGACAATCTGTTTGAAACTGTGTTCCTCAGCGCCCGCTCTTTCTCCCCGTCGCTCCACACGCCTGGGAGTCCCTTTCTTTCTCTCCACAAGCACGTGTGTTGACTTCGTCGCACATGTGCATCTGCACAAGCGTTGAGCTCAGCAGAGCGTGTCTCTTGACACTTGATGTGCGTTGGCTGTGTCTGCCTGCTCCAGTGAAGAGAGAAACGGGAAATCATCTTGGTAGAGGCAACAAAGCAAAAGCGAGGCAGGATTGACATCTGCTCAACAGAGACGGATTCCCTGCGCTGACACAGTTCACAGTTACACGAGAAGCAATCTGAGCGGTCCGTCGACCGGAGACGTGTTTCCCAAGAGGTCGTTTAGCGAGTGAACAGCAGTGTGCGCGACTTTCAGGAGTGTGCCTGGAAAGTGCCAGAATCACCAGGAGCATCTGTGCAAAAGCTGCTGCCTCTGTGACCGCATTGAGGCACGTTCGCGTGTCTGCGAGTATATAGACGGCTCTTTCGCGTTCACTCCGAGGGAAACGGTCCGCTATTGCTTCTGTGCGCACAGACGCGATTCCCTTGTCTCTTGCGAACACAGGGAACTCTGTGCATCCAAATCTACAGGCTAAGGACGCGTCTGCATATGTTTTGGTGAACAATCGAGTGTGCGTGTTCTGACAGCTGCCTCTATGCAGACGTCTCCACAGAGCCACTTCTGAATGCCCCGCAGCCCAGGACTGAATGGATACACTAACAAGTGCACCGGTGTGAGCAACCACATATGCAGAAGGACGTCTTTCATCTCACAGAAGCGCGAACGTCTTGGCGTTCAAGCACATGGCAGAAACAAGGTGTGAAGAGATGAGCTGCTGCTATTTTCTCCGTTCGGCATGCTTCGTTGTAGCTCTCTTGCCGGTCGCCGGCTTAGCGGCTTGCTTTGCGCGACTAGCTCTGGGGAGAGAAGGAGATAGCGCCGGAAACCTCGCCTTTTGCCTTCTTCGGCGCTGGAACCTGGTTGCTGCGCCTTCTCTTTGTCCATGTGCACACACACGATTCCTCAGCGAAAACCATGCAGAAACCTTTCCACGAGCACCCAGGGATGTGCACCCAGCACCACGTGCACGCACACGCAGCTAGAGAAAAGCACCTACCTTTTCACACACTGATGCCTAAGCAAACGCGTGGCCACACACACGCACACATCCGCAAGCGCGCCTACTCCCATCTATTGAGGGAAAGACGGACGAGCTCTTTGGTTGCTCTTCACAGGCTTGTCCCTGATCTATAGCTGAGGGCAAACACTTGTGTGCTTGTGGGAGAGCCTGTGTCTTTCCTGGAAGCGTTTGGGAGTTTTGCTCAGACGCGTGTTTCCTCAAGTTCAAGAATCAAGATCTAGGATACCTGCAGACAGGTGCCTGTTTGTGTGGAGACAGTCTGTTTGAAACTGTGTTCCTCAGCGCCCGCTCTTTCTCCCCGTCGCTCCACACGCCTGGGAGTCCCTTTCTTTCTCTCCACAAGCACGTGTGTTGACTTCGTCGCACATGTGCATCTGCACAAGCGTTGAGCTCAGCAGAGCGTGTCTCTTGACACTTGATGTGCGTTGGCTGTGTCTGCCTGCTCCAGTGAAGAGAGAAACGGGAAATCATCTTGGTAGAGGCAACAAAGCAAAAGCGAGGCAGGATTGACATCTGCTCAACAGAGACGGATTCCCTGCGCTGACACAGTTCACAGTTACACGAGAAGCAATCTGAGCGGTCCGTCGACCGGAGACGTGTTTCCCAAGAGGTCGTTTAGCGAGTGAACAGCAGTGTGCGCGACTTTCAGGAGTGTGCCTGGAAAGTGCCAGAATCACGAGGAGCATCTGTGCAAAAGCTGCTGCCTCTGTGACCGCATTGAGGCACGTTCGCGTGTCTGCGAGTATATAGACGGCTCTTTCGCGTTCACTCCGAGGGAAACGGTCCGCTATTGCTTCTGTGCGCACAGACGCGATTCCCTTGTCTCTTGCGAACACAGGGAACTCTGTGCATCCAAATCTACAGGCTAAGGACGCGTCTGCATATGTTTTGGTGAACAATCGAGTGTGCGTGTTCTGACAGCTGCCTCTATGCAGACGTCTCCACAGAGCCACTTCTGAATGCCCCGCAGCCCAGGACTGAATGGATACACTAACAAGTGCACCGGTGTGAGCAACCACATATGCAGAAGGACGTCTTTCATCTCACAGAAGCGCGAACGTCTTGGCGTTCAAGCACATGGCAGAAACAAGGTGTGAACAGATGAGCTGCTGCTATTTTCTCCGTTCGGCATGCTTCGTTGTAGCTCTCTTGCCGGTCGCCGGCTTAGCGGCTTGCTTTGCGCGACTAGCTCTGGGGAGAGAAGGAGATAGCGCCGGAAACCTCGCCTTTTGCCTTCTTCGGCGCTGGAACCTGGTTGCTGCGCCTTCTCTTTGTCCATGTGCACACACACGATTCCTCAGCGAAAACCATGCAGAAACCTTTCCACGAGCACCCAGGGATGTGCACCCAGCACCACGTGCACGCACACGCAGCTAGAGAAAAGCACCTACCTTTTCACACACTGATGCCTAAGCAAACGCGTGGCCACACACACGCACACATCCGCAAGCGCGCCTACTCCCATCTATTGAGGGAAAGACGGACGAGCAACGTCCTGACAGGCTTGAGGGGAAAAACGTCCGTTGACGGTTGGCGTACTGCACGCCCGCCTACGGGGCTGCAGGGGAATCCACATTTGGAAGGTACCTGAAGATGTGTGCCTGTTCTTGGAGCTCCGCTAGTAGGGTAGCAAAGACACTCGTAGGCAGTACTGAATGCTGCTCCGTGCTACTTCTCCTCCGCTGGCAAATGCTTCACAGTCGCCCGAGGAAAGACGTTTAACAATCGATCTCCAAGAGGAACGAAACACATGATGCCATAAGGCGAAAGAATAGCAGGGCATCTCTTCACAGGCTTGTCCCTGATCTATAGCTGAGGGCAAACACTTGTGTGCTTGTGGGAGAGCCTGTGTCTTTCCTGGAAGCGTTTGGGAGTTTTGCTCAGACGCGTGTTTCCTCAAGTTCAAGAATCAAGATCTAGGATACCTGCAGACAGGTGCCTGTTTGTGTGGAGACAGTCTGTTTGAAACTGTGTTCCTCAGCGCCCGCTCTTTCTCCCCGTCGCTCCACACGCCTGGGAGTCCCTTTCTTTCTCTCCACAAGCACGTGTGTTGACTTCGTCGCACATGTGCATCTGCACAAGCGTTGAGCTCAGCAGAGCGTGTCTCTTGACACTTGATGTGCGTTGGCTGTGTCTGCCTGCTCCAGTGAAGAGAGAAACGGGAAATCATCTTGGTAGAGGCAACAAAGCAAAAGCGAGGCAGGATTGACATCTGCTCAACAGAGACGGATTCCCTGCGCTGACACAGTTCACAGTTACACGAGAAGCAATCTGAGCGGTCTGTCGACCGGAGACGTGTTTCCCAAGAGGTCGTTTAGCGAGTGAACAGCAGTGTGCGCGACTTTCAGGAGTGTGCCTGGAAAGTGCCAGAATCACGAGGAGCATCTGTGCAAAAGCTGCTGCCTCTGTGACCGCATTGAGGCACGTTCGCGTGTCTGCGAGTATATAGACGGCTCTTTCGCGTTCACTCCGAGGGAAACGGTCCGCTCTTGCTTCTGTGCGCACAGACGCGATTCCCTTGTCTCTTGCGAACACAGGGAACTCTGTGCATCCAAATCTACAGGCTAAGGACGCGTCTGCATATGTTTTGGTGAACAATCGAGTGTGCGTGTTCTGACAGCTGCCTCTATGCAGACGTCTCCACAGAGCCACTTCTGAATGCCCCGCAGCCCAGGACTGAATGGATACACTAACAAGTGCACCGGTGTGAGCAACCACATATGCAGAAGGACGTCTTTCATCTCACAGAAGCGCGAACGTCTTGGCGTTCAAGCACATGGCAGAAACAAGGTGTGAACAGATGAGCTGCTGCTATTTTCTCCGTTCGGCATGCTTCGTTGTAGCTCTCTTGCCGGTCGCCGGCTTAGCGGCTTGCTTTGCGCGACTAGCTCTGGGGAGAGAAGGAGATAGCGCCGGAAACCTCGCCTTTTGCCTTCTTCGGCGCTGGAACCTGGTTGCTGCGCCTTCTCTTTGTCCATGTGCACACACACGATTCCTCAGCGAAAACCATGCAGAAACCTTTCCACGAGCACCCAGGGATGTGCACCCAGCACCACGTGCACGCACACGCAGCTAGAGAAAAGCACCTACCTTTTCACACACTGATGCCTAAGCAAACGCGTGGCCACACACACGCACACATCCGCAAGCGCGCCTACTCCCATCTATTGAGGGAAAGACGGACGAGCTCTTTGGTTGCTCTTCACAGGCTTGTCCCTGATCTATAGCTGAGGGCAAACACTTGTGTGCTTGTGGGAGAGCCTGTGTCTTTCCTGGAAGCGTTTGGGAGTTTTGCTCAGCCGCGTGTTTCCTCAAGTTCAAGAATCAAGATCTAGGATACCTGCAGACAGGTGCCTGTTTGTGTGGAGACAATCTGTTTGAAACTGTGTTCCTCAGCGCCCGCTCTTTCTCCCCGTCGCTCCACACGCCTGGGAGTCCCTTTCTTTCTCTCCACAAGCACGTGTGTTGACTTCGTCGCACATGTGCATCTGCACAAGCGTTGAGCTCAGCAGAGCGTGTCTCTTGACACTTGATGTGCGTTGGCTGTGTCTGCCTGCTCCAGTGAAGAGAGAAACGGGAAATCATCTTGGTAGAGGCAACAAAGCAAAAGCGAGGCAGGATTGACATCTGCTCAACAGAGACGGATTCCCTGCGCTGACACAGTTCACAGTTACACGAGAAGCAATCTGAGCGGTCCGTCGACCGGAGACGTGTTTCCCAAGAGGTCGTTTAGCGAGTGAACAGCAGTGTGCGCGACTTTCAGGAGTGTGCCTGGAAAGTGCCAGAATCACCAGGAGCATCTGTGCAAAAGCTGCTGCCTCTGTGACCGCATTGAGGCACGTTCGCGTGTCTGCGAGTATATAGACGGCTCTTTCGCGTTCACTCCGAGGGAAACGGTCCGCTATTGCTTCTGTGCGCACAGACGCGATTCCCTTGTCTCTTGCGAACACAGGGAACTCTGTGCATCCAAATCTACAGGCTAAGGACGCGTCTGCATATGTTTTGGTGAACAATCGAGTGTGCGTGTTCTGACAGCTGCCTCTATGCAGACGTCTCCACAGAGCCACTTCTGAATGCCCCGCAGCCCAGGACTGAATGGATACACTAACAAGTGCACCGGTGTGAGCAACCACATATGCAGAAGGACGTCTTTCATCTCACAGAAGCGCGAACGTCTTGGCGTTCAAGCACATGGCAGAAACAAGGTGTGAACAGATGAGCTGCTGCTATTTTCTCCGTTCGGCATGCTTCGTTGTAGCTCTCTTGCCGGTCGCCGGCTTAGCGGCTTGCTTTGCGCGACTAGCTCTGGGGAGAGAAGGAGATAGCGCCGGAAACCTCGCCTTTTGCCTTCTTCGGCGCTGGAACCTGGTTGCTGCGCCTTCTCTTTGTCCATGTGCACACACACGATTCCTCAGCGAAAACCATGCAGAAACCTTTCCACGAGCACCCAGGGATGTGCACCCAGCACCACGTGCACGCACACGCAGCTAGAGAAAAGCACCTACCTTTTCACACACTGATGCCTAAGCAAACGCGTGGCCACACACACGCACACATCCGCAAGCGCGCCTACTCCCATCTATTGAGGGAAAGACGGACGAGCAACGTCCTGACAGGCTTGAGGGGAAAAACGTCCGTTGACGGTTGGCGTACTGCACGCCCGCCTACGGGGCTGCAGGGGAATCCACATTTGGAAGGTACCTGAAGATGTGTGCCTGTTCTTGGAGCTCCGCTAGTAGGGTAGCAAAGACACTCGTAGGCAGTACTGAATGCTGCTCCGTGCTACTTCTCCTCCGCTGGCAAATGCTTCACAGTCGCCCTAGGAAAGACGTTTAACAATCGATCTCCAAGAGGAACGAAACACATGATGCCATAAGGCGAAAGAATAGCAGGGCATCTCTTCACAGGCTTGTCCCTGATCTATAGCTGAGGGCAAACACTTGTGTGCTTGTGGGAGAGCCTGTGTCTTTCCTGGAAGCGTTTGGGAGTTTTGCTCAGACGCGTGTTTCCTCAAGTTCAAGAATCAAGATCTAGGATACCTGCAGACAGGTGCCTGTTTGTGTGGAGACAGTCTGTTTGAAACTGTGTTCCTCAGCGCCCGCTCTTTCTCCCCGTCGCTCCACACGCCTGGGAGTCCCTTTCTTTCTCTCCACAAGCACGTGTGTTGACTTCGTCGCACATGTGCATCTGCACAAGCGTTGAGCTCAGCAGAGCGTGTCTCTTGACACTTGATGTGCGTTGGCTGTGTCTGCCTGCTCCAGTGAAGAGAGAAACGGGAAATCATCTTGGTAGAGGCAACAAAGCAAAAGCGAGGCAGGATTGACATCTGCTCAACAGAGACGGATTCCCTGCGCTGACACAGTTCACAGTTACACGAGAAGCAATCTGAGCGGTCTGTCGACCGGAGACGTGTTTCCCAAGAGGTCGTTTAGCGAGTGAACAGCAGTGTGCGCGACTTTCAGGAGTGTGCCTGGAAAGTGCCAGAATCACGAGGAGCATCTGTGCAAAAGCTGCTGCCTCTGTGACCGCATTGAGGCACGTTCGCGTGTCTGCGAGTATATAGACGGCTCTTTCGCGTTCACTCCGAGGGAAACGGTCCGCTCTTGCTTCTGTGCGCACAGACGCGATTCCCTTGTCTCTTGCGAACACAGGGAACTCTGTGCATCCAAATCTACAGGCTAAGGACGCGTCTGCATATGTTTTGGTGAACAATCGAGTGTGCGTGTTCTGACAGCTGCCTCTATGCAGACGTCTCCACAGAGCCACTTCTGAATGCCCCGCAGCCCAGGACTGAATGGATACACTAACAAGTGCACCGGTGTGAGCAACCACATATGCAGAAGGACGTCTTTCATCTCACAGAAGCGCGAACGTCTTGGCGTTCAAGCACATGGCAGAAACAAGGTGTGAACAGATGAGCTGCTGCTATTTTCTCCGTTCGGCATGCTTCGTTGTAGCTCTCTTGCCGGTCGCCGGCTTAGCGGCTTGCTTTGCGCGACTAGCTCTGGGGAGAGAAGGAGATAGCGCCGGAAACCTCGCCTTTTGCCTTCTTCGGCGCTGGAACCTGGTTGCTGCGCCTTCTCTTTGTCCATGTGCACACACACGATTCCTCAGCGAAAACCATGCAGAAACCTTTCCACGAGCACCCAGGGATGTGCACCCAGCACCACGTGCACGCACACGCAGCTAGAGAAAAGCACCTACCTTTTCACACACTGATGCCTAAGCAAACGCGTGGCCACACACACGCACACATCCGCAAGCGCGCCTACTCCCATCTATTGAGGGAAAGACGGACGAGCTCTTTGGTTGCTCTTCACAGGCTTGTCCCTGATCTATAGCTGAGGGCAAACACTTGTGTGCTTGTGGGAGAGCCTGTGTCTTTCCTGGAAGCGTTTGGGAGTTTTGCTCAGACGCGTGTTTCCTCAAGTTCAAGAATCAAGATCTAGGATACCTGCAGACAGGTGCCTGTTTGTGTGGAGACAATCTGTTTGAAACTGTGTTCCTCAGCGCCCGCTCTTTCTCCCCGTCGCTCCACACGCCTGGGAGTCCCTTTCTTTCTCTCCACAAGCACGTGTGTTGACTTCGTCGCACATGTGCATCTGCACAAGCGTTGAGCTCAGCAGAGCGTGTCTCTTGACACTTGATGTGCGTTGGCTGTGTCTGCCTGCTCCAGTGAAGAGAGAAACGGGAAATCATCTTGGTAGAGGCAACAAAGCAAAAGCGAGGCAGGATTGACATCTGCTCAACAGAGACGGATTCCCTGCGCTGACACAGTTCACAGTTACACGAGAAGCAATCTGAGCGGTCCGTCGACCGGAGACGTGTTTCCCAAGAGGTCGTTTAGCGAGTGAACAGCAGTGTGCGCGACTTTCAGGAGTGTGCCTGGAAAGTGCCAGAATCACCAGGAGCATCTGTGCAAAAGCTGCTGCCTCTGTGACCGCATTGAGGCACGTTCGCGTGTCTGCGAGTATATAGACGGCTCTTTCGCGTTCACTCCGAGGGAAACGGTCCGCTATTGCTTCTGTGCGCACAGACGCGATTCCCTTGTCTCTTGCGAACACAGGGAACTCTGTGCATCCAAATCTACAGGCTAAGGACGCGTCTGCATATGTTTTGGTGAACAATCGAGTGTGCGTGTTCTGACAGCTGCCTCTATGCAGACGTCTCCACAGAGCCACTTCTGAATGCCCCGCAGCCCAGGACTGAATGGATACACTAACAAGTGCACCGGTGTGAGCAACCACATATGCAGAAGGACGTCTTTCATCTCACAGAAGCGCGAACGTCTTGGCGTTCAAGCACATGGCAGAAACAAGGTGTGAACAGATGAGCTGCTGCTATTTTCTCCGTTCGGCATGCTTCGTTGTAGCTCTCTTGCCGGTCGCCGGCTTAGCGGCTTGCTTTGCGCGACTAGCTCTGGGGAGAGAAGGAGATAGCGCCGGAAACCTCGCCTTTTGCCTTCTTCGGCGCTGGAACCTGGTTGCTGCGCCTTCTCTTTGTCCATGTGCACACACACGATTCCTCAGCGAAAACCATGCAGAAACCTTTCCACGAGCACCCAGGGATGTGCACCCAGCACCACGTGCACGCACACGCAGCTAGAGAAAAGCACCTACCTTTTCACACACTGATGCCTAAGCAAACGCGTGGCCACACACACGCACACATCCGCAAGCGCGCCTACTCCCATCTATTGAGGGAAAGACGGACGAGCTCTTTGGTTGCTCTTCACAGGCTTGTCCCTGATCTATAGCTGAGGGCAAACACTTGTGTGCTTGTGGGAGAGCCTGTGTCTTTCCTGGAAGCGTTTGGGAGTTTTGCTCAGACGCGTGTTTCCTCAAGTTCAAGAATCAAGATCTAGGATACCTGCAGACAGGTGCCTGTTTGTGTGGAGACAGTCTGTTTGAAACTGTGTTCCTCAGCGCCCGCTCTTTCTCCCCGTCGCTCCACACGCCTGGGAGTCCCTTTCTTTCTCTCCACAAGCACGTGTGTTGACTTCGTCGCACATGTGCATCTGCACAAGCGTTGAGCTCAGCAGAGCGTGTCTCTTGACACTTGATGTGCGTTGGCTGTGTCTGCCTGCTCCAGTGAAGAGAGAAACGGGAAATCATCTTGGTAGAGGCAACAAAGCAAAAGCGAGGCAGGATTGACATCTGCTCAACAGAGACGGATTCCCTGCGCTGACACAGTTCACAGTTACACGAGAAGCAATCTGAGCGGTCCGTCGACCGGAGACGTGTTTCCCAAGAGGTCGTTTAGCGAGTGAACAGCAGTGTGCGCGACTTTCAGGAGTGTGCCTGGAAAGTGCCAGAATCACCAGGAGCATCTGTGCAAAAGCTGCTGCCTCTGTGACCGCATTGAGGCACGTTCGCGTGTCTGCGAGTATATAGACGGCTCTTTCGCGTTCACTCCGAGGGAAACGGTCCGCTATTGCTTCTGTGCGCACAGACGCGATTCCCTTGTCTCTTGCGAACACAGGGAACTCTGTGCATCCAAATCTACAGGCTAAGGACGCGTCTGCATATGTTTTGGTGAACAATCGAGTGTGCGTGTTCTGACAGCTGCCTCTATGCAGACGTCTCCACAGAGCCACTTCTGAATGCCCCGCAGCCCAGGACTGAATGGATACACTAACAAGTGCACCGGTGTGAGCAACCACATATGCAGAAGGACGTCTTTCATCTCACAGAAGCGCGAACGTCTTGGCGTTCAAGCACATGGCAGAAACAAGGTGTGAACAGATGAGCTGCTGCTATTTTCTCCGTTCGGCATGCTTCGTTGTAGCTCTCTTGCCGGTCGCCGGCTTAGCGGCTTGCTTTGCGCGACTAGCTCTGGGGAGAGAAGGAGATAGCGCCGGAAACCTCGCCTTTTGCCTTCTTCGGCGCTGGAACCTGGTTGCTGCGCCTTCTCTTTGTCCATGTGCACACACACGATTCCTCAGCGAAAACCATGCAGAAACCTTTCCACGAGCACCCAGGGATGTGCACCCAGCACCACGTGCACGCACACGCAGCTAGAGAAAAGCACCTACCTTTTAACACACTGATGCCTAAGCAAACGCGTGGCCACACACACGCACACATCCGCAAGCGCGCCTACTCCCATCTATTGAGGGAAAGACGGACGAGCAACGTCCTGACAGGCTTGAGGGGAAAAACGTCCGTTGACGGTTGGCGTACTGCACGCCCGCCTACGGGGCTGCAGGGGAATCCACATTTGGAAGGTACCTGAAGATGTGTGCCTGTTCTTGGAGCTCCGCTAGTAGGGTAGCAAAGACACTCGTAGGCAGTACTGAATGCTGCTCCGTGCTACTTCTCCTCCGCTGGCAAATGCTTCACAGTCGTTCTAGGAAAGACGTTTAACAATCGATCTCCAAGAGGAACGAAACACATGATGCCATAAGGCGAAAGAATAGCAGGGCATCTCTTCACAGGCTTGTCCCTGATCTATAGCTGAGGGCAAACACTTGTGTGCTTGTGGGAGAGCCTGTGTCTTTCCTGGAAGCGTTTGGGAGTTTTGCTCAGACGCGTGTTTCCTCAAGTTCAAGAATCAAGATCTAGGATACCTGCAGACAGGTGCCTGTTTGTGTGGAGACAGTCTGTTTGAAACTGTGTTCCTCAGCGCCCGCTCTTTCTCCCCGTCGCTCCACACGCCTGGGAGTCCCTTTCTTTCTCTCCACAAGCACGTGTGTTGACTTCGTCGCACATGTGCATCTGCACAAGCGTTGAGCTCAGCAGAGCGTGTCTCTTGACACTTGATGTGCGTTGGCTGTGTCTGCGTGCTCCAGTGAAGAGAGAAACGGGAAATCATCTTGGTAGAGGCAACAAAGCAAAAGCGAGGCAGGATTGACATCTGCTCAACAGAGACGGATTCCCTGCGCTGACACAGTTCACAGTTACACGAGAAGCAATCTGAGCGGTCCGTCGACCGGAGACGTGTTTCCCAAGAGGTCGTTTAGCGAGTGAACAGCAGTGTGCGCGACTTTCAGGAGTGTGCCTGGAAAGTGCCAGAATCACCAGGAGCATCTGTGCAAAAGCTGCTGCCTCTGTGACCGCATTGAGGCACGTTCGCGTGTCTGCGAGTATATAGACGGCTCTTTCGCGTTCACTCCGAGGGAAACGGTCCGCTATTGCTTCTGTGCGCACAGACGCGATTCCCTTGTCTCTTGCGAACACAGGGAACTCTGTGCATCCAAATCTACAGGCTAAGGACGCGTCTGCATATGTTTTGGTGAACAATCGAGTGTGCGTGTTCTGACAGCTGCCTCTATGCAGACGTCTCCACAGAGCCACTTCTGAATGCCCCGCAGCCCAGGACTGAATGGATACACTAACAAGTGCACCGGTGTGAGCAACCACATATGCAGAAGGACGTCTTTCATCTCACAGAAGCGCGAACGTCTTGGCGTTCAAGCACATGGCAGAAACAAGGTGTGAACAGATGAGCTGCTGCTATTTTCTCCGTTCGGCATGCTTCGTTGTAGCTCTCTTGCCGGTCGCCGGCTTAGCGGCTTGCTTTGCGCGACTAGCTCTGGGGAGAGAAGGAGATAGCGCCGGAAACCTCGCCTTTTGCCTTCTTCGGCGCTGGAACCTGGTTGCTGCGCCTTCTCTTTGTCCATGTGCACACACACGATTCCTCAGCGAAAACCATGCAGAAACCTTTCCACGAGCACCCAGGGATGTGCACCCAGCACCACGTGCACGCACACGCAGCTAGAGAAAAGCACCTACCTTTTCACACACTGATGCCTAAGCAAACGCGTGGCCACACACACGCACACATCCGCAAGCGCGCCTACTCCCATCTATTGAGGGAAAGACGGACGAGCTCTTTGGTTGCTCTTCACAGGCTTGTCCCTGATCTATAGCTGAGGGCAAACACTTGTGTGCTTGTGGGAGAGCCTGTGTCTTTCCTGGAAGCGTTTGGGAGTTTTGCTCAGACGCGTGTTTCCTCAAGTTCAAGAATCAAGATCTAGGATACCTGCAGACAGGTGCCTGTTTGTGTGGAGACAGTCTGTTTGAAACTGTGTTCCTCAGCGCCCGCTCTTTCTCCCCGTCGCTCCACACGCCTGGGAGTCCCTTTCTTTCTCTCCACAAGCACGTGTGTTGACTTCGTCGCACATGTGCATCTGCACAAGCGTTGAGCTCAGCAGAGCGTGTCTCTTGACACTTGATGTGCGTTGGCTGTGTCTGCCTGCTCCAGTGAAGAGAGAAACGGGAAATCATCTTGGTAGAGGCAACAAAGCAAAAGCGAGGCAGGATTGACATCTGCTCAACAGAGACGGATTCCCTGCGCTGACACAGTTCACAGTTACACGAGAAGCAATCTGAGCGGTCCGTCGACCGGAGACGTGTTTCCCAAGAGGTCGTTTAGCGAGTGAACAGCAGTGTGCGCGACTTTCAGGAGTGTGCCTGGAAAGTGCCAGAATCACCAGGAGCATCTGTGCAAAAGCTGCTGCCTCTGTGACCGCATTGAGGCACGTTCGCGTGTCTGCGAGTATATAGACGGCTCTTTCGCGTTCACTCCGAGGGAAACGGTCCGCTATTGCTTCTGTGCGCACAGACGCGATTCCCTTGTCTCTTGCGAACACAGGGAACTCTGTGCATCCAAATCTACAGGCTAAGGACGCGTCTGCATATGTTTTGGTGAACAATCGAGTGTGCGTGTTCTGACAGCTGCCTCTATGCAGACGTCTCCACAGAGCCACTTCTGAATGCCCCGCAGCCCAGGACTGAATGGATACACTAACAAGTGCACCGGTGTGAGCAACCACATATGCAGAAGGACGTCTTTCATCTCACAGAAGCGCGAACGTCTTGGCGTTCAAGCACATGGCAGAAACAAGGTGTGAACAGATGAGCTGCTGCTATTTTCTCCGTTCGGCATGCTTCGTTGTAGCTCTCTTGCCGGTCGCCGGCTTAGCGGCTTGCTTTGCGCGACTAGCTCTGGGGAGAGAAGGAGATAGCGCCGGAAACCTCGCCTTTTGCCTTCTTCGGCGCTGGAACCTGGTTGCTGCGCCTTCTCTTTGTCCATGTGCACACACACGATTCCTCAGCGAAAACCATGCAGAAACCTTTCCACGAGCACCCAGGGATGTGCACCCAGCACCACGTGCACGCACACGCAGCTAGAGAAAAGCACCTACCTTTTCACACACTGATGCCTAAGCAAACGCGTGGCCACACACACGCACACATCCGCAAGCGCGCCTACTCCCATCTATTGAGGGAAAGACGGACGAGCTCTTTGGTTGCTCTTCACAGGCTTGTCCCTGATCTATAGCTGAGGGCAAACACTTGTGTGCTTGTGGGAGAGCCTGTGTCTTTCCTGGAAGCGTTTGGGAGTTTTGCTCAGACGCGTGTTTCCTCAAGTTCAAGAATCAAGATCTAGGATACCTGCAGACAGGTGCCTGTTTGTGTGGAGACAGTCTCGTTTGAAACTGTGTTCCTCAGCGCCCGCTCTTTCTCCCCGTCGCTCCACACGCCTGGGAGTCCCTTTCTTTCTCTCCACAAGCACGTGTGTTGACTTCGTCGCACATGTGCATCTGCACAAGCGTTGAGCTCAGCAGAGCGTGTCTCTTGACACTTGATGTGCGTTGGCTGTGTCTGCCTGCTCCAGTGAAGAGAGAAACGGGAAATCATCTTGGTAGAGGCAACAAAGCAAAAGCGAGGCAGGATTGACATCTGCTCAACAGAGACGGATTCCCTGCGCTGACACAGTTCACAGTTACACGAGAAGCAATCTGAGCGGTCCGTCGACCGGAGACGTGTTTCCCAAGAGGTCGTTTAGCGAGTGAACAGCAGTGTGCGCGACTTTCAGGAGTGTGCCTGGAAAGTGCCAGAATCACCAGGAGCATCTGTGCAAAAGCTGCTGCCTCTGTGACCGCATTGAGGCACGTTCGCGTGTCTGCGAGTATATAGACGGCTCTTTCGCGTTCACTCCGAGGGAAACGGTCCGCTATTGCTTCTGTGCGCACAGACGCGATTCCCTTGTCTCTTGCGAACACAGGGAACTCTGTGCATCCAAATCTACAGGCTAAGGACGCGTCTGCATATGTTTTGGTGAACAATCGAGTGTGCGTGTTCTGACAGCTGCCTCTATGCAGACGTCTCCACAGAGCCACTTCTGAATGCCCCGCAGCCCAGGACTGAATGGATACACTAACAAGTGCACCGGTGTGAGCAACCACATATGCAGAAGGACGTCTTTCATCTCACAGAAGCGCGAACGTCTTGGCGTTCAAGCACATGGCAGAAACAAGGTGTGAACAGATGAGCTGCTGCTATTTTCTCCGTTCGGCATGCTTCGTTGTAGCTCTCTTGCCGGTCGCCGGCTTAGCGGCTTGCTTTGCGCGACTAGCTCTGGGGAGAGAAGGAGATAGCGCCGGAAACCTCGCCTTTTGCCTTCTTCGGCGCTGGAACCTGGTTGCTGCGCCTTCTCTTTGTCCATGTGCACACACACGATTCCTCAGCGAAAACCATGCAGAAACCTTTCCACGAGCACCCAGGGATGTGCACCCAGCACCACGTGCACGCACACGCAGCTAGAGAAAAGCACCTACCTTTTCACACACTGATGCCTAAGCAAACGCGTGGCCACACACACGCACACATCCGCAAGCGCGCCTACTCCCATCTATTGAGGGAAAGACGGACGAGCTCTTTGGTTGCTCTTCACAGGCTTGTCCCTGATCTATAGCTGAGGGCAAACACTTGTGTGCTTGTGGGAGAGCCTGTGTCTTTCCTGGAAGCGTTTGGGAGTTTTGCTCAGACGCGTGTTTCCTCACGTTCAAGAATCAAGATCTAGGATACCTGCAGACAGGTGCCTGTTTGTGTGGAGACAGTCTGTTTGAAACTGTGTTCCTCAGCGCCCGCTCTTTCTCCCCGTCGCTCCACACGCCTGGGAGTCCCTTTCTTTCTCTCCACAAGCACGTGTGTTGACTTCGTCGCACATGTGCATCTGCACAAGCGTTGAGCTCAGCAGAGCGTGTCTCTTGACACTTGATGTGCGTTGGCTGTGTCTGCCTGCTCCAGTGAAGAGAGAAACGGGAAATCATCTTGGTAGAGGCAACAAAGCAAAAGCGAGGCAGGATTGACATCTGCTCAACAGAGACGGATTCCCTGCGCTGACACAGTTCACAGTTACACGAGAAGCAATCTGAGCGGTCCGTCGACCGGAGACGTGTTTCCCAAGAGGTCGTTTAGCGAGTGAACAGCAGTGTGCGCGACTTTCAGGAGTGTGCCTGGAAAGTGCCAGAATCACCAGGAGCATCTGTGCAAAAGCTGCTGCCTCTGTGACCGCATTGAGGCACGTTCGCGTGTCTGCGAGTATATAGACGGCTCTTTCGCGTTCACTCCGAGGGAAACGGTCCGCTATTGCTTCTGTGCGCACAGACGCGATTCCCTTGTCTCTTGCGAACACAGGGAACTCTGTGCATCCAAATCTACAGGCTAAGGACGCGTCTGCATATGTTTTGGTGAACAATCGAGTGTGCGTGTTCTGACAGCTGCCTCTATGCAGACGTCTCCACAGAGCCACTTCTGAATGCCCCGCAGCCCAGGACTGAATGGATACACTAACAAGTGCACCGGTGTGAGCAACCACATATGCAGAAGGACGTCTTTCATCTCACAGAAGCGCGAACGTCTTGGCGTTCAAGCACATGGCAGAAACAAGGTGTGAACAGATGAGCTGCTGCTATTTTCTCCGTTCGGCATGCTTCGTTGTAGCTCTCTTGCCGGTCGCCGGCTTAGCGGCTTGCTTTGCGCGACTAGCTCTGGGGAGAGAAGGAGATAGCGCCGGAAACCTCGCCTTTTGCCTTCTTCGGCGCTGGAACCTGGTTGCTGCGCCTTCTCTTTGTCCATGTGCACACACACGATTCCTCAGCGAAAACCATGCAGAAACCTTTCCACGAGCACCCAGGGATGTGCACCCAGCACCACGTGCACGCACACGCAGCTAGAGAAAAGCACCTACCTTTTCACACACTGATGCCTAAGCAAACGCGTGGCCACACACACGCACACATCCGCAAGCGCGCCTACTCCCATCTATTGAGGGAAAGACGGACGAGCTCTTTGGTTGCTCTTCACAGGCTTGTCCCTGATCTATAGCTGAGGGCAAACACTTGTGTGCTTGTGGGAGAGCCTGTGTCTTTCCTGGAAGCGTTTGGGAGTTTTGCTCAGACGCGTGTTTCCTCACGTTCAAGAATCAAGATCTAGGATACCTGCAGACAGGTGCCTGTTTGTGTGGAGACAGTCTGTTTGAAACTGTGTTCCTCAGCGCCCGCTCTTTCTCCCCGTCGCTCCACACGCCTGGGAGTCCCTTTCTTTCTCTCCACAAGCACGTGTGTTGACTTCGTCGCACATGTGCATCTGCACAAGCGTTGAGCTCAGCAGAGCGTGTCTCTTGACACTTGATGTGCGTTGGCTGTGTCTGCCTGCTCCAGTGAAGAGAGAAACGGGAAATCATCTTGGTAGAGGCAACAAAGCAAAAGCGAGGCAGGATTGACATCTGCTCAACAGAGACGGATTCCCTGCGCTGACACAGTTCACAGTTACACGAGAAGCAATCTGAGCGGTCCGTCGACCGGAGACGTGTTTCCCAAGAGGTCGTTTAGCGAGTGAACAGCAGTGTGCGCGACTTTCAGGAGTGTGCCTGGAAAGTGCCAGAATCACCAGGAGCATCTGTGCAAAAGCTGCTGCCTCTGTGACCGCATTGAGGCACGTTCGCGTGTCTGCGAGTATATAGACGGCTCTTTCGCGTTCACTCCGAGGGAAACGGTCCGCTATTGCTTCTGTGCGCACAGACGCGATTCCCTTGTCTCTTGCGAACACAGGGAACTCTGTGCATCCAAATCTACAGGCTAAGGACGCGTCTGCATATGTTTTGGTGAACAATCGAGTGTGCGTGTTCTGACAGCTGCCTCTATGCAGACGTCTCCACAGAGCCACTTCTGAATGCCCCGCAGCCCAGGACTGAATGGATACACTAACAAGTGCACCGGTGTGAGCAACCACATATGCAGAAGGACGTCTTTCATCTCACAGAAGCGCGAACGTCTTGGCGTTCAAGCACATGGCAGAAACAAGGTGTGAACAGATGAGCTGCTGCTATTTTCTCCGTTCGGCATGCTTCGTTGTAGCTCTCTTGCCGGTCGCCGGCTTAGCGGCTTGCTTTGCGCGACTAGCTCTGGGGAGAGAAGGAGATAGCGCCGGAAACCTCGCCTTTTGCCTTCTTCGGCGCTGGAACCTGGTTGCTGCGCCTTCTCTTTGTCCATGTGCACACACACGATTCCTCAGCGAAAACCATGCAGAAACCTTTCCACGAGCACCCAGGGATGTGCACCCAGCACCACGTGCACGCACACGCAGCTAGAGAAAAGCACCTACCTTTTCACACACTGATGCCTAAGCAAACGCGTGGCCACACACACGCACACATCCGCAAGCGCGCCTACTCCCATCTATTGAGGGAAAGACGGACGAGCTCTTTGGTTGCTCTTCACAGGCTTGTCCCTGATCTATAGCTGAGGGCAAACACTTGTGTGCTTGTGGGAGAGCCTGTGTCTTTCCTGGAAGCGTTTGGGAGTTTTGCTCAGACGCGTGTTTCCTCACGTTCAAGAATCAAGATCTAGGATACCTGCAGACAGGTGCCTGTTTGTGTGGAGACAGTCTGTTTGAAACTGTGTTCCTCAGCGCCCGCTCTTTCTCCCCGTCGCTCCACACGCCTGGGAGTCCCTTTCTTTCTCTCCACAAGCACGTGTGTTGACTTCGTCGCACATGTGCATCTGCACAAGCGTTGAGCTCAGCAGAGCGTGTCTCTTGACACTTGATGTGCGTTGGCTGTGTCTGCCTGCTCCAGTGAAGAGAGAAACGGGAAATCATCTTGGTAGAGGCAACAAAGCAAAAGCGAGGCAGGATTGACATCTGCTCAACAGAGACGGATTCCCTGCGCTGACACAGTTCACAGTTACACGAGAAGCAATCTGAGCGGTCCGTCGACCGGAGACGTGTTTCCCAAGAGGTCGTTTAGCGAGTGAACAGCAGTGTGCGCGACTTTCAGGAGTGTGCCTGGAAAGTGCCAGAATCACCAGGAGCATCTGTGCAAAAGCTGCTGCCTCTGTGACCGCATTGAGGCACGTTCGCGTGTCTGCGAGTATATAGACGGCTCTTTCGCGTTCACTCCGAGGGAAACGGTCCGCTATTGCTTCTGTGCGCACAGACGCGATTCCCTTGTCTCTTGCGAACACAGGGAACTCTGTGCATCCAAATCTACAGGCTAAGGACGCGTCTGCATATGTTTTGGTGAACAATCGAGTGTGCGTGTTCTGACAGCTGCCTCTATGCAGACGTCTCCACAGAGCCACTTCTGAATGCCCCGCAGCCCAGGACTGAATGGATACACTAACAAGTGCACCGGTGTGAGCAACCACATATGCAGAAGGACGTCTTTCATCTCACAGAAGCGCGAACGTCTTGGCGTTCAAGCACATGGCAGAAACAAGGTGTGAACAGATGAGCTGCTGCTATTTTCTCCGTTCGGCATGCTTCGTTGTAGCTCTCTTGCCGGTCGCCGGCTTAGCGGCTTGCTTTGCGCGACTAGCTCTGGGGAGAGAAGGAGATAGCGCCGGAAACCTCGCCTTTTGCCTTCTTCGGCGCTGGAACCTGGTTGCTGCGCCTTCTCTTTGTCCATGTGCACACACACGATTCCTCAGCGAAAACCATGCAGAAACCTTTCCACGAGCACCCAGGGATGTGCACCCAGCACCACGTGCACGCACACGCAGCTAGAGAAAAGCACCTACCTTTTCACACACTGATGCCTAAGCAAACGCGTGGCCACACACACGCACACATCCGCAAGCGCGCCTACTCCCATCTATTGAGGGAAAGACGGACGAGCTCTTTGGTTGCTCTTCACAGGCTTGTCCCTGATCTATAGCTGAGGGCAAACACTTGTGTGCTTGTGGGAGAGCCTGTGTCTTTCCTGGAAGCGTTTGGGAGTTTTGCTCAGACGCGTGTTTCCTCACGTTCAAGAATCAAGATCTAGGATACCTGCAGACAGGTGCCTGTTTGTGTGGAGACAGTCTGTTTGAAACTGTGTTCCTCAGCGCCCGCTCTTTCTCCCCGTCGCTCCACACGCCTGGGAGTCCCTTTCTTTCTCTCCACAAGCACGTGTGTTGACTTCGTCGCACATGTGCATCTGCACAAGCGTTGAGCTCAGCAGAGCGTGTCTCTTGACACTTGATGTGCGTTGGCTGTGTCTGCCTGCTCCAGTGAAGAGAGAAACGGGAAATCATCTTGGTAGAGGCAACAAAGCAAAAGCGAGGCAGGATTGACATCTGCTCAACAGAGACGGATTCCCTGCGCTGACACAGTTCACAGTTACACGAGAAGCAATCTGAGCGGTCCGTCGACCGGAGACGTGTTTCCCAAGAGGTCGTTTAGCGAGTGAACAGCAGTGTGCGCGACTTTCAGGAGTGTGCCTGGAAAGTGCCAGAATCACCAGGAGCATCTGTGCAAAAGCTGCTGCCTCTGTGACCGCATTGAGGCACGTTCGCGTGTCTGCGAGTATATAGACGGCTCTTTCGCGTTCACTCCGAGGGAAACGGTCCGCTATTGCTTCTGTGCGCACAGACGCGATTCCCTTGTCTCTTGCGAACACAGGGAACTCTGTGCATCCAAATCTACAGGCTAAGGACGCGTCTGCATATGTTTTGGTGAACAATCGAGTGTGCGTGTTCTGACAGCTGCCTCTATGCAGACGTCTCCACAGAGCCACTTCTGAATGCCCCGCAGCCCAGGACTGAATGGATACACTAACAAGTGCACCGGTGTGAGCAACCACATATGCAGAAGGACGTCTTTCATCTCACAGAAGCGCGAACGTCTTGGCGTTCAAGCACATGGCAGAAACAAGGTGTGAACAGATGAGCTGCTGCTATTTTCTCCGTTCGGCATGCTTCGTTGTAGCTCTCTTGCCGGTCGCCGGCTTAGCGGCTTGCTTTGCGCGACTAGCTCTGGGGAGAGAAGGAGATAGCGCCGGAAACCTCGCCTTTTGCCTTCTTCGGCGCTGGAACCTGGTTGCTGCGCCTTCTCTTTGTCCATGTGCACACACACGATTCCTCAGCGAAAACCATGCAGAAACCTTTCCACGAGCACCCAGGGATGTGCACCCAGCACCACGTGCACGCACACGCAGCTAGAGAAAAGCACCTACCTTTTCACACACTGATGCCTAAGCAAACGCGTGGCCACACACACGCACACATCCGCAAGCGCGCCTACTCCCATCTATTGAGGGAAAGACGGACGAGCTCTTTGGTTGCTCTTCACAGGCTTGTCCCTGATCTATAGCTGAGGGCAAACACTTGTGTGCTTGTGGGAGAGCCTGTGTCTTTCCTGGAAGCGTTTGGGAGTTTTGCTCAGACGCGTGTTTCCTCACGTTCAAGAATCAAGATCTAGGATACCTGCAGACAGGTGCCTGTTTGTGTGGAGACAGTCTGTTTGAAACTGTGTTCCTCAGCGCCCGCTCTTTCTCCCCGTCGCTCCACACGCCTGGGAGTCCCTTTCTTTCTCTCCACAAGCACGTGTGTTGACTTCGTCGCACATGTGCATCTGCACAAGCGTTGAGCTCAGCAGAGCGTGTCTCTTGACACTTGATGTGCGTTGGCTGTGTCTGCCTGCTCCAGTGAAGAGAGAAACGGGAAATCATCTTGGTAGAGGCAACAAAGCAAAAGCGAGGCAGGATTGACATCTGCTCAACAGAGACGGATTCCCTGCGCTGACACAGTTCACAGTTACACGAGAAGCAATCTGAGCGGTCCGTCGACCGGAGACGTGTTTCCCAAGAGGTCGTTTAGCGAGTGAACAGCAGTGTGCGCGACTTTCAGGAGTGTGCCTGGAAAGTGCCAGAATCACCAGGAGCATCTGTGCAAAAGCTGCTGCCTCTGTGACCGCATTGAGGCACGTTCGCGTGTCTGCGAGTATATAGACGGCTCTTTCGCGTTCACTCCGAGGGAAACGGTCCGCTATTGCTTCTGTGCGCACAGACGCGATTCCCTTGTCTCTTGCGAACACAGGGAACTCTGTGCATCCAAATCTACAGGCTAAGGACGCGTCTGCATATGTTTTGGTGAACAATCGAGTGTGCGTGTTCTGACAGCTGCCTCTATGCAGACGTCTCCACAGAGCCACTTCTGAATGCCCCGCAGCCCAGGACTGAATGGATACACTAACAAGTGCACCGGTGTGAGCAACCACATATGCAGAAGGACGTCTTTCATCTCACAGAAGCGCGAACGTCTTGGCGTTCAAGCACATGGCAGAAACAAGGTGTGAACAGATGAGCTGCTGCTATTTTCTCCGTTCGGCATGCTTCGTTGTAGCTCTCTTGCCGGTCGCCGGCTTAGCGGCTTGCTTTGCGCGACTAGCTCTGGGGAGAGAAGGAGATAGCGCCGGAAACCTCGCCTTTTGCCTTCTTCGGCGCTGGAACCTGGTTGCTGCGCCTTCTCTTTGTCCATGTGCACACACACGATTCCTCAGCGAAAACCATGCAGAAACCTTTCCACGAGCACCCAGGGATGTGCACCCAGCACCACGTGCACGCACACGCAGCTAGAGAAAAGCACCTACCTTTTCACACACTGATGCCTAAGCAAACGCGTGGCCACACACACGCACACATCCGCAAGCGCGCCTACTCCCATCTATTGAGGGAAAGACGGACGAGCTCTTTGGTTGCTCTTCACAGGCTTGTCCCTGATCTATAGCTGAGGGCAAACACTTGTGTGCTTGTGGGAGAGCCTGTGTCTTTCCTGGAAGCGTTTGGGAGTTTTGCTCAGACGCGTGTTTCCTCACGTTCAAGAATCAAGATCTAGGATACCTGCAGACAGGTGCCTGTTTGTGTGGAGACAGTCTGTTTGAAACTGTGTTCCTCAGCGCCCGCTCTTTCTCCCCGTCGCTCCACACGCCTGGGAGTCCCTTTCTTTCTCTCCACAAGCACGTGTGTTGACTTCGTCGCACATGTGCATCTGCACAAGCGTTGAGCTCAGCAGAGCGTGTCTCTTGACACTTGATGTGCGTTGGCTGTGTCTGCCTGCTCCAGTGAAGAGAGAAACGGGAAATCATCTTGGTAGAGGCAACAAAGCAAAAGCGAGGCAGGATTGACATCTGCTCAACAGAGACGGATTCCCTGCGCTGACACAGTTCACAGTTACACGAGAAGCAATCTGAGCGGTCCGTCGACCGGAGACGTGTTTCCCAAGAGGTCGTTTAGCGAGTGAACAGCAGTGTGCGCGACTTTCAGGAGTGTGCCTGGAAAGTGCCAGAATCACCAGGAGCATCTGTGCAAAAGCTGCTGCCTCTGTGACCGCATTGAGGCACGTTCGCGTGTCTGCGAGTATATAGACGGCTCTTTCGCGTTCACTCCGAGGGAAACGGTCCGCTATTGCTTCTGTGCGCACAGACGCGATTCCCTTGTCTCTTGCGAACACAGGGAACTCTGTGCATCCAAATCTACAGGCTAAGGACGCGTCTGCATATGTTTTGGTGAACAATCGAGTGTGCGTGTTCTGACAGCTGCCTCTATGCAGACGTCTCCACAGAGCCACTTCTGAATGCCCCGCAGCCCAGGACTGAATGGATACACTAACAAGTGCACCGGTGTGAGCAACCACATATGCAGAAGGACGTCTTTCATCTCACAGAAGCGCGAACGTCTTGGCGTTCAAGCACATGGCAGAAACAAGGTGTGAACAGATGAGCTGCTGCTATTTTCTCCGTTCGGCATGCTTCGTTGTAGCTCTCTTGCCGGTCGCCGGCTTAGCGGCTTGCTTTGCGCGACTAGCTCTGGGGAGAGAAGGAGATAGCGCCGGAAACCTCGCCTTTTGCCTTCTTCGGCGCTGGAACCTGGTTGCTGCGCCTTCTCTTTGTCCATGTGCACACACACGATTCCTCAGCGAAAACCATGCAGAAACCTTTCCACGAGCACCCAGGGATGTGCACCCAGCACCACGTGCACGCACACGCAGCTAGAGAAAAGCACCTACCTTTTCACACACTGATGCCTAAGCAAACGCGTGGCCACACACACGCACACATCCGCAAGCGCGCCTACTCCCATCTATTGAGGGAAAGACGGACGAGCTCTTTGGTTGCTCTTCACAGGCTTGTCCCTGATCTATAGCTGAGGGCAAACACTTGTGTGCTTGTGGGAGAGCCTGTGTCTTTCCTGGAAGCGTTTGGGAGTTTTGCTCAGACGCGTGTTTCCTCACGTTCAAGAATCAAGATCTAGGATACCTGCAGACAGGTGCCTGTTTGTGTGGAGACAGTCTGTTTGAAACTGTGTTCCTCAGCGCCCGCTCTTTCTCCCCGTCGCTCCACACGCCTGGGAGTCCCTTTCTTTCTCTCCACAAGCACGTGTGTTGACTTCGTCGCACATGTGCATCTGCACAAGCGTTGAGCTCAGCAGAGCGTGTCTCTTGACACTTGATGTGCGTTGGCTGTGTCTGCCTGCTCCAGTGAAGAGAGAAACGGGAAATCATCTTGGTAGAGGCAACAAAGCAAAAGCGAGGCAGGATTGACATCTGCTCAACAGAGACGGATTCCCTGCGCTGACACAGTTCACAGTTACACGAGAAGCAATCTGAGCGGTCCGTCGACCGGAGACGTGTTTCCCAAGAGGTCGTTTAGCGAGTGAACAGCAGTGTGCGCGACTTTCAGGAGTGTGCCTGGAAAGTGCCAGAATCACCAGGAGCATCTGTGCAAAAGCTGCTGCCTCTGTGACCGCATTGAGGCACGTTCGCGTGTCTGCGAGTATATAGACGGCTCTTTCGCGTTCACTCCGAGGGAAACGGTCCGCTATTGCTTCTGTGCGCACAGACGCGATTCCCTTGTCTCTTGCGAACACAGGGAACTCTGTGCATCCAAATCTACAGGCTAAGGACGCGTCTGCATATGTTTTGGTGAACAATCGAGTGTGCGTGTTCTGACAGCTGCCTCTATGCAGACGTCTCCACAGAGCCACTTCTGAATGCCCCGCAGCCCAGGACTGAATGGATACACTAACAAGTGCACCGGTGTGAGCAACCACATATGCAGAAGGACGTCTTTCATCTCACAGAAGCGCGAACGTCTTGGCGTTCAAGCACATGGCAGAAACAAGGTGTGAACAGATGAGCTGCTGCTATTTTCTCCGTTCGGCATGCTTCGTTGTAGCTCTCTTGCCGGTCGCCGGCTTAGCGGCTTGCTTTGCGCGACTAGCTCTGGGGAGAGAAGGAGATAGCGCCGGAAACCTCGCCTTTTGCCTTCTTCGGCGCTGGAACCTGGTTGCTGCGCCTTCTCTTTGTCCATGTGCACACACACGATTCCTCAGCGAAAACCATGCAGAAACCTTTCCACGAGCACCCAGGGATGTGCACCCAGCACCACGTGCACGCACACGCAGCTAGAGAAAAGCACCTACCTTTTCACACACTGATGCCTAAGCAAACGCGTGGCCACACACACGCACACATCCGCAAGCGCGCCTACTCCCATCTATTGAGGGAAAGACGGACGAGCTCTTTGGTTGCTCTTCACAGGCTTGTCCCTGATCTATAGCTGAGGGCAAACACTTGTGTGCTTGTGGGAGAGCCTGTGTCTTTCCTGGAAGCGTTTGGGAGTTTTGCTCAGACGCGTGTTTCCTCAAGTTCAAGAATCAAGATCTAGGATACCTGCAGACAGGTGCCTGTTTGTGTGGAGACAGTCTGTTTGAAACTGTGTTCCTCAGCGCCCGCTCTTTCTCCCCGTCGCTCCACACGCCTGGGAGTCCCTTTCTTTCTCTCCACAAGCACGTGTGTTGACTTCGTCGCACATGTGCATCTGCACAAGCGTTGAGCTCAGCAGAGCGTGTCTCTTGACACTTGATGTGCGTTGGCTGTGTCTGCCTGCTCCAGTGAAGAGAGAAACGGGAAATCATCTTGGTAGAGGCAACAAAGCAAAAGCGAGGCAGGATTGACATCTGCTCAACAGAGACGGATTCCCTGCGCTGACACAGTTCACAGTTACACGAGAAGCAATCTGAGCGGTCCGTCGACCGGAGACGTGTTTCCCAAGAGGTCGTTTAGCGAGTGAACAGCAGTGTGCGCGACTTTCAGGAGTGTGCCTGGAAAGTGCCAGAATCACCAGGAGCATCTGTGCAAAAGCTGCTGCCTCTGTGACCGCATTGAGGCACGTTCGCGTGTCTGCGAGTATATAGACGGCTCTTTCGCGTTCACTCCGAGGGAAACGGTCCGCTATTGCTTCTGTGCGCACAGACGCGATTCCCTTGTCTCTTGCGAACACAGGGAACTCTGTGCATCCAAATCTACAGGCTAAGGACGCGTCTGCATATGTTTTGGTGAACAATCGAGTGTGCGTGTTCTGACAGCTGCCTCTATGCAGACGTCTCCACAGAGCCACTTCTGAATGCCCCGCAGCCCAGGACTGAATGGATACACTAACAAGTGCACCGGTGTGAGCAACCACATATGCAGAAGGACGTCTTTCATCTCACAGAAGCGCGAACGTCTTGGCGTTCAAGCACATGGCAGAAACAAGGTGTGAACAGATGAGCTGCTGCTATTTTCTCCGTTCGGCATGCTTCGTTGTAGCTCTCTTGCCGGTCGCCGGCTTAGCGGCTTGCTTTGCGCGACTAGCTCTGGGGAGAGAAGGAGATAGCGCCGGAAACCTCGCCTTTTGCCTTCTTCGGCGCTGGAACCTGGTTGCTGCGCCTTCTCTTTGTCCATGTGCACACACACGATTCCTCAGCGAAAACCATGCAGAAACCTTTCCACGAGCACCCAGGGATGTGCACCCAGCACCACGTGCACGCACACGCAGCTAGAGAAAAGCACCTACCTTTTCACACACTGATGCCTAAGCAAACGCGTGGCCACACACACGCACACATCCGCAAGCGCGCCTACTCCCATCTATTGAGGGAAAGACGGACGAGCTCTTTGGTTGCTCTTCACAGGCTTGTCCCTGATCTATAGCTGAGGGCAAACACTTGTGTGCTTGTGGGAGAGCCTGTGTCTTTCCTGGAAGCGTTTGGGAGTTTTGCTCAGACGCGTGTTTCCTCAAGTTCAAGAATCAAGATCTAGGATACCTGCAGACAGGTGCCTGTTTGTGTGGAGACAGTCTGTTTGAAACTGTGTTCCTCAGCGCCCGCTCTTTCTCCCCGTCGCTCCACACGCCTGGGAGTCCCTTTCTTTCTCTCCACAAGCACGTGTGTTGACTTCGTCGCACATGTGCATCTGCACAAGCGTTGAGCTCAGCAGAGCGTGTCTCTTGACACTTGATGTGCGTTGGCTGTGTCTGCCTGCTCCAGTGAAGAGAGAAACGGGAAATCATCTTGGTAGAGGCAACAAAGCAAAAGCGAGGCAGGATTGACATCTGCTCAACAGAGACGGATTCCCTGCGCTGACACAGTTCACAGTTACACGAGAAGCAATCTGAGCGGTCCGTCGACCGGAGACGTGTTTCCCAAGAGGTCGTTTAGCGAGTGAACAGCAGTGTGCGCGACTTTCAGGAGTGTGCCTGGAAAGTGCCAGAATCACCAGGAGCATCTGTGCAAAAGCTGCTGCCTCTGTGACCGCATTGAGGCACGTTCGCGTGTCTGCGAGTATATAGACGGCTCTTTCGCGTTCACTCCGAGGGAAACGGTCCGCTATTGCTTCTGTGCGCACAGACGCGATTCCCTTGTCTCTTGCGAACACAGGGAACTCTGTGCATCCAAATCTACAGGCTAAGGACGCGTCTGCATATGTTTTGGTGAACAATCGAGTGTGCGTGTTCTGACAGCTGCCTCTATGCAGACGTCTCCACAGAGCCACTTCTGAATGCCCCGCAGCCCAGGACTGAATGGATACACTAACAAGTGCACCGGTGTGAGCAACCACATATGCAGAAGGACGTCTTTCATCTCACAGAAGCGCGAACGTCTTGGCGTTCAAGCACATGGCAGAAACAAGGTGTGAACAGATGAGCTGCTGCTATTTTCTCCGTTCGGCATGCTTCGTTGTAGCTCTCTTGCCGGTCGCCGGCTTAGCGGCTTGCTTTGCGCGACTAGCTCTGGGGAGAGAAGGAGATAGCGCCGGAAACCTCGCCTTTTGCCTTCTTCGGCGCTGGAACCTGGTTGCTGCGCCTTCTCTTTGTCCATGTGCACACACACGATTCCTCAGCGAAAACCATGCAGAAACCTTTCCACGAGCACCCAGGGATGTGCACCCAGCACCACGTGCACGCACACGCAGCTAGAGAAAAGCACCTACCTTTTCACACACTGATGCCTAAGCAAACGCGTGGCCACACACACGCACACATCCGCAAGCGCGCCTACTCCCATCTATTGAGGGAAAGACGGACGAGCTCTTTGGTTGCTCTTCACAGGCTTGTCCCTGATCTATAGCTGAGGGCAAACACTTGTGTGCTTGTGGGAGAGCCTGTGTCTTTCCTGGAAGCGTTTGGGAGTTTTGCTCAGACGCGTGTTTCCTCACGTTCAAGAATCAAGATCTAGGATACCTGCAGACAGGTGCCTGTTTGTGTGGAGACAGTCTGTTTGAAACTGTGTTCCTCAGCGCCCGCTCTTTCTCCCCGTCGCTCCACACGCCTGGGAGTCCCTTTCTTTCTCTCCACAAGCACGTGTGTTGACTTCGTCGCACATGTGCATCTGCACAAGCGTTGAGCTCAGCAGAGCGTGTCTCTTGACACTTGATGTGCGTTGGCTGTGTCTGCCTGCTCCAGTGAAGAGAGAAACGGGAAATCATCTTGGTAGAGGCAACAAAGCAAAAGCGAGGCAGGATTGACATCTGCTCAACAGAGACGGATTCCCTGCGCTGACACAGTTCACAGTTACACGAGAAGCAATCTGAGCGGTCCGTCGACCGGAGACGTGTTTCCCAAGAGGTCGTTTAGCGAGTGAACAGCAGTGTGCGCGACTTTCAGGAGTGTGCCTGGAAAGTGCCAGAATCACCAGGAGCATCTGTGCAAAAGCTGCTGCCTCTGTGACCGCATTGAGGCACGTTCGCGTGTCTGCGAGTATATAGACGGCTCTTTCGCGTTCACTCCGAGGGAAACGGTCCGCTATTGCTTCTGTGCGCACAGACGCGATTCCCTTGTCTCTTGCGAACACAGGGAACTCTGTGCATCCAAATCTACAGGCTAAGGACGCGTCTGCATATGTTTTGGTGAACAATCGAGTGTGCGTGTTCTGACAGCTGCCTCTATGCAGACGTCTCCACAGAGCCACTTCTGAATGCCCCGCAGCCCAGGACTGAATGGATACACTAACAAGTGCACCGGTGTGAGCAACCACATATGCAGAAGGACGTCTTTCATCTCACAGAAGCGCGAACGTCTTGGCGTTCAAGCACATGGCAGAAACAAGGTGTGAACAGATGAGCTGCTGCTATTTTCTCCGTTCGGCATGCTTCGTTGTAGCTCTCTTGCCGGTCGCCGGCTTAGCGGCTTGCTTTGCGCGACTAGCTCTGGGGAGAGAAGGAGATAGCGCCGGAAACCTCGCCTTTTGCCTTCTTCGGCGCTGGAACCTGGTTGCTGCGCCTTCTCTTTGTCCATGTGCACACACACGATTCCTCAGCGAAAACCATGCAGAAACCTTTCCACGAGCACCCAGGGATGTGCACCCAGCACCACGTGCACGCACACGCAGCTAGAGAAAAGCACCTACCTTTTCACACACTGATGCCTAAGCAAACGCGTGGCCACACACACGCACGCATCCGCAAGCGCGCCTACTCCCATCTATTGAGGGAAAGACGGACGAGCTCTTTGGTTGCTCTTCACAGGCTTGTCCCTGATCTATAGCTGAGGGCAAACACTTGTGTGCTTGTGGGAGAGCCTGTGTCTTTCCTGGAAGCGTTTGGGAGTTTTGCTCAGACGCGTGTTTCCTCAAGTTCAAGAATCAAGATCTAGGATACCTGCAGACAGGTGCCTGTTTGTGTGGAGACAGTCTGTTTGAAACTGTGTTCCTCAGCGCCCGCTCTTTCTCCCCGTCGCTCCACACGCCTGGGAGTCCCTTTCTTTCTCTCCACAAGCACGTGTGTTGACTTCGTCGCACATGTGCATCTGCACAAGCGTTGAGCTCAGCAGAGCGTGTCTCTTGACACTTGATGTGCGTTGGCTGTGTCTGCCTGCTCCAGTGAAGAGAGAAACGGGAAATCATCTTGGTAGAGGCAACAAAGCAAAAGCGAGGCAGGATTGACATCTGCTCAACAGAGACGGATTCCCTGCGCTGACACAGTTCACAGTTACACGAGAAGCAATCTGAGCGGTCCGTCGACCGGAGACGTGTTTCCCAAGAGGTCGTTTAGCGAGTGAACAGCAGTGTGCGCGACTTTCAGGAGTGTGCCTGGAAAGTGCCAGAATCACCAGGAGCATCTGTGCAAAAGCTGCTGCCTCTGTGACCGCATTGAGGCACGTTCGCGTGTCTGCGAGTATATAGACGGCTCTTTCGCGTTCACTCCGAGGGAAACGGTCCGCTATTGCTTCTGTGCGCACAGACGCGATTCCCTTGTCTCTTGCGAACACAGGGAACTCTGTGCATCCAAATCTACAGGCTAAGGACGCGTCTGCATATGTTTTGGTGAACAATCGAGTGTGCGTGTTCTGACAGCTGCCTCTATGCAGACGTCTCCACAGAGCCACTTCTGAATGCCCCGCAGCCCAGGACTGAATGGATACACTAACAAGTGCACCGGTGTGAGCAACCACATATGCAGAAGGACGTCTTTCATCTCACAGAAGCGCGAACGTCTTGGCGTTCAAGCACATGGCAGAAACAAGGTGTGAACAGATGAGCTGCTGCTATTTTCTCCGTTCGGCATGCTTCGTTGTAGCTCTCTTGCCGGTCGCCGGCTTAGCGGCTTGCTTTGCGCGACTAGCTCTGGGGAGAGAAGGAGATAGCGCCGGAAACCTCGCCTTTTGCCTTCTTCGGCGCTGGAACCTGGTTGCTGCGCCTTCTCTTTGTCCATGTGCACACACACGATTCCTCAGCGAAAACCATGCAGAAACCTTTCCACGAGCACCCAGGGATGTGCACCCAGCACCACGTGCACGCACACGCAGCTAGAGAAAAGCACCTACCTTTTCACACACTGATGCCTAAGCAAACGCGTGGCCACACACACGCACACATCCGCAAGCGCGCCTACTCCCATCTATTGAGGGAAAGACGGACGAGCTCTTTGGTTGCTCTTCACAGGCTTGTCCCTGATCTATAGCTGAGGGCAAACACTTGTGTGCTTGTGGGAGAGCCTGTGTCTTTCCTGGAAGCGTTTGGGAGTTTTGCTCAGACGCGTGTTTCCTCAAGTTCAAGAATCAAGATCTAGGATACCTGCAGACAGGTGCCTGTTTGTGTGGAGACAGTCTGTTTGAAACTGTGTTCCTCAGCGCCCGCTCTTTCTCCCCGTCGCTCCACACGCCTGGGAGTCCCTTTCTTTCTCTCCACAAGCACGTGTGTTGACTTCGTCGCACATGTGCATCTGCACAAGCGTTGAGCTCAGCAGAGCGTGTCTCTTGACACTTGATGTGCGTTGGCTGTGTCTGCCTGCTCCAGTGAAGAGAGAAACGGGAAATCATCTTGGTAGAGGCAACAAAGCAAAAGCGAGGCAGGATTGACATCTGCTCAACAGAGACGGATTCCCTGCGCTGACACAGTTCACAGTTACACGAGAAGCAATCTGAGCGGTCCGTCGACCGGAGACGTGTTTCCCAAGAGGTCGTTTAGCGAGTGAACAGCAGTGTGCGCGACTTTCAGGAGTGTGCCTGGAAAGTGCCAGAATCACCAGGAGCATCTGTGCAAAAGCTGCTGCCTCTGTGACCGCATTGAGGCACGTTCGCGTGTCTGCGAGTATATAGACGGCTCTTTCGCGTTCACTCCGAGGGAAACGGTCCGCTATTGCTTCTGTGCGCACAGACGCGATTCCCTTGTCTCTTGCGAACACAGGGAACTCTGTGCATCCAAATCTACAGGCTAAGGACGCGTCTGCATATGTTTTGGTGAACAATCGAGTGTGCGTGTTCTGACAGCTGCCTCTATGCAGACGTCTCCACAGAGCCACTTCTGAATGCCCCGCAGCCCAGGACTGAATGGATACACTAACAAGTGCACCGGTGTGAGCAACCACATATGCAGAAGGACGTCTTTCATCTCACAGAAGCGCGAACGTCTTGGCGTTCAAGCACATGGCAGAAACAAGGTGTGAACAGATGAGCTGCTGCTATTTTCTCCGTTCGGCATGCTTCGTTGTAGCTCTCTTGCCGGTCGCCGGCTTAGCGGCTTGCTTTGCGCGACTAGCTCTGGGGAGAGAAGGAGATAGCGCCGGAAACCTCGCCTTTTGCCTTCTTCGGCGCTGGAACCTGGTTGCTGCGCCTTCTCTTTGTCCATGTGCACACACACGATTCCTCAGCGAAAACCATGCAGAAACCTTTCCACGAGCACCCAGGGATGTGCACCCAGCACCACGTGCACGCACACGCAGCTAGAGAAAAGCACCTACCTTTTCACACACTGATGCCTAAGCAAACGCGTGGCCACACACACGCACACATCCGCAAGCGCGCCTACTCCCATCTATTGAGGGAAAGACGGACGAGCTCTTTGGTTGCTCTTCACAGGCTTGTCCCTGATCTATAGCTGAGGGCAAACACTTGTGTGCTTGTGGGAGAGCCTGTGTCTTTCCTGGAAGCGTTTGGGAGTTTTGCTCAGACGCGTGTTTCCTCAAGTTCAAGAATCAAGATCTAGGATACCTGCAGACAGGTGCCTGTTTGTGTGGAGACAGTCTGTTTGAAACTGTGTTCCTCAGCGCCCGCTCTTTCTCCCCGTCGCTCCACACGCCTGGGAGTCCCTTTCTTTCTCTCCACAAGCACGTGTGTTGACTTCGTCGCACATGTGCATCTGCACAAGCGTTGAGCTCAGCAGAGCGTGTCTCTTGACACTTGATGTGCGTTGGCTGTGTCTGCCTGCTCCAGTGAAGAGAGAAACGGGAAATCATCTTGGTAGAGGCAACAAAGCAAAAGCGAGGCAGGATTGACATCTGCTCAACAGAGACGGATTCCCTGCGCTGACACAGTTCACAGTTACACGAGAAGCAATCTGAGCGGTCCGTCGACCGGAGACGTGTTTCCCAAGAGGTCGTTTAGCGAGTGAACAGCAGTGTGCGCGACTTTCAGGAGTGTGCCTGGAAAGTGCCAGAATCACCAGGAGCATCTGTGCAAAAGCTGCTGCCTCTGTGACCGCATTGAGGCACGTTCGCGTGTCTGCGAGTATATAGACGGCTCTTTCGCGTTCACTCCGAGGGAAACGGTCCGCTATTGCTTCTGTGCGCACAGACGCGATTCCCTTGTCTCTTGCGAACACAGGGAACTCTGTGCATCCAAATCTACAGGCTAAGGACGCGTCTGCATATGTTTTGGTGAACAATCGAGTGTGCGTGTTCTGACAGCTGCCTCTATGCAGACGTCTCCACAGAGCCACTTCTGAATGCCCCGCAGCCCAGGACTGAATGGATACACTAACAAGTGCACCGGTGTGAGCAACCACATATGCAGAAGGACGTCTTTCATCTCACAGAAGCGCGAACGTCTTGGCGTTCAAGCACATGGCAGAAACAAGGTGTGAACAGATGAGCTGCTGCTATTTTCTCCGTTCGGCATGCTTCGTTGTAGCTCTCTTGCCGGTCGCCGGCTTAGCGGCTTGCTTTGCGCGACTAGCTCTGGGGAGAGAAGGAGATAGCGCCGGAAACCTCGCCTTTTGCCTTCTTCGGCGCTGGAACCTGGTTGCTGCGCCTTCTCTTTGTCCATGTGCACACACACGATTCCTCAGCGAAAACCATGCAGAAACCTTTCCACGAGCACCCAGGGATGTGCACCCAGCACCACGTGCACGCACACGCAGCTAGAGAAAAGCACCTACCTTTTCACACACTGATGCCTAAGCAAACGCGTGGCCACACACACGCACACATCCGCAAGCGCGCCTACTCCCATCTATTGAGGGAAAGACGGACGAGCTCTTTGGTTGCTCTTCACAGGCTTGTCCCTGATCTATAGCTGAGGGCAAACACTTGTGTGCTTGTGGGAGAGCCTGTGTCTTTCCTGGAAGCGTTTGGGAGTTTTGCTCAGACGCGTGTTTCCTCAAGTTCAAGAATCAAGATCTAGGATACCTGCAGACAGGTGCCTGTTTGTGTGGAGACAGTCTGTTTGAAACTGTGTTCCTCAGCGCCCGCTCTTTCTCCCCGTCGCTCCACACGCCTGGGAGTCCCTTTCTTTCTCTCCACAAGCACGTGTGTTGACTTCGTCGCACATGTGCATCTGCACAAGCGTTGAGCTCAGCAGAGCGTGTCTCTTGACACTTGATGTGCGTTGGCTGTGTCTGCCTGCTCCAGTGAAGAGAGAAACGGGAAATCATCTTGGTAGAGGCAACAAAGCAAAAGCGAGGCAGGATTGACATCTGCTCAACAGAGACGGATTCCCTGCGCTGACACAGTTCACAGTTACACGAGAAGCAATCTGAGCGGTCCGTCGACCGGAGACGTGTTTCCCAAGAGGTCGTTTAGCGAGTGAACAGCAGTGTGCGCGACTTTCAGGAGTGTGCCTGGAAAGTGCCAGAATCACCAGGAGCATCTGTGCAAAAGCTGCTGCCTCTGTGACCGCATTGAGGCACGTTCGCGTGTCTGCGAGTATATAGACGGCTCTTTCGCGTTCACTCCGAGGGAAACGGTCCGCTATTGCTTCTGTGCGCACAGACGCGATTCCCTTGTCTCTTGCGAACACAGGGAACTCTGTGCATCCAAATCTACAGGCTAAGGACGCGTCTGCATATGTTTTGGTGAACAATCGAGTGTGCGTGTTCTGACAGCTGCCTCTATGCAGACGTCTCCACAGAGCCACTTCTGAATGCCCCGCAGCCCAGGACTGAATGGATACACTAACAAGTGCACCGGTGTGAGCAACCACATATGCAGAAGGACGTCTTTCATCTCACAGAAGCGCGAACGTCTTGGCGTTCAAGCACATGGCAGAAACAAGGTGTGAACAGATGAGCTGCTGCTATTTTCTCCGTTCGGCATGCTTCGTTGTAGCTCTCTTGCCGGTCGCCGGCTTAGCGGCTTGCTTTGCGCGACTAGCTCTGGGGAGAGAAGGAGATAGCGCCGGAAACCTCGCCTTTTGCCTTCTTCGGCGCTGGAACCTGGTTGCTGCGCCTTCTCTTTGTCCATGTGCACACACACGATTCCTCAGCGAAAACCATGCAGAAACCTTTCCACGAGCACCCAGGGATGTGCACCCAGCACCACGTGCACGCACACGCAGCTAGAGAAAAGCACCTACCTTTTCACACACTGATGCCTAAGCAAACGCGTGGCCACACACACGCACGCATCCGCAAGCGCGCCTACTCCCATCTATTGAGGGAAAGACGGACGAGCTCTTTGGTTGCTCTTCACAGGCTTGTCCCTGATCTATAGCTGAGGGCAAACACTTGTGTGCTTGTGGGAGAGCCTGTGTCTTTCCTGGAAGCGTTTGGGAGTTTTGCTCAGACGCGTGTTTCCTCAAGTTCAAGAATCAAGATCTAGGATACCTGCAGACAGGTGCCTGTTTGTGTGGAGACAGTCTGTTTGAAACTGTGTTCCTCAGCGCCCGCTCTTTCTCCCCGTCGCTCCACACGCCTGGGAGTCCCTTTCTTTCTCTCCACAAGCACGTGTGTTGACTTCGTCGCACATGTGCATCTGCACAAGCGTTGAGCTCAGCAGAGCGTGTCTCTTGACACTTGATGTGCGTTGGCTGTGTCTGCCTGCTCCAGTGAAGAGAGAAACGGGAAATCATCTTGGTAGAGGCAACAAAGCAAAAGCGAGGCAGGATTGACATCTGCTCAACAGAGACGGATTCCCTGCGCTGACACAGTTCACAGTTACACGAGAAGCAATCTGAGCGGTCCGTCGACCGGAGACGTGTTTCCCAAGAGGTCGTTTAGCGAGTGAACAGCAGTGTGCGCGACTTTCAGGAGTGTGCCTGGAAAGTGCCAGAATCACCAGGAGCATCTGTGCAAAAGCTGCTGCCTCTGTGACCGCATTGAGGCACGTTCGCGTGTCTGCGAGTATATAGACGGCTCTTTCGCGTTCACTCCGAGGGAAACGGTCCGCTATTGCTTCTGTGCGCACAGACGCGATTCCCTTGTCTCTTGCGAACACAGGGAACTCTGTGCATCCAAATCTACAGGCTAAGGACGCGTCTGCATATGTTTTGGTGAACAATCGAGTGTGCGTGTTCTGACAGCTGCCTCTATGCAGACGTCTCCACAGAGCCACTTCTGAATGCCCCGCAGCCCAGGACTGAATGGATACACTAACAAGTGCACCGGTGTGAGCAACCACATATGCAGAAGGACGTCTTTCATCTCACAGAAGCGCGAACGTCTTGGCGTTCAAGCACATGGCAGAAACAAGGTGTGAACAGATGAGCTGCTGCTATTTTCTCCGTTCGGCATGCTTCGTTGTAGCTCTCTTGCCGGTCGCCGGCTTAGCGGCTTGCTTTGCGCGACTAGCTCTGGGGAGAGAAGGAGATAGCGCCGGAAACCTCGCCTTTTGCCTTCTTCGGCGCTGGAACCTGGTTGCTGCGCCTTCTCTTTGTCCATGTGCACACACACGATTCCTCAGCGAAAACCATGCAGAAACCTTTCCACGAGCACCCAGGGATGTGCACCCAGCACCACGTGCACGCACACGCAGCTAGAGAAAAGCACCTACCTTTTCACACACTGATGCCTAAGCAAACGCGTGGCCACACACACGCACACATCCGCAAGCGCGCCTACTCCCATCTATTGAGGGAAAGACGGACGAGCTCTTTGGTTGCTCTTCACAGGCTTGTCCCTGATCTATAGCTGAGGGCAAACACTTGTGTGCTTGTGGGAGAGCCTGTGTCTTTCCTGGAAGCGTTTGGGAGTTTTGCTCAGACGCGTGTTTCCTCAAGTTCAAGAATCAAGATCTAGGATACCTGCAGACAGGTGCCTGTTTGTGTGGAGACAGTCTGTTTGAAACTGTGTTCCTCAGCGCCCGCTCTTTCTCCCCGTCGCTCCACACGCCTGGGAGTCCCTTTCTTTCTCTCCACAAGCACGTGTGTTGACTTCGTCGCACATGTGCATCTGCACAAGCGTTGAGCTCAGCAGAGCGTGTCTCTTGACACTTGATGTGCGTTGGCTGTGTCTGCCTGCTCCAGTGAAGAGAGAAACGGGAAATCATCTTGGTAGAGGCAACAAAGCAAAAGCGAGGCAGGATTGACATCTGCTCAACAGAGACGGATTCCCTGCGCTGACACAGTTCACAGTTACACGAGAAGCAATCTGAGCGGTCCGTCGACCGGAGACGTGTTTCCCAAGAGGTCGTTTAGCGAGTGAACAGCAGTGTGCGCGACTTTCAGGAGTGTGCCTGGAAAGTGCCAGAATCACCAGGAGCATCTGTGCAAAAGCTGCTGCCTCTGTGACCGCATTGAGGCACGTTCGCGTGTCTGCGAGTATATAGACGGCTCTTTCGCGTTCACTCCGAGGGAAACGGTCCGCTATTGCTTCTGTGCGCACAGACGCGATTCCCTTGTCTCTTGCGAACACAGGGAACTCTGTGCATCCAAATCTACAGGCTAAGGACGCGTCTGCATATGTTTTGGTGAACAATCGAGTGTGCGTGTTCTGACAGCTGCCTCTATGCAGACGTCTCCACAGAGCCACTTCTGAATGCCCCGCAGCCCAGGACTGAATGGATACACTAACAAGTGCACCGGTGTGAGCAACCACATATGCAGAAGGACGTCTTTCATCTCACAGAAGCGCGAACGTCTTGGCGTTCAAGCACATGGCAGAAACAAGGTGTGAACAGATGAGCTGCTGCTATTTTCTCCGTTCGGCATGCTTCGTTGTAGCTCTCTTGCCGGTCGCCGGCTTAGCGGCTTGCTTTGCGCGACTAGCTCTGGGGAGAGAAGGAGATAGCGCCGGAAACCTCGCCTTTTGCCTTCTTCGGCGCTGGAACCTGGTTGCTGCGCCTTCTCTTTGTCCATGTGCACACACACGATTCCTCAGCGAAAACCATGCAGAAACCTTTCCACGAGCACCCAGGGATGTGCACCCAGCACCACGTGCACGCACACGCAGCTAGAGAAAAGCACCTACCTTTTCACACACTGATGCCTAAGCAAACGCGTGGCCACACACACGCACACATCCGCAAGCGCGCCTACTCCCATCTATTGAGGGAAAGACGGACGAGCTCTTTGGTTGCTCTTCACAGGCTTGTCCCTGATCTATAGCTGAGGGCAAACACTTGTGTGCTTGTGGGAGAGCCTGTGTCTTTCCTGGAAGCGTTTGGGAGTTTTGCTCAGACGCGTGTTTCCTCACGTTCAAGAATCAAGATCTAGGATACCTGCAGACAGGTGCCTGTTTGTGTGGAGACAGTCTGTTTGAAACTGTGTTCCTCAGCGCCCGCTCTTTCTCCCCGTCGCTCCACACGCCTGGGAGTCCCTTTCTTTCTCTCCACAAGCACGTGTGTTGACTTCGTCGCACATGTGCATCTGCACAAGCGTTGAGCTCAGCAGAGCGTGTCTCTTGACACTTGATGTGCGTTGGCTGTGTCTGCCTGCTCCAGTGAAGAGAGAAACGGGAAATCATCTTGGTAGAGGCAACAAAGCAAAAGCGAGGCAGGATTGACATCTGCTCAACAGAGACGGATTCCCTGCGCTGACACAGTTCACAGTTACACGAGAAGCAATCTGAGCGGTCCGTCGACCGGAGACGTGTTTCCCAAGAGGTCGTTTAGCGAGTGAACAGCAGTGTGCGCGACTTTCAGGAGTGTGCCTGGAAAGTGCCAGAATCACCAGGAGCATCTGTGCAAAAGCTGCTGCCTCTGTGACCGCATTGAGGCACGTTCGCGTGTCTGCGAGTATATAGACGGCTCTTTCGCGTTCACTCCGAGGGAAACGGTCCGCTATTGCTTCTGTGCGCACAGACGCGATTCCCTTGTCTCTTGCGAACACAGGGAACTCTGTGCATCCAAATCTACAGGCTAAGGACGCGTCTGCATATGTTTTGGTGAACAATCGAGTGTGCGTGTTCTGACAGCTGCCTCTATGCAGACGTCTCCACAGAGCCACTTCTGAATGCCCCGCAGCCCAGGACTGAATGGATACACTAACAAGTGCACCGGTGTGAGCAACCACATATGCAGAAGGACGTCTTTCATCTCACAGAAGCGCGAACGTCTTGGCGTTCAAGCACATGGCAGAAACAAGGTGTGAACAGATGAGCTGCTGCTATTTTCTCCGTTCGGCATGCTTCGTTGTAGCTCTCTTGCCGGTCGCCGGCTTAGCGGCTTGCTTTGCGCGACTAGCTCTGGGGAGAGAAGGAGATAGCGCCGGAAACCTCGCCTTTTGCCTTCTTCGGCGCTGGAACCTGGTTGCTGCGCCTTCTCTTTGTCCATGTGCACACACACGATTCCTCAGCGAAAACCATGCAGAAACCTTTCCACGAGCACCCAGGGATGTGCACCCAGCACCACGTGCACGCACACGCAGCTAGAGAAAAGCACCTACCTTTTCACACACTGATGCCTAAGCAAACGCGTGGCCACACACACGCACACATCCGCAAGCGCGCCTACTCCCATCTATTGAGGGAAAGACGGACGAGCTCTTTGGTTGCTCTTCACAGGCTTGTCCCTGATCTATAGCTGAGGGCAAACACTTGTGTGCTTGTGGGAGAGCCTGTGTCTTTCCTGGAAGCGTTTGGGAGTTTTGCTCAGACGCGTGTTTCCTCACGTTCAAGAATCAAGATCTAGGATACCTGCAGACAGGTGCCTGTTTGTGTGGAGACAGTCTGTTTGAAACTGTGTTCCTCAGCGCCCGCTCTTTCTCCCCGTCGCTCCACACGCCTGGGAGTCCCTTTCTTTCTCTCCACAAGCACGTGTGTTGACTTCGTCGCACATGTGCATCTGCACAAGCGTTGAGCTCAGCAGAGCGTGTCTCTTGACACTTGATGTGCGTTGGCTGTGTCTGCCTGCTCCAGTGAAGAGAGAAACGGGAAATCATCTTGGTAGAGGCAACAAAGCAAAAGCGAGGCAGGATTGACATCTGCTCAACAGAGACGGATTCCCTGCGCTGACACAGTTCACAGTTACACGAGAAGCAATCTGAGCGGTCCGTCGACCGGAGACGTGTTTCCCAAGAGGTCGTTTAGCGAGTGAACAGCAGTGTGCGCGACTTTCAGGAGTGTGCCTGGAAAGTGCCAGAATCACCAGGAGCATCTGTGCAAAAGCTGCTGCCTCTGTGACCGCATTGAGGCACGTTCGCGTGTCTGCGAGTATATAGACGGCTCTTTCGCGTTCACTCCGAGGGAAACGGTCCGCTATTGCTTCTGTGCGCACAGACGCGATTCCCTTGTCTCTTGCGAACACAGGGAACTCTGTGCATCCAAATCTACAGGCTAAGGACGCGTCTGCATATGTTTTGGTGAACAATCGAGTGTGCGTGTTCTGACAGCTGCCTCTATGCAGACGTCTCCACAGAGCCACTTCTGAATGCCCCGCAGCCCAGGACTGAATGGATACACTAACAAGTGCACCGGTGTGAGCAACCACATATGCAGAAGGACGTCTTTCATCTCACAGAAGCGCGAACGTCTTGGCGTTCAAGCACATGGCAGAAACAAGGTGTGAACAGATGAGCTGCTGCTATTTTCTCCGTTCGGCATGCTTCGTTGTAGCTCTCTTGCCGGTCGCCGGCTTAGCGGCTTGCTTTGCGCGACTAGCTCTGGGGAGAGAAGGAGATAGCGCCGGAAACCTCGCCTTTTGCCTTCTTCGGCGCTGGAACCTGGTTGCTGCGCCTTCTCTTTGTCCATGTGCACACACACGATTCCTCAGCGAAAACCATGCAGAAACCTTTCCACGAGCACCCAGGGATGTGCACCCAGCACCACGTGCACGCACACGCAGCTAGAGAAAAGCACCTACCTTTTCACACACTGATGCCTAAGCAAACGCGTGGCCACACACACGCACACATCCGCAAGCGCGCCTACTCCCATCTATTGAGGGAAAGACGGACGAGCTCTTTGGTTGCTCTTCACAGGCTTGTCCCTGATCTATAGCTGAGGGCAAACACTTGTGTGCTTGTGGGAGAGCCTGTGTCTTTCCTGGAAGCGTTTGGGAGTTTTGCTCAGACGCGTGTTTCCTCACGTTCAAGAATCAAGATCTAGGATACCTGCAGACAGGTGCCTGTTTGTGTGGAGACAGTCTGTTTGAAACTGTGTTCCTCAGCGCCCGCTCTTTCTCCCCGTCGCTCCACACGCCTGGGAGTCCCTTTCTTTCTCTCCACAAGCACGTGTGTTGACTTCGTCGCACATGTGCATCTGCACAAGCGTTGAGCTCAGCAGAGCGTGTCTCTTGACACTTGATGTGCGTTGGCTGTGTCTGCCTGCTCCAGTGAAGAGAGAAACGGGAAATCATCTTGGTAGAGGCAACAAAGCAAAAGCGAGGCAGGATTGACATCTGCTCAACAGAGACGGATTCCCTGCGCTGACACAGTTCACAGTTACACGAGAAGCAATCTGAGCGGTCCGTCGACCGGAGACGTGTTTCCCAAGAGGTCGTTTAGCGAGTGAACAGCAGTGTGCGCGACTTTCAGGAGTGTGCCTGGAAAGTGCCAGAATCACCAGGAGCATCTGTGCAAAAGCTGCTGCCTCTGTGACCGCATTGAGGCACGTTCGCGTGTCTGCGAGTATATAGACGGCTCTTTCGCGTTCACTCCGAGGGAAACGGTCCGCTATTGCTTCTGTGCGCACAGACGCGATTCCCTTGTCTCTTGCGAACACAGGGAACTCTGTGCATCCAAATCTACAGGCTAAGGACGCGTCTGCATATGTTTTGGTGAACAATCGAGTGTGCGTGTTCTGACAGCTGCCTCTATGCAGACGTCTCCACAGAGCCACTTCTGAATGCCCCGCAGCCCAGGACTGAATGGATACACTAACAAGTGCACCGGTGTGAGCAACCACATATGCAGAAGGACGTCTTTCATCTCACAGAAGCGCGAACGTCTTGGCGTTCAAGCACATGGCAGAAACAAGGTGTGAACAGATGAGCTGCTGCTATTTTCTCCGTTCGGCATGCTTCGTTGTAGCTCTCTTGCCGGTCGCCGGCTTAGCGGCTTGCTTTGCGCGACTAGCTCTGGGGAGAGAAGGAGATAGCGCCGGAAACCTCGCCTTTTGCCTTCTTCGGCGCTGGAACCTGGTTGCTGCGCCTTCTCTTTGTCCATGTGCACACACACGATTCCTCAGCGAAAACCATGCAGAAACCTTTCCACGAGCACCCAGGGATGTGCACCCAGCACCACGTGCACGCACACGCAGCTAGAGAAAAGCACCTACCTTTTCACACACTGATGCCTAAGCAAACGCGTGGCCACACACACGCACACATCCGCAAGCGCGCCTACTCCCATCTATTGAGGGAAAGACGGACGAGCTCTTTGGTTGCTCTTCACAGGCTTGTCCCTGATCTATAGCTGAGGGCAAACACTTGTGTGCTTGTGGGAGAGCCTGTGTCTTTCCTGGAAGCGTTTGGGAGTTTTGCTCAGACGCGTGTTTCCTCACGTTCAAGAATCAAGATCTAGGATACCTGCAGACAGGTGCCTGTTTGTGTGGAGACAGTCTGTTTGAAACTGTGTTCCTCAGCGCCCGCTCTTTCTCCCCGTCGCTCCACACGCCTGGGAGTCCCTTTCTTTCTCTCCACAAGCACGTGTGTTGACTTCGTCGCACATGTGCATCTGCACAAGCGTTGAGCTCAGCAGAGCGTGTCTCTTGACACTTGATGTGCGTTGGCTGTGTCTGCCTGCTCCAGTGAAGAGAGAAACGGGAAATCATCTTGGTAGAGGCAACAAAGCAAAAGCGAGGCAGGATTGACATCTGCTCAACAGAGACGGATTCCCTGCGCTGACACAGTTCACAGTTACACGAGAAGCAATCTGAGCGGTCCGTCGACCGGAGACGTGTTTCCCAAGAGGTCGTTTAGCGAGTGAACAGCAGTGTGCGCGACTTTCAGGAGTGTGCCTGGAAAGTGCCAGAATCACCAGGAGCATCTGTGCAAAAGCTGCTGCCTCTGTGACCGCATTGAGGCACGTTCGCGTGTCTGCGAGTATATAGACGGCTCTTTCGCGTTCACTCCGAGGGAAACGGTCCGCTATTGCTTCTGTGCGCACAGACGCGATTCCCTTGTCTCTTGCGAACACAGGGAACTCTGTGCATCCAAATCTACAGGCTAAGGACGCGTCTGCATATGTTTTGGTGAACAATCGAGTGTGCGTGTTCTGACAGCTGCCTCTATGCAGACGTCTCCACAGAGCCACTTCTGAATGCCCCGCAGCCCAGGACTGAATGGATACACTAACAAGTGCACCGGTGTGAGCAACCACATATGCAGAAGGACGTCTTTCATCTCACAGAAGCGCGAACGTCTTGGCGTTCAAGCACATGGCAGAAACAAGGTGTGAACAGATGAGCTGCTGCTATTTTCTCCGTTCGGCATGCTTCGTTGTAGCTCTCTTGCCGGTCGCCGGCTTAGCGGCTTGCTTTGCGCGACTAGCTCTGGGGAGAGAAGGAGATAGCGCCGGAAACCTCGCCTTTTGCCTTCTTCGGCGCTGGAACCTGGTTGCTGCGCCTTCTCTTTGTCCATGTGCACACACACGATTCCTCAGCGAAAACCATGCAGAAACCTTTCCACGAGCACCCAGGGATGTGCACCCAGCACCACGTGCACGCACACGCAGCTAGAGAAAAGCACCTACCTTTTCACACACTGATGCCTAAGCAAACGCGTGGCCACACACACGCACACATCCGCAAGCGCGCCTACTCCCATCTATTGAGGGAAAGACGGACGAGCTCTTTGGTTGCTCTTCACAGGCTTGTCCCTGATCTATAGCTGAGGGCAAACACTTGTGTGCTTGTGGGAGAGCCTGTGTCTTTCCTGGAAGCGTTTGGGAGTTTTGCTCAGACGCGTGTTTCCTCAAGTTCAAGAATCAAGATCTAGGATACCTGCAGACAGGTGCCTGTTTGTGTGGAGACAGTCTGTTTGAAACTGTGTTCCTCAGCGCCCGCTCTTTCTCCCCGTCGCTCCACACGCCTGGGAGTCCCTTTCTTTCTCTCCACAAGCACGTGTGTTGACTTCGTCGCACATGTGCATCTGCACAAGCGTTGAGCTCAGCAGAGCGTGTCTCTTGACACTTGATGTGCGTTGGCTGTGTCTGCCTGCTCCAGTGAAGAGAGAAACGGGAAATCATCTTGGTAGAGGCAACAAAGCAAAAGCGAGGCAGGATTGACATCTGCTCAACAGAGACGGATTCCCTGCGCTGACACAGTTCACAGTTACACGAGAAGCAATCTGAGCGGTCCGTCGACCGGAGACGTGTTTCCCAAGAGGTCGTTTAGCGAGTGAACAGCAGTGTGCGCGACTTTCAGGAGTGTGCCTGGAAAGTGCCAGAATCACCAGGAGCATCTGTGCAAAAGCTGCTGCCTCTGTGACCGCATTGAGGCACGTTCGCGTGTCTGCGAGTATATAGACGGCTCTTTCGCGTTCACTCCGAGGGAAACGGTCCGCTATTGCTTCTGTGCGCACAGACGCGATTCCCTTGTCTCTTGCGAACACAGGGAACTCTGTGCATCCAAATCTACAGGCTAAGGACGCGTCTGCATATGTTTTGGTGAACAATCGAGTGTGCGTGTTCTGACAGCTGCCTCTATGCAGACGTCTCCACAGAGCCACTTCTGAATGCCCCGCAGCCCAGGACTGAATGGATACACTAACAAGTGCACCGGTGTGAGCAACCACATATGCAGAAGGACGTCTTTCATCTCACAGAAGCGCGAACGTCTTGGCGTTCAAGCACATGGCAGAAACAAGGTGTGAACAGATGAGCTGCTGCTATTTTCTCCGTTCGGCATGCTTCGTTGTAGCTCTCTTGCCGGTCGCCGGCTTAGCGGCTTGCTTTGCGCGACTAGCTCTGGGGAGAGAAGGAGATAGCGCCGGAAACCTCGCCTTTTGCCTTCTTCGGCGCTGGAACCTGGTTGCTGCGCCTTCTCTTTGTCCATGTGCACACACACGATTCCTCAGCGAAAACCATGCAGAAACCTTTCCACGAGCACCCAGGGATGTGCACCCAGCACCACGTGCACGCACACGCAGCTAGAGAAAAGCACCTACCTTTTCACACACTGATGCCTAAGCAAACGCGTGGCCACACACACGCACACATCCGCAAGCGCGCCTACTCCCATCTATTGAGGGAAAGACGGACGAGCTCTTTGGTTGCTCTTCACAGGCTTGTCCCTGATCTATAGCTGAGGGCAAACACTTGTGTGCTTGTGGGAGAGCCTGTGTCTTTCCTGGAAGCGTTTGGGAGTTTTGCTCAGACGCGTGTTTCCTCAAGTTCAAGAATCAAGATCTAGGATACCTGCAGACAGGTGCCTGTTTGTGTGGAGACAGTCTGTTTGAAACTGTGTTCCTCAGCGCCCGCTCTTTCTCCCCGTCGCTCCACACGCCTGGGAGTCCCTTTCTTTCTCTCCACAAGCACGTGTGTTGACTTCGTCGCACATGTGCATCTGCACAAGCGTTGAGCTCAGCAGAGCGTGTCTCTTGACACTTGATGTGCGTTGGCTGTGTCTGCCTGCTCCAGTGAAGAGAGAAACGGGAAATCATCTTGGTAGAGGCAACAAAGCAAAAGCGAGGCAGGATTGACATCTGCTCAACAGAGACGGATTCCCTGCGCTGACACAGTTCACAGTTACACGAGAAGCAATCTGAGCGGTCCGTCGACCGGAGACGTGTTTCCCAAGAGGTCGTTTAGCGAGTGAACAGCAGTGTGCGCGACTTTCAGGAGTGTGCCTGGAAAGTGCCAGAATCACCAGGAGCATCTGTGCAAAAGCTGCTGCCTCTGTGACCGCATTGAGGCACGTTCGCGTGTCTGCGAGTATATAGACGGCTCTTTCGCGTTCACTCCGAGGGAAACGGTCCGCTATTGCTTCTGTGCGCACAGACGCGATTCCCTTGTCTCTTGCGAACACAGGGAACTCTGTGCATCCAAATCTACAGGCTAAGGACGCGTCTGCATATGTTTTGGTGAACAATCGAGTGTGCGTGTTCTGACAGCTGCCTCTATGCAGACGTCTCCACAGAGCCACTTCTGAATGCCCCGCAGCCCAGGACTGAATGGATACACTAACAAGTGCACCGGTGTGAGCAACCACATATGCAGAAGGACGTCTTTCATCTCACAGAAGCGCGAACGTCTTGGCGTTCAAGCACATGGCAGAAACAAGGTGTGAACAGATGAGCTGCTGCTATTTTCTCCGTTCGGCATGCTTCGTTGTAGCTCTCTTGCCGGTCGCCGGCTTAGCGGCTTGCTTTGCGCGACTAGCTCTGGGGAGAGAAGGAGATAGCGCCGGAAACCTCGCCTTTTGCCTTCTTCGGCGCTGGAACCTGGTTGCTGCGCCTTCTCTTTGTCCATGTGCACACACACGATTCCTCAGCGAAAACCATGCAGAAACCTTTCCACGAGCACCCAGGGATGTGCACCCAGCACCACGTGCACGCACACGCAGCTAGAGAAAAGCACCTACCTTTTCACACACTGATGCCTAAGCAAACGCGTGGCCACACACACGCACACATCCGCAAGCGCGCCTACTCCCATCTATTGAGGGAAAGACGGACGAGCTCTTTGGTTGCTCTTCACAGGCTTGTCCCTGATCTATAGCTGAGGGCAAACACTTGTGTGCTTGTGGGAGAGCCTGTGTCTTTCCTGGAAGCGTTTGGGAGTTTTGCTCAGACGCGTGTTTCCTCACGTTCAAGAATCAAGATCTAGGATACCTGCAGACAGGTGCCTGTTTGTGTGGAGACAGTCTGTTTGAAACTGTGTTCCTCAGCGCCCGCTCTTTCTCCCCGTCGCTCCACACGCCTGGGAGTCCCTTTCTTTCTCTCCACAAGCACGTGTGTTGACTTCGTCGCACATGTGCATCTGCACAAGCGTTGAGCTCAGCAGAGCGTGTCTCTTGACACTTGATGTGCGTTGGCTGTGTCTGCCTGCTCCAGTGAAGAGAGAAACGGGAAATCATCTTGGTAGAGGCAACAAAGCAAAAGCGAGGCAGGATTAACATCTGCTCAACAGAGACGGATTCCCTGCGCTGACACAGTTCACAGTTACACGAGAAGCAATCTGAGCGGTCCGTCGACCGGAGACGTGTTTCCCAAGAGGTCGTTTAGCGAGTGAACAGCAGTGTGCGCGACTTTCAGGAGTGTGCCTGGAAAGTGCCAGAATCACCAGGAGCATCTGTGCAAAAGCTGCTGCCTCTGTGACCGCATTGAGGCACGTTCGCGTGTCTGCGAGTATATAGACGGCTCTTTCGCGTTCACTCCGAGGGAAACGGTCCGCTATTGCTTCTGTGCGCACAGACGCGATTCCCTTGTCTCTTGCGAACACAGGGAACTCTGTGCATCCAAATCTACAGGCTAAGGACGCGTCTGCATATGTTTTGGTGAACAATCGAGTGTGCGTGTTCTGACAGCTGCCTCTATGCAGACGTCTCCACAGAGCCACTTCTGAATGCCCCGCAGCCCAGGACTGAATGGATACACTAACAAGTGCACCGGTGTGAGCAACCACATATGCAGAAGGACGTCTTTCATCTCACAGAAGCGCGAACGTCTTGGCGTTCAAGCACATGGCAGAAACAAGGTGTGAACAGATGAGCTGCTGCTATTTTCTCCGTTCGGCATGCTTCGTTGTAGCTCTCTTGCCGGTCGCCGGCTTAGCGGCTTGCTTTGCGCGACTAGCTCTGGGGAGAGAAGGAGATAGCGCCGGAAACCTCGCCTTTTGCCTTCTTCGGCGCTGGAACCTGGTTGCTGCGCCTTCTCTTTGTCCATGTGCACACACACGATTCCTCAGCGAAAACCATGCAGAAACCTTTCCACGAGCACCCAGGGATGTGCACCCAGCACCACGTGCACGCACACGCAGCTAGAGAAAAGCACCTACCTTTTCACACACTGATGCCTAAGCAAACGCGTGGCCACACACACGCACACATCCGCAAGCGCGCCTACTCCCATCTATTGAGGGAAAGACGGACGAGCTCTTTGGTTGCTCTTCACAGGCTTGTCCCTGATCTATAGCTGAGGGCAAACACTTGTGTGCTTGTGGGAGAGCCTGTGTCTTTCCTGGAAGCGTTTGGGAGTTTTGCTCAGACGCGTGTTTCCTCAAGTTCAAGAATCAAGATCTAGGATACCTGCAGACAGGTGCCTGTTTGTGTGGAGACAGTCTGTTTGAAACTGTGTTCCTCAGCGCCCGCTCTTTCTCCCCGTCGCTCCACACGCCTGGGAGTCCCTTTCTTTCTCTCCACAAGCACGTGTGTTGACTTCGTCGCACATGTGCATCTGCACAAGCGTTGAGCTCAGCAGAGCGTGTCTCTTGACACTTGATGTGCGTTGGCTGTGTCTGCCTGCTCCAGTGAAGAGAGAAACGGGAAATCATCTTGGTAGAGGCAACAAAGCAAAAGCGAGGCAGGATTGACATCTGCTCAACAGAGACGGATTCCCTGCGCTGACACAGTTCACAGTTACACGAGAAGCAATCTGAGCGGTCCGTCGACCGGAGACGTGTTTCCCAAGAGGTCGTTTAGCGAGTGAACAGCAGTGTGCGCGACTTTCAGGAGTGTGCCTGGAAAGTGCCAGAATCACCAGGAGCATCTGTGCAAAAGCTGCTGCCTCTGTGACCGCATTGAGGCACGTTCGCGTGTCTGCGAGTATATAGACGGCTCTTTCGCGTTCACTCCGAGGGAAACGGTCCGCTATTGCTTCTGTGCGCACAGACGCGATTCCCTTGTCTCTTGCGAACACAGGGAACTCTGTGCATCCAAATCTACAGGCTAAGGACGCGTCTGCATATGTTTTGGTGAACAATCGAGTGTGCGTGTTCTGACAGCTGCCTCTATGCAGACGTCTCCACAGAGCCACTTCTGAATGCCCCGCAGCCCAGGACTGAATGGATACACTAACAAGTGCACCGGTGTGAGCAACCACATATGCAGAAGGACGTCTTTCATCTCACAGAAGCGCGAACGTCTTGGCGTTCAAGCACATGGCAGAAACAAGGTGTGAACAGATGAGCTGCTGCTATTTTCTCCGTTCGGCATGCTTCGTTGTAGCTCTCTTGCCGGTCGCCGGCTTAGCGGCTTGCTTTGCGCGACTAGCTCTGGGGAGAGAAGGAGATAGCGCCGGAAACCTCGCCTTTTGCCTTCTTCGGCGCTGGAACCTGGTTGCTGCGCCTTCTCTTTGTCCATGTGCACACACACGATTCCTCAGCGAAAACCATGCAGAAACCTTTCCACGAGCACCCAGGGATGTGCACCCAGCACCACGTGCACGCACACGCAGCTAGAGAAAAGCACCTACCTTTTCACACACTGATGCCTAAGCAAACGCGTGGCCACACACACGCACACATCCGCAAGCGCGCCTACTCCCATCTATTGAGGGAAAGACGGACGAGCTCTTTGGTTGCTCTTCACAGGCTTGTCCCTGATCTATAGCTGAGGGCAAACACTTGTGTGCTTGTGGGAGAGCCTGTGTCTTTCCTGGAAGCGTTTGGGAGTTTTGCTCAGACGCGTGTTTCCTCAAGTTCAAGAATCAAGATCTAGGATACCTGCAGACAGGTGCCTGTTTGTGTGGAGACAGTCTGTTTGAAACTGTGTTCCTCAGCGCCCGCTCTTTCTCCCCGTCGCTCCACACGCCTGGGAGTCCCTTTCTTTCTCTCCACAAGCACGTGTGTTGACTTCGTCGCACATGTGCATCTGCACAAGCGTTGAGCTCAGCAGAGCGTGTCTCTTGACACTTGATGTGCGTTGGCTGTGTCTGCCTGCTCCAGTGAAGAGAGAAACGGGAAATCATCTTGGTAGAGGCAACAAAGCAAAAGCGAGGCAGGATTGACATCTGCTCAACAGAGACGGATTCCCTGCGCTGACACAGTTCACAGTTACACGAGAAGCAATCTGAGCGGTCCGTCGACCGGAGACGTGTTTCCCAAGAGGTCGTTTAGCGAGTGAACAGCAGTGTGCGCGACTTTCAGGAGTGTGCCTGGAAAGTGCCAGAATCACCAGGAGCATCTGTGCAAAAGCTGCTGCCTCTGTGACCGCATTGAGGCACGTTCGCGTGTCTGCGAGTATATAGACGGCTCTTTCGCGTTCACTCCGAGGGAAACGGTCCGCTATTGCTTCTGTGCGCACAGACGCGATTCCCTTGTCTCTTGCGAACACAGGGAACTCTGTGCATCCAAATCTACAGGCTAAGGACGCGTCTGCATATGTTTTGGTGAACAATCGAGTGTGCGTGTTCTGACAGCTGCCTCTATGCAGACGTCTCCACAGAGCCACTTCTGAATGCCCCGCAGCCCAGGACTGAATGGATACACTAACAAGTGCACCGGTGTGAGCAACCACATATGCAGAAGGACGTCTTTCATCTCACAGAAGCGCGAACGTCTTGGCGTTCAAGCACATGGCAGAAACAAGGTGTGAACAGATGAGCTGCTGCTATTTTCTCCGTTCGGCATGCTTCGTTGTAGCTCTCTTGCCGGTCGCCGGCTTAGCGGCTTGCTTTGCGCGACTAGCTCTGGGGAGAGAAGGAGATAGCGCCGGAAACCTCGCCTTTTGCCTTCTTCGGCGCTGGAACCTGGTTGCTGCGCCTTCTCTTTGTCCATGTGCACACACACGATTCCTCAGCGAAAACCATGCAGAAACCTTTCCACGAGCACCCAGGGATGTGCACCCAGCACCACGTGCACGCACACGCAGCTAGAGAAAAGCACCTACCTTTTCACACACTGATGCCTAAGCAAACGCGTGGCCACACACACGCACACATCCGCAAGCGCGCCTACTCCCATCTATTGAGGGAAAGACGGACGAGCTCTTTGGTTGCTCTTCACAGGCTTGTCCCTGATCTATAGCTGAGGGCAAACACTTGTGTGCTTGTGGGAGAGCCTGTGTCTTTCCTGGAAGCGTTTGGGAGTTTTGCTCAGACGCGTGTTTCCTCAAGTTCAAGAATCAAGATCTAGGATACCTGCAGACAGGTGCCTGTTTGTGTGGAGACAGTCTGTTTGAAACTGTGTTCCTCAGCGCCCGCTCTTTCTCCCCGTCGCTCCACACGCCTGGGAGTCCCTTTCTTTCTCTCCACAAGCACGTGTGTTGACTTCGTCGCACATGTGCATCTGCACAAGCGTTGAGCTCAGCAGAGCGTGTCTCTTGACACTTGATGTGCGTTGGCTGTGTCTGCCTGCTCCAGTGAAGAGAGAAACGGGAAATCATCTTGGTAGAGGCAACAAAGCAAAAGCGAGGCAGGATTGACATCTGCTCAACAGAGACGGATTCCCTGCGCTGACACAGTTCACAGTTACACGAGAAGCAATCTGAGCGGTCCGTCGACCGGAGACGTGTTTCCCAAGAGGTCGTTTAGCGAGTGAACAGCAGTGTGCGCGACTTTCAGGAGTGTGCCTGGAAAGTGCCAGAATCACCAGGAGCATCTGTGCAAAAGCTGCTGCCTCTGTGACCGCATTGAGGCACGTTCGCGTGTCTGCGAGTATATAGACGGCTCTTTCGCGTTCACTCCGAGGGAAACGGTCCGCTATTGCTTCTGTGCGCACAGACGCGATTCCCTTGTCTCTTGCGAACACAGGGAACTCTGTGCATCCAAATCTACAGGCTAAGGACGCGTCTGCATATGTTTTGGTGAACAATCGAGTGTGCGTGTTCTGACAGCTGCCTCTATGCAGACGTCTCCACAGAGCCACTTCTGAATGCCCCGCAGCCCAGGACTGAATGGATACACTAACAAGTGCACCGGTGTGAGCAACCACATATGCAGAAGGACGTCTTTCATCTCACAGAAGCGCGAACGTCTTGGCGTTCAAGCACATGGCAGAAACAAGGTGTGAACAGATGAGCTGCTGCTATTTTCTCCGTTCGGCATGCTTCGTTGTAGCTCTCTTGCCGGTCGCCGGCTTAGCGGCTTGCTTTGCGCGACTAGCTCTGGGGAGAGAAGGAGATAGCGCCGGAAACCTCGCCTTTTGCCTTCTTCGGCGCTGGAACCTGGTTGCTGCGCCTTCTCTTTGTCCATGTGCACACACACGATTCCTCAGCGAAAACCATGCAGAAACCTTTCCACGAGCACCCAGGGATGTGCACCCAGCACCACGTGCACGCACACGCAGCTAGAGAAAAGCACCTACCTTTTCACACACTGATGCCTAAGCAAACGCGTGGCCACACACACGCACACATCCGCAAGCGCGCCTACTCCCATCTATTGAGGGAAAGACGGACGAGCTCTTTGGTTGCTCTTCACAGGCTTGTCCCTGATCTATAGCTGAGGGCAAACACTTGTGTGCTTGTGGGAGAGCCTGTGTCTTTCCTGGAAGCGTTTGGGAGTTTTGCTCAGACGCGTGTTTCCTCAAGTTCAAGAATCAAGATCTAGGATACCTGCAGACAGGTGCCTGTTTGTGTGGAGACAGTCTGTTTGAAACTGTGTTCCTCAGCGCCCGCTCTTTCTCCCCGTCGCTCCACACGCCTGGGAGTCCCTTTCTTTCTCTCCACAAGCACGTGTGTTGACTTCGTCGCACATGTGCATCTGCACAAGCGTTGAGCTCAGCAGAGCGTGTCTCTTGACACTTGATGTGCGTTGGCTGTGTCTGCCTGCTCCAGTGAAGAGAGAAACGGGAAATCATCTTGGTAGAGGCAACAAAGCAAAAGCGAGGCAGGATTGACATCTGCTCAACAGAGACGGATTCCCTGCGCTGACACAGTTCACAGTTACACGAGAAGCAATCTGAGCGGTCCGTCGACCGGAGACGTGTTTCCCAAGAGGTCGTTTAGCGAGTGAACAGCAGTGTGCGCGACTTTCAGGAGTGTGCCTGGAAAGTGCCAGAATCACCAGGAGCATCTGTGCAAAAGCTGCTGCCTCTGTGACCGCATTGAGGCACGTTCGCGTGTCTGCGAGTATATAGACGGCTCTTTCGCGTTCACTCCGAGGGAAACGGTCCGCTATTGCTTCTGTGCGCACAGACGCGATTCCCTTGTCTCTTGCGAACACAGGGAACTCTGTGCATCCAAATCTACAGGCTAAGGACGCGTCTGCATATGTTTTGGTGAACAATCGAGTGTGCGTGTTCTGACAGCTGCCTCTATGCAGACGTCTCCACAGAGCCACTTCTGAATGCCCCGCAGCCCAGGACTGAATGGATACACTAACAAGTGCACCGGTGTGAGCAACCACATATGCAGAAGGACGTCTTTCATCTCACAGAAGCGCGAACGTCTTGGCGTTCAAGCACATGGCAGAAACAAGGTGTGAACAGATGAGCTGCTGCTATTTTCTCCGTTCGGCATGCTTCGTTGTAGCTCTCTTGCCGGTCGCCGGCTTAGCGGCTTGCTTTGCGCGACTAGCTCTGGGGAGAGAAGGAGATAGCGCCGGAAACCTCGCCTTTTGCCTTCTTCGGCGCTGGAACCTGGTTGCTGCGCCTTCTCTTTGTCCATGTGCACACACACGATTCCTCAGCGAAAACCATGCAGAAACCTTTCCACGAGCACCCAGGGATGTGCACCCAGCACCACGTGCACGCACACGCAGCTAGAGAAAAGCACCTACCTTTTCACACACTGATGCCTAAGCAAACGCGTGGCCACACACACGCACACATCCGCAAGCGCGCCTACTCCCATCTATTGAGGGAAAGACGGACGAGCTCTTTGGTTGCTCTTCACAGGCTTGTCCCTGATCTATAGCTGAGGGCAAACACTTGTGTGCTTGTGGGAGAGCCTGTGTCTTTCCTGGAAGCGTTTGGGAGTTTTGCTCAGACGCGTGTTTCCTCAAGTTCAAGAATCAAGATCTAGGATACCTGCAGACAGGTGCCTGTTTGTGTGGAGACAGTCTGTTTGAAACTGTGTTCCTCAGCGCCCGCTCTTTCTCCCCGTCGCTCCACACGCCTGGGAGTCCCTTTCTTTCTCTCCACAAGCACGTGTGTTGACTTCGTCGCACATGTGCATCTGCACAAGCGTTGAGCTCAGCAGAGCGTGTCTCTTGACACTTGATGTGCGTTGGCTGTGTCTGCCTGCTCCAGTGAAGAGAGAAACGGGAAATCATCTTGGTAGAGGCAACAAAGCAAAAGCGAGGCAGGATTGACATCTGCTCAACAGAGACGGATTCCCTGCGCTGACACAGTTCACAGTTACACGAGAAGCAATCTGAGCGGTCCGTCGACCGGAGACGTGTTTCCCAAGAGGTCGTTTAGCGAGTGAACAGCAGTGTGCGCGACTTTCAGGAGTGTGCCTGGAAAGTGCCAGAATCACCAGGAGCATCTGTGCAAAAGCTGCTGCCTCTGTGACCGCATTGAGGCACGTTCGCGTGTCTGCGAGTATATAGACGGCTCTTTCGCGTTCACTCCGAGGGAAACGGTCCGCTATTGCTTCTGTGCGCACAGACGCGATTCCCTTGTCTCTTGCGAACACAGGGAACTCTGTGCATCCAAATCTACAGGCTAAGGACGCGTCTGCATATGTTTTGGTGAACAATCGAGTGTGCGTGTTCTGACAGCTGCCTCTATGCAGACGTCTCCACAGAGCCACTTCTGAATGCCCCGCAGCCCAGGACTGAATGGATACACTAACAAGTGCACCGGTGTGAGCAACCACATATGCAGAAGGACGTCTTTCATCTCACAGAAGCGCGAACGTCTTGGCGTTCAAGCACATGGCAGAAACAAGGTGTGAACAGATGAGCTGCTGCTATTTTCTCCGTTCGGCATGCTTCGTTGTAGCTCTCTTGCCGGTCGCCGGCTTAGCGGCTTGCTTTGCGCGACTAGCTCTGGGGAGAGAAGGAGATAGCGCCGGAAACCTCGCCTTTTGCCTTCTTCGGCGCTGGAACCTGGTTGCTGCGCCTTCTCTTTGTCCATGTGCACACACACGATTCCTCAGCGAAAACCATGCAGAAACCTTTCCACGAGCACCCAGGGATGTGCACCCAGCACCACGTGCACGCACACGCAGCTAGAGAAAAGCACCTACCTTTTCACACACTGATGCCTAAGCAAACGCGTGGCCACACACACGCACACATCCGCAAGCGCGCCTACTCCCATCTATTGAGGGAAAGACGGACGAGCTCTTTGGTTGCTCTTCACAGGCTTGTCCCTGATCTATAGCTGAGGGCAAACACTTGTGTGCTTGTGGGAGAGCCTGTGTCTTTCCTGGAAGCGTTTGGGAGTTTTGCTCAGACGCGTGTTTCCTCAAGTTCAAGAATCAAGATCTAGGATACCTGCAGACAGGTGCCTGTTTGTGTGGAGACAGTCTGTTTGAAACTGTGTTCCTCAGCGCCCGCTCTTTCTCCCCGTCGCTCCACACGCCTGGGAGTCCCTTTCTTTCTCTCCACAAGCACGTGTGTTGACTTCGTCGCACATGTGCATCTGCACAAGCGTTGAGCTCAGCAGAGCGTGTCTCTTGACACTTGATGTGCGTTGGCTGTGTCTGCCTGCTCCAGTGAAGAGAGAAACGGGAAATCATCTTGGTAGAGGCAACAAAGCAAAAGCGAGGCAGGATTGACATCTGCTCAACAGAGACGGATTCCCTGCGCTGACACAGTTCACAGTTACACGAGAAGCAATCTGAGCGGTCCGTCGACCGGAGACGTGTTTCCCAAGAGGTCGTTTAGCGAGTGAACAGCAGTGTGCGCGACTTTCAGGAGTGTGCCTGGAAAGTGCCAGAATCACCAGGAGCATCTGTGCAAAAGCTGCTGCCTCTGTGACCGCATTGAGGCACGTTCGCGTGTCTGCGAGTATATAGACGGCTCTTTCGCGTTCACTCCGAGGGAAACGGTCCGCTATTGCTTCTGTGCGCACAGACGCGATTCCCTTGTCTCTTGCGAACACAGGGAACTCTGTGCATCCAAATCTACAGGCTAAGGACGCGTCTGCATATGTTTTGGTGAACAATCGAGTGTGCGTGTTCTGACAGCTGCCTCTATGCAGACGTCTCCACAGAGCCACTTCTGAATGCCCCGCAGCCCAGGACTGAATGGATACACTAACAAGTGCACCGGTGTGAGCAACCACATATGCAGAAGGACGTCTTTCATCTCACAGAAGCGCGAACGTCTTGGCGTTCAAGCACATGGCAGAAACAAGGTGTGAACAGATGAGCTGCTGCTATTTTCTCCGTTCGGCATGCTTCGTTGTAGCTCTCTTGCCGGTCGCCGGCTTAGCGGCTTGCTTTGCGCGACTAGCTCTGGGGAGAGAAGGAGATAGCGCCGGAAACCTCGCCTTTTGCCTTCTTCGGCGCTGGAACCTGGTTGCTGCGCCTTCTCTTTGTCCATGTGCACACACACGATTCCTCAGCGAAAACCATGCAGAAACCTTTCCACGAGCACCCAGGGATGTGCACCCAGCACCACGTGCACGCACACGCAGCTAGAGAAAAGCACCTACCTTTTCACACACTGATGCCTAAGCAAACGCGTGGCCACACACACGCACACATCCGCAAGCGCGCCTACTCCCATCTATTGAGGGAAAGACGGACGAGCTCTTTGGTTGCTCTTCACAGGCTTGTCCCTGATCTATAGCTGAGGGCAAACACTTGTGTGCTTGTGGGAGAGCCTGTGTCTTTCCTGGAAGCGTTTGGGAGTTTTGCTCAGACGCGTGTTTCCTCAAGTTCAAGAATCAAGATCTAGGATACCTGCAGACAGGTGCCTGTTTGTGTGGAGACAGTCTGTTTGAAACTGTGTTCCTCAGCGCCCGCTCTTTCTCCCCGTCGCTCCACACGCCTGGGAGTCCCTTTCTTTCTCTCCACAAGCACGTGTGTTGACTTCGTCGCACATGTGCATCTGCACAAGCGTTGAGCTCAGCAGAGCGTGTCTCTTGACACTTGATGTGCGTTGGCTGTGTCTGCCTGCTCCAGTGAAGAGAGAAACGGGAAATCATCTTGGTAGAGGCAACAAAGCAAAAGCGAGGCAGGATTGACATCTGCTCAACAGAGACGGATTCCCTGCGCTGACACAGTTCACAGTTACACGAGAAGCAATCTGAGCGGTCCGTCGACCGGAGACGTGTTTCCCAAGAGGTCGTTTAGCGAGTGAACAGCAGTGTGCGCGACTTTCAGGAGTGTGCCTGGAAAGTGCCAGAATCACCAGGAGCATCTGTGCAAAAGCTGCTGCCTCTGTGACCGCATTGAGGCACGTTCGCGTGTCTGCGAGTATATAGACGGCTCTTTCGCGTTCACTCCGAGGGAAACGGTCCGCTATTGCTTCTGTGCGCACAGACGCGATTCCCTTGTCTCTTGCGAACACAGGGAACTCTGTGCATCCAAATCTACAGGCTAAGGACGCGTCTGCATATGTTTTGGTGAACAATCGAGTGTGCGTGTTCTGACAGCTGCCTCTATGCAGACGTCTCCACAGAGCCACTTCTGAATGCCCCGCAGCCCAGGACTGAATGGATACACTAACAAGTGCACCGGTGTGAGCAACCACATATGCAGAAGGACGTCTTTCATCTCACAGAAGCGCGAACGTCTTGGCGTTCAAGCACATGGCAGAAACAAGGTGTGAACAGATGAGCTGCTGCTATTTTCTCCGTTCGGCATGCTTCGTTGTAGCTCTCTTGCCGGTCGCCGGCTTAGCGGCTTGCTTTGCGCGACTAGCTCTGGGGAGAGAAGGAGATAGCGCCGGAAACCTCGCCTTTTGCCTTCTTCGGCGCTGGAACCTGGTTGCTGCGCCTTCTCTTTGTCCATGTGCACACACACGATTCCTCAGCGAAAACCATGCAGAAACCTTTCCACGAGCACCCAGGGATGTGCACCCAGCACCACGTGCACGCACACGCAGCTAGAGAAAAGCACCTACCTTTTCACACACTGATGCCTAAGCAAACGCGTGGCCACACACACGCACACATCCGCAAGCGCGCCTACTCCCATCTATTGAGGGAAAGACGGACGAGCTCTTTGGTTGCTCTTCACAGGCTTGTCCCTGATCTATAGCTGAGGGCAAACACTTGTGTGCTTGTGGGAGAGCCTGTGTCTTTCCTGGAAGCGTTTGGGAGTTTTGCTCAGACGCGTGTTTCCTCAAGTTCAAGAATCAAGATCTAGGATACCTGCAGACAGGTGCCTGTTTGTGTGGAGACAGTCTGTTTGAAACTGTGTTCCTCAGCGCCCGCTCTTTCTCCCCGTCGCTCCACACGCCTGGGAGTCCCTTTCTTTCTCTCCACAAGCACGTGTGTTGACTTCGTCGCACATGTGCATCTGCACAAGCGTTGAGCTCAGCAGAGCGTGTCTCTTGACACTTGATGTGCGTTGGCTGTGTCTGCCTGCTCCAGTGAAGAGAGAAACGGGAAATCATCTTGGTAGAGGCAACAAAGCAAAAGCGAGGCAGGATTGACATCTGCTCAACAGAGACGGATTCCCTGCGCTGACACAGTTCACAGTTACACGAGAAGCAATCTGAGCGGTCCGTCGACCGGAGACGTGTTTCCCAAGAGGTCGTTTAGCGAGTGAACAGCAGTGTGCGCGACTTTCAGGAGTGTGCCTGGAAAGTGCCAGAATCACCAGGAGCATCTGTGCAAAAGCTGCTGCCTCTGTGACCGCATTGAGGCACGTTCGCGTGTCTGCGAGTATATAGACGGCTCTTTCGCGTTCACTCCGAGGGAAACGGTCCGCTATTGCTTCTGTGCGCACAGACGCGATTCCCTTGTCTCTTGCGAACACAGGGAACTCTGTGCATCCAAATCTACAGGCTAAGGACGCGTCTGCATATGTTTTGGTGAACAATCGAGTGTGCGTGTTCTGACAGCTGCCTCTATGCAGACGTCTCCACAGAGCCACTTCTGAATGCCCCGCAGCCCAGGACTGAATGGATACACTAACAAGTGCACCGGTGTGAGCAACCACATATGCAGAAGGACGTCTTTCATCTCACAGAAGCGCGAACGTCTTGGCGTTCAAGCACATGGCAGAAACAAGGTGTGAACAGATGAGCTGCTGCTATTTTCTCCGTTCGGCATGCTTCGTTGTAGCTCTCTTGCCGGTCGCCGGCTTAGCGGCTTGCTTTGCGCGACTAGCTCTGGGGAGAGAAGGAGATAGCGCCGGAAACCTCGCCTTTTGCCTTCTTCGGCGCTGGAACCTGGTTGCTGCGCCTTCTCTTTGTCCATGTGCACACACACGATTCCTCAGCGAAAACCATGCAGAAACCTTTCCACGAGCACCCAGGGATGTGCACCCAGCACCACGTGCACGCACACGCAGCTAGAGAAAAGCACCTACCTTTTCACACACTGATGCCTAAGCAAACGCGTGGCCACACACACGCACACATCCGCAAGCGCGCCTACTCCCATCTATTGAGGGAAAGACGGACGAGCTCTTTGGTTGCTCTTCACAGGCTTGTCCCTGATCTATAGCTGAGGGCAAACACTTGTGTGCTTGTGGGAGAGCCTGTGTCTTTCCTGGAAGCGTTTGGGAGTTTTGCTCAGACGCGTGTTTCCTCACGTTCAAGAATCAAGATCTAGGATACCTGCAGACAGGTGCCTGTTTGTGTGGAGACAGTCTGTTTGAAACTGTGTTCCTCAGCGCCCGCTCTTTCTCCCCGTCGCTCCACACGCCTGGGAGTCCCTTTCTTTCTCTCCACAAGCACGTGTGTTGACTTCGTCGCACATGTGCATCTGCACAAGCGTTGAGCTCAGCAGAGCGTGTCTCTTGACACTTGATGTGCGTTGGCTGTGTCTGCCTGCTCCAGTGAAGAGAGAAACGGGAAATCATCTTGGTAGAGGCAACAAAGCAAAAGCGAGGCAGGATTGACATCTGCTCAACAGAGACGGATTCCCTGCGCTGACACAGTTCACAGTTACACGAGAAGCAATCTGAGCGGTCCGTCGACCGGAGACGTGTTTCCCAAGAGGTCGTTTAGCGAGTGAACAGCAGTGTGCGCGACTTTCAGGAGTGTGCCTGGAAAGTGCCAGAATCACCAGGAGCATCTGTGCAAAAGCTGCTGCCTCTGTGACCGCATTGAGGCACGTTCGCGTGTCTGCGAGTATATAGACGGCTCTTTCGCGTTCACTCCGAGGGAAACGGTCCGCTATTGCTTCTGTGCGCACAGACGCGATTCCCTTGTCTCTTGCGAACACAGGGAACTCTGTGCATCCAAATCTACAGGCTAAGGACGCGTCTGCATATGTTTTGGTGAACAATCGAGTGTGCGTGTTCTGACAGCTGCCTCTATGCAGACGTCTCCACAGAGCCACTTCTGAATGCCCCGCAGCCCAGGACTGAATGGATACACTAACAAGTGCACCGGTGTGAGCAACCACATATGCAGAAGGACGTCTTTCATCTCACAGAAGCGCGAACGTCTTGGCGTTCAAGCACATGGCAGAAACAAGGTGTGAACAGATGAGCTGCTGCTATTTTCTCCGTTCGGCATGCTTCGTTGTAGCTCTCTTGCCGGTCGCCGGCTTAGCGGCTTGCTTTGCGCGACTAGCTCTGGGGAGAGAAGGAGATAGCGCCGGAAACCTCGCCTTTTGCCTTCTTCGGCGCTGGAACCTGGTTGCTGCGCCTTCTCTTTGTCCATGTGCACACACACGATTCCTCAGCGAAAACCATGCAGAAACCTTTCCACGAGCACCCAGGGATGTGCACCCAGCACCACGTGCACGCACACGCAGCTAGAGAAAAGCACCTACCTTTTCACACACTGATGCCTAAGCAAACGCGTGGCCACACACACGCACACATCCGCAAGCGCGCCTACTCCCATCTATTGAGGGAAAGACGGACGAGCTCTTTGGTTGCTCTTCACAGGCTTGTCCCTGATCTATAGCTGAGGGCAAACACTTGTGTGCTTGTGGGAGAGCCTGTGTCTTTCCTGGAAGCGTTTGGGAGTTTTGCTCAGACGCGTGTTTCCTCACGTTCAAGAATCAAGATCTAGGATACCTGCAGACAGGTGCCTGTTTGTGTGGAGACAGTCTGTTTGAAACTGTGTTCCTCAGCGCCCGCTCTTTCTCCCCGTCGCTCCACACGCCTGGGAGTCCCTTTCTTTCTCTCCACAAGCACGTGTGTTGACTTCGTCGCACATGTGCATCTGCACAAGCGTTGAGCTCAGCAGAGCGTGTCTCTTGACACTTGATGTGCGTTGGCTGTGTCTGCCTGCTCCAGTGAAGAGAGAAACGGGAAATCATCTTGGTAGAGGCAACAAAGCAAAAGCGAGGCAGGATTGACATCTGCTCAACAGAGACGGATTCCCTGCGCTGACACAGTTCACAGTTACACGAGAAGCAATCTGAGCGGTCCGTCGACCGGAGACGTGTTTCCCAAGAGGTCGTTTAGCGAGTGAACAGCAGTGTGCGCGACTTTCAGGAGTGTGCCTGGAAAGTGCCAGAATCACCAGGAGCATCTGTGCAAAAGCTGCTGCCTCTGTGACCGCATTGAGGCACGTTCGCGTGTCTGCGAGTATATAGACGGCTCTTTCGCGTTCACTCCGAGGGAAACGGTCCGCTATTGCTTCTGTGCGCACAGACGCGATTCCCTTGTCTCTTGCGAACACAGGGAACTCTGTGCATCCAAATCTACAGGCTAAGGACGCGTCTGCATATGTTTTGGTGAACAATCGAGTGTGCGTGTTCTGACAGCTGCCTCTATGCAGACGTCTCCACAGAGCCACTTCTGAATGCCCCGCAGCCCAGGACTGAATGGATACACTAACAAGTGCACCGGTGTGAGCAACCACATATGCAGAAGGACGTCTTTCATCTCACAGAAGCGCGAACGTCTTGGCGTTCAAGCACATGGCAGAAACAAGGTGTGAACAGATGAGCTGCTGCTATTTTCTCCGTTCGGCATGCTTCGTTGTAGCTCTCTTGCCGGTCGCCGGCTTAGCGGCTTGCTTTGCGCGACTAGCTCTGGGGAGAGAAGGAGATAGCGCCGGAAACCTCGCCTTTTGCCTTCTTCGGCGCTGGAACCTGGTTGCTGCGCCTTCTCTTTGTCCATGTGCACACACACGATTCCTCAGCGAAAACCATGCAGAAACCTTTCCACGAGCACCCAGGGATGTGCACCCAGCACCACGTGCACGCACACGCAGCTAGAGAAAAGCACCTACCTTTTCACACACTGATGCCTAAGCAAACGCGTGGCCACACACACGCACACATCCGCAAGCGCGCCTACTCCCATCTATTGAGGGAAAGACGGACGAGCTCTTTGGTTGCTCTTCACAGGCTTGTCCCTGATCTATAGCTGAGGGCAAACACTTGTGTGCTTGTGGGAGAGCCTGTGTCTTTCCTGGAAGCGTTTGGGAGTTTTGCTCAGACGCGTGTTTCCTCAAGTTCAAGAATCAAGATCTAGGATACCTGCAGACAGGTGCCTGTTTGTGTGGAGACAGTCTGTTTGAAACTGTGTTCCTCAGCGCCCGCTCTTTCTCCCCGTCGCTCCACACGCCTGGGAGTCCCTTTCTTTCTCTCCACAAGCACGTGTGTTGACTTCGTCGCACATGTGCATCTGCACAAGCGTTGAGCTCAGCAGAGCGTGTCTCTTGACACTTGATGTGCGTTGGCTGTGTCTGCCTGCTCCAGTGAAGAGAGAAACGGGAAATCATCTTGGTAGAGGCAACAAAGCAAAAGCGAGGCAGGATTGACATCTGCTCAACAGAGACGGATTCCCTGCGCTGACACAGTTCACAGTTACACGAGAAGCAATCTGAGCGGTCCGTCGACCGGAGACGTGTTTCCCAAGAGGTCGTTTAGCGAGTGAACAGCAGTGTGCGCGACTTTCAGGAGTGTGCCTGGAAAGTGCCAGAATCACCAGGAGCATCTGTGCAAAAGCTGCTGCCTCTGTGACCGCATTGAGGCACGTTCGCGTGTCTGCGAGTATATAGACGGCTCTTTCGCGTTCACTCCGAGGGAAACGGTCCGCTATTGCTTCTGTGCGCACAGACGCGATTCCCTTGTCTCTTGCGAACACAGGGAACTCTGTGCATCCAAATCTACAGGCTAAGGACGCGTCTGCATATGTTTTGGTGAACAATCGAGTGTGCGTGTTCTGACAGCTGCCTCTATGCAGACGTCTCCACAGAGCCACTTCTGAATGCCCCGCAGCCCAGGACTGAATGGATACACTAACAAGTGCACCGGTGTGAGCAACCACATATGCAGAAGGACGTCTTTCATCTCACAGAAGCGCGAACGTCTTGGCGTTCAAGCACATGGCAGAAACAAGGTGTGAACAGATGAGCTGCTGCTATTTTCTCCGTTCGGCATGCTTCGTTGTAGCTCTCTTGCCGGTCGCCGGCTTAGCGGCTTGCTTTGCGCGACTAGCTCTGGGGAGAGAAGGAGATAGCGCCGGAAACCTCGCCTTTTGCCTTCTTCGGCGCTGGAACCTGGTTGCTGCGCCTTCTCTTTGTCCATGTGCACACACACGATTCCTCAGCGAAAACCATGCAGAAACCTTTCCACGAGCACCCAGGGATGTGCACCCAGCACCACGTGCACGCACACCAGCTAGAGAAAAGCACCTACCTTTTCACACACTGATGCCTAAGCAAACGCGTGGCCACACACACGCACACATCCGCAAGCGCGCCTACTCCCATCTATTGAGGGAAAGACGGACGAGCTCTTTGGTTGCTCTTCACAGGCTTGTCCCTGATCTATAGCTGAGGGCAAACACTTGTGTGCTTGTGGGAGAGCCTGTGTCTTTCCTGGAAGCGTTTGGGAGTTTTGCTCAGACGCGTGTTTCCTCAAGTTCAAGAATCAAGATCTAGGATACCTGCAGACAGGTGCCTGTTTGTGTGGAGACAGTCTGTTTGAAACTGTGTTCCTCAGCGCCCGCTCTTTCTCCCCGTCGCTCCACACGCCTGGGAGTCCCTTTCTTTCTCTCCACAAGCACGTGTGTTGACTTCGTCGCACATGTGCATCTGCACAAGCGTTGAGCTCAGCAGAGCGTGTCTCTTGACACTTGATGTGCGTTGGCTGTGTCTGCCTGCTCCAGTGAAGAGAGAAACGGGAAATCATCTTGGTAGAGGCAACAAAGCAAAAGCGAGGCAGGATTGACATCTGCTCAACAGAGACGGATTCCCTGCGCTGACACAGTTCACAGTTACACGAGAAGCAATCTGAGCGGTCCGTCGACCGGAGACGTGTTTCCCAAGAGGTCGTTTAGCGAGTGAACAGCAGTGTGCGCGACTTTCAGGAGTGTGCCTGGAAAGTGCCAGAATCACCAGGAGCATCTGTGCAAAAGCTGCTGCCTCTGTGACCGCATTGAGGCACGTTCGCGTGTCTGCGAGTATATAGACGGCTCTTTCGCGTTCACTCCGAGGGAAACGGTCCGCTATTGCTTCTGTGCGCACAGACGCGATTCCCTTGTCTCTTGCGAACACAGGGAACTCTGTGCATCCAAATCTACAGGCTAAGGACGCGTCTGCATATGTTTTGGTGAACAATCGAGTGTGCGTGTTCTGACAGCTGCCTCTATGCAGACGTCTCCACAGAGCCACTTCTGAATGCCCCGCAGCCCAGGACTGAATGGATACACTAACAAGTGCACCGGTGTGAGCAACCACATATGCAGAAGGACGTCTTTCATCTCACAGAAGCGCGAACGTCTTGGCGTTCAAGCACATGGCAGAAACAAGGTGTGAACAGATGAGCTGCTGCTATTTTCTCCGTTCGGCATGCTTCGTTGTAGCTCTCTTGCCGGTCGCCGGCTTAGCGGCTTGCTTTGCGCGACTAGCTCTGGGGAGAGAAGGAGATAGCGCCGGA